>NW_024104310.1:9835425-10287761 GCF_003945595.2 Pipra filicauda
TTATCATCTTTAACTGAAATGCTGCAGTCCAGCATCTGCAAACAACTCCATGTGAGCAAGGGGAGGCATTTCAGCACTTACTGAATCAGTAAAAAAGACAATATGAGGGGAGGAGACGCTCCCTTCTTACCTGTAGGGTATGAATTTACCCTGCCCCAGGAAAATTCTTACCCAAACCCCAAACTGGCAGACTGAGTCAGAGTTTCAAGTGATTATCCAACTTTTAAGTGTTCATCACAGTGATGTCTTTTCTTCCTCAGAAGCACACGTATTTCTGTTGCTAATTGTAGCCCCAATTATTCTCTCTCATCCCATGGGGGAATAAACCAGCAAAGCAGTTGACCTACTAGTACATACACCCAAGAGGACCTTTGCCGCGCAGGGTCTCCTCTAGTTTGGGATTTGGGGGGGACACTCAGGTCCCCACAGACATTAACTGCTCCCCAGGGGTCTATTCTTGCAGCGCTCCAGTCAAGGGACTTACATTCCACACGTCAGTAGGTGCAGGATTCATCTCATGTGAAGGACAACTGTCATTTTATTAAATAGTGACATCAACGATCCTCTGCCTGGCAATAGCCGTGCCTCGGTTCACAGCTCTGCACTCAGGAACTGGAGCATCTTCTGATCGGAAAGACCACTTTTTATAACCTCACCCCACACGATTTTGCAAACGGTAATACATCCCAGGGAGACTATTAGACAAATAGGGTCTTAAAATCTTATCTCAGATCTCGCTCAAACATGAGATTTTTGTAATCATAAATGCTAAAAATATCGCTCGCATGTAAGAGTGATAACGGCAAGCAGGATTCAGGCTTGCCTGACATTGCTGCAGTCCAGGCAATTCACAGTTAATACATAACTCTCCTGACAAACAGCTCAGATGACAACATACCTATAATTATAGTTATATCTGATCATGTCGCCTGGGGAAACAGGAAGGTGATACTGCAAACACAGAGGGGCTGTGTCCTAGTCTCTATCTCCCAGCCAATGCTCCAGACTCCCTTGGACCTCTCCAGGAGTTACTGCTGGCTAGTCAGTCCTGGGAAGGGATCTGCTAGAGATGTCGTGCACTCACCTGTGTATCCCTAATTTTGTGAGCTGTGCAGTGCCCCCTTAACATGACGCTGGCAAATTGGAGCAGCCTAAAAACGCAGGCAGGTAATAGAAGCAGGGTAGGCTTGAGCTTGCGTCTTCTATCCCTGGGAGGTTTGCAGGGCTGGCAGATGGGAAGCCAAGCGCTTGCACCGTCGTCATTACTAGCATGGTGTCGCTTGTATGCCAGCTCCCCGGGGTGTGAGCCTGCTACTGTGGCTGTGCAAGGGACAAAAAGGCCAGTGCATGACAAGGGGGATGAAGAGAGGCCACAGGGCTGGGGAGACAGAGGGGTTTGTGTCCTGCATCCTCAGGGTTCATCCTGCCAAGAGCCCACCTTCCTGTGGAGCTGCTACATGGGCATCAGCCTGGGCCACCTCTTGGCTTGCCAACAGAGCTAATGCCCTTCGAGATTTACCCAGTCTTCAGTTTGGCAATCCCTTTGCACCTTATGTGCAATCCTAAGTATGAAAGAAACCTCAACACAACTGGCTCACAACTGGTTCCTGTCTGTCCCCTTTTTCTCCAGGATGTGGACTTATCCCTATCAAGCAAAACCCCGTTGCATGCCCACTCTTTTAGGATGACCACTCTCTCTAGCTCAGAGTGAGCAGTGATACTCTGTATTTACGTTGTTAGTAGAGATATGAGGCTGTCCTTCTCCTTACATTTGCTCTAAATACTCAATAGATTCCCAGGACTAATATTTCCAGGATGAATATTCTCATATGATTTTGCAACTTCCTTTTTTTGTTGGCTGAGACAGCAGCATTTCCTAATGTGTAATTTTTCCTGTTTTTTCCCTATGCATAAACCTTAAACTCTATCAATAACTATTTGTTTCATGTGTCTCAGACAAAGTGTAATCAACAGAGAGGATGGTGGAGAAGTGTGAAATGACAGAGTGACATTCTATGCTTAAATAAGCAAACTACACCCAAATCGAACAATGGCTTGAAAATGTTTCCATAATAAGGGTGCATAAATTACCTCCATTACTTGGAAAGCTCTTACTTGCATCTTACCAGCCACATTTCTAGTATTCACAAGAGCTGATACACTCTGATCATGATAGACATGCCTCTGTTACAGTAATTATAAAATGCTTTGTGAAAATATCATTGTGTTTACAGAGCTACTGAAGTTGTACCGTCTCCTTGGTATTTGTTTATTGCCTCTGTGAATTTAAAAAATATAATTAAAAAGAGGAAAAATAAATGCATTTGGAAAAAAAGATAGACCACTTCTTGATATTTATTCTCTGTGAGGGATAAAAAAAGGAAATATATCTCAGGTTGTGCCAATACATGATATGCACCGGCTGCAAAATGTAAAGGAGGGATGATTCATTGAAAAAACATGAGCAATAAATCCTGATCGGGTGGAAACATTTAGGGAAGATACACTGATGGTTTCCCATGCGTGATCTCTATCACATATGTGTATGTACCTACGTACCAGGAGGGTTTGGGAGCAGGAAGCCTTTATTCTGAGAGGGCCAAAGGCACCCAGAGCTGGGTGCTGCTGGTGGTGCTGCCCCAGGCTCCGTGCAGCCCCTCTGGACCCCACAGAGGGTGAACAAATCACTCCTCTCTCTTCCTCTCATCTTACAGTTTGAAAAGGAATTGCTAGTCAGTGCACAAGTGTCTTTTTCATTTTTGGGGTCCTACAACTTGAAAAATAGTAAATTTTTTTTTTTTTAAAGGAGAATCCTGTACAATTCAAGCAAAAATAGAGCCCTTACTGTTACTTATTCAGAGAGTACAAATCCCATAATTTTATGTATTTCTTTCCCTCAAATGTTTTGTTTGAGTTGAATACATGTCATAATGTAAAGCTATAAAAAGTCAATTTAAAATTCTTTTAGGATCACTGAAAATCTGGAAAATAATTATAATAATAAATAAAAAATAAAGCAGAGCAATAAATGAGGTATGATTTGCTTTTAATTTCATGTCTGGATTTATCATTACACTGAGGTAATATCAAGTATCCAACCTGAACATGATTTTGGTCCTTATTACAGTTGCTGGATTCATTAAAAAGATCACGTTAACTTTATTTTAATAGTACAAGAATCTTGAAGGATAAGTATTTTCAAAATTAAAATCAGTCAACATACGTAAAAGCCTTGAACAAATATGAAATGTCTTAAAGGATTGTTCTGAATTAGTTTTAACACACAGTGTAAGAGGAAAATGTACTTACATCCTACAATTTTTATTATAAAAAGCACATGTGGAGGAAGTTTGGAGAGAAATTGTCCACAAGGAGTGAAGTGCAAAGCGTGAAATAATAAATATACTCGTTTTTTTTTTTTTTAAATTGCTTGGTTTTAACAAGCCAACAGGGTACGAATGCATGAACAGCATCGCCTGTATTTCAAATTAACCATAGCAAGCCCTTCCACTTACCTGGAAAACCTGATCCGTACGCTAAGATTTTGTATGTTAATTTATACTGCAGAGTTCTTAACATCTGACATCGGCTGTAACATTACAAGTTGTGCTATGACTTTATTAAGGGATGATTTCCAAAGCCCTAAAGAATACTTATTATGTTGTAATATATATTTCTGAAGAGGATTAGGTCTTTGATGCTAAAACCTAGACGTTTTAAAGGCGAGTTTACTGAAATGAGAAAGATTACATACATGCCTTTTGTGTTGCACCAGGTAGAGCTTTTCCACCTTCATTTCAACTTCGTTTCACAAACCTCAGTGGTATCACGACCGAGAAATGCATTTAAAATCCCTCAGAGTTTCATTACTGAAATGGGATATTCCAGAAAAGGACCTGGGGCTTGCGTTAACCACAAACTGAATAGGTAACAATGGGAAAAAAACCTGGAAAAATATGAAAAAAACCCGAGGATACATCCCTTCCTGCAATGTGTTAATATTAATATCAGACTGAGCAGCACCCGGATTTCAAGGATTGGGTCTGGTTTTGGATGCCAGTCTTTTAAAAGGACTGAAAAAGTTGAAAGAAAAGCAAGAATAATGAAAAAGTTTAGAAAACTTGACCTGTGAGAAAAGACTGATGAAACTGGGTTTGTTTAATTTAGGAGAGAGAGGACGGGTAATGGTTTTCCAGGATGTAAAAAGGTTGTTGCAGAGAAAAACACCATCAGTTGTTCTCCAGATCCACTGGGGGTAGAATGAGAAATAATCAGCTTAATTTGCAGAAAAAAAAATGTAGGTTAGATATTAGCTAAAATGTCAAACTATAAAGAGAGTTAAGCACTGGGAGAGGTTACCTGGGAGTACTGTAAAAAATCTAGCACTGGAGGTTTTTGAGGCTGGGTTAGAGGAGCAGTGGGGGATGCTCCAGGTACAGGAGTCGCCTCGGGCATGGGACACAGCATGTCCTTCAGGGCACACCCAACACCACAGCACCACATCTTTGCTTCCACAGAAATCAGACAATTCAACATCATTACAGAATAGTCTGGTCAGGTTGGGATTTTCAGACAAGGGCATTTTGTCATTTTGCTTGAAATAGCCCATTTGACTGTTCTCAGCATTGGGAGAAATACTTTCCTTTTGGCATTCTCCCCACACTTTATTGATATTTCAGCTCTTAGGTTGGTGCCTATTTTAATATATATATAAATACACACACACATGTATTTTAGGTAGGAAAATAGTTTGATTACCTTAATTGAAGAGAGTTTACATTATATATGTGCAAAAGTAAAAGGCTTTTTGTTTTTTCACTCCCTCCAACCTCTGCCAGCCTCATCTCCAGCACATGTTCCCAGGAGCCCAGCAACCAACCCAAAATTACCTTTCCCTGTGGGATGGCTCATAAATCCCTTGGTCCTCAGCGCTCAAGAGTACTGCATCCCCAAGGTCACTTCACACTCTCAGATGAGGAGATATTGGATACTGGTCGATATTGCCTTCCTCCTGCATGGAAAATGCAACCATTTGTTATTACAGTAAAATTTATTTGCTCAGAAGGGAACTTTCTCAGACACTCTTTGAAATGGTGCCATGATTATGAGCTCCTTTAGGAGATGTGGAGCACTGCAAACCCCATCACACCTGGGGTTTTGCAGCAAAAAGGAGTGAAATCTTATTTTTTCTTTTGTAAACTGGAGAAGGGAAGGTTTGGGAAGGGAAGGTTTGGGAAGGTTTGGGAAGGTTTGGGAAGGTTTTGGAAGGGAAGGGAAGGCTTTCTTTTTGTTGGGAATGTGTAAAAAAATGTAGATCACACATGGACAACAGAAATACTTACTAATGTACATCACATTGCTATCAATAAACAACTATAAGAAATTAATAATGAGACTTCCACTTCCAGGCTCAGCCTGACCCTGCAGACAGTAGCTGTCATGCTCTTCCCTCTCTGCTGTGATCCTGCTCACTCTCACATCTGGGTTTGTACTGAGATTTGTGTCCTCCCATATGAATTCCCATCTTCCCTGCTTGTGGACAATGGAGTTGTTGAAGGGCCCAGAGCACGAGTCTCATGAGAAGCAGCTGAGGAAGCTGAGGGTGTTTAGCCTGGAGAGAATGAGGCTCAGGGTGACCTTATCACTCTCTGCAACCACCTGAAATGAAGTCGTAGCCAGGTGAGGGTTTGTTTCATCTTCCAGGTAAGAAGCAATAGGAAAAGGAGAAGCAACCTCAAGCTGTGCCAGAGGAGGTTTAGACTGGATATTGGGAAAAATTTCCTCACTGAAAGGATTGTCAAGAATTGAACAATCTGCCCAGGAAATTGGTGGAGTCACCATCCCTGGAGGTATTTAAAAGACACGTAGATGTGGCACTTGTGGACATGGTTTAGTGGTGGACTTGGCAGTGCTGGGGTAATGGTTTGACTCAATGATCTTAGAAGTTTTTTCCAACCTAAATCACTCTATGATTCTATTTTTTCTCTAGGTCAGTGCAATGAGCAAGCAGACTTTGTGGATGGCTGGAGCAGGAGCACAGGGCCATGATGGGGGGGATGCTCATGAGCTCATAGCCCAGTGGAGAATAGTTGCTTGGGAAAAAGGACCCTGTTCTTTGCATTGAGTCTGTTCTTTGTATTAAATTGTCACTGGGTAAAATATGGAAAGGCTAGAAGCCCCTCTCTTCCTTAGCCAGTGATGAGGTTTGGTGATGCTCCTTTCTGGGGGATGTAGGGTGCTGTTTCCAGGTCCAGCAGCGCAGGCTCAGCCTCCAGCCCTATATTGTAACCAGTTAGTTCGTGTTACAGGGGCAAATGTCTTTGTCTTTATCAGGGCTGCTGGAAACCTGTACAAATCTTAAATGTGTTTTAAATTTATGAGATGAAAAAAAAAGGAGGGGGGGATGTGAGCGGAGCACATTTGCACAGTAGCTCAACTTGAGAAGAAGTGTGTAAATCTGCACTCTTTTCATCCAGCTCTGTTCTCTTCTCAAAGAAAATCCCCAGTGAAATACTATTCAGAAAAGAGTCACTTTCAAATACGGGAAATGACAGTGCTTTTAAAGTGGCATCTACATGCCCCAAATCCAGGGAAATCTTAAAGACACAGCATGAATCTGTGCTCAGGCATTGATGCCATCACACTTTCAGACACAGAATAAAACTACATGTGATAAAAAAGTTGCTTTGCAGGATCTGTGTGTGTCAAACTGCATCCTGACTGTATCCCCTCTATTAAACCAAACACTTCTCTTACACAGTAAAACAAGAACATAGGTCTGCAAGAACCAAGTTACACTGAAACAAACACCCGTAGGTTCTATGGGGAAACGAGGGTGCTGTGTTTAAGTGAGGTGCTATCAGCTCACAGCCAGGTAATCTGAAGACATGCAACACTGTCAGGTTCCTCACCAGCACAGGGTAGCTTGTTTCTGTTCACAAGATAGTTGCCTGCTACTCATACCTTTAAATTGTGCTTTTCACCATTTCACCACATTGACAAGGTTCATCAAAGGATGATTTAGGATATTAAGAAGGTTTTGGAAAGGAGCATCCCCATTTGCCCCAGTAGCAGAAAGCCCCTGTTCAGATCTGTACCTCACTACTTTGTCTTATTGGTCCCCAATGTTGCCAGTATTTGCTAAAATTCTGTACCAGATGTTCTCTCACTGTAACAAAGAGCTCTTAATATAGCCTTTCCTTACTTAGTATTTCTCCATAGCAAACTCTTCTTTTTTTAGAAAGAAAGTTGAAAAAGGCTCCTCTTACCCTCTCCAAACCTTTGTATCAGCTCCCAAAGACTCTTCCACGGACCTGGGCTCCCTGGCTTGGCTCCTCTTCCTGTCCTCCACCTTCTGTGAAGCACATTCTCTCCACTTTCTCCCATCTCGACAAATACACCCACTTTCTACTGGGGAAAAAAAAAAAGAAAAAAGAAAGAAAGAAGAAAATTCAAACAGACACAAGAGCATAATTTTTTCAGATTTTCAGTTGGGTTGGTACTGGACCTGCAAAGATACTTGTTTTCCATCCCTCTATCCTCAGCTTTTCCTCCTCTGAGCATCCCTCTGTCCTGCTGTTTGTATGGTGCCTTTCCCATTCCCATTCTCATTTCCATCTTTTTCTTTGACTTGCTGTTACCCAGGAGCTCCCACCCACCTCTCCATGATAGCTCACAGGGTGATCAGCCACACGGGAAAAGGTTTGGATGTGTGAAAGCCGATTGTTCATCCTGTGACTCTGCTGCCTCCTTCCTTCCCTGGGCTGGAGACAGAGCCGGAGCTACACGAGGAGTGTTCTCCAAGATATGGCCTGGGTTTCAATCTCCCTTCCCTGGGGTATTTATTGCCATCTGACTTAGTACCCCAAAACAGGGACTTCAGAGGAGACAGTGGTATGAACCTCAGCTCCAATATTTGATTTTTTCTTCTTCTCTTTTCTGTTCCTGTCTCTCAATGCACACCTCAAACGGGTCCAGCAGCCACATGTTCCTGCAGCCACTTTGTTGCCTGCCCTCTCCCTCACCAGCTGCTGGTGCTGTTGTGGACCATGAACGCACCAACTCGGTGTTGAAACAAACAAGGTAGAAATGGTGAAAGACAGACTCAGCTTTGCCATCACGTGCTCCTGCTTGTGGGGATAAGCGCCTTCTGGTGTGGACTCTGCGTCTGTATTACTCTGCCTTTTCATAACTCAATCCTGCCAGCCTCTGAACTATTTTTATTGCTCTCCTCTGAATAATTTTCAATCTGTCACTATCTTTCAGGTAATGTGGTGCCCATAATTAAATACTGCAGGCGCTACCGCACCAGAGCCATATGCAGACGGGCTATTACCTTCTTGCGCTGTGATGTCTTCAGCCCCAAATCAAATTGGCCTTTTTTTGCTGCCATATCTCAAGGCAAACTCATGTCTAATTTACTCCGCACTATCATCTCTAGATCTCTTGCAGCATTACTGCTTCTCGGGTTTTTATCACTGATTGAATATCTGGGGTTTAGATTATTTTTCCACAAATGCCGTAGCTTCTATTTTCTCTGTTGAATCTCATTTTATTTTCTACTCATTTTTCCTGCCTTTTTGGATTCCTTTACATTATTTTGCCTTCATCTTTGGGATTTTCAAATGCACCCAGCTTAGTTTAGTTTGCATATTACATCCACAAAGCATTCACTTCTTCTTTAAGATCACTGAAACAGCTGGTAAACAAGCTCCCCATTCAGTGAATCATTTCAGCACCTGCTTATAACCTCTATGAGGTGCCCAGTTATGCAATGAAGCACATGTTGGCACACTCATTAGTTTGGTTCTAATAGGGAGAGCATCCTTCATGTTTGAAGTGCAGCAGGTGTCTGTGGTGGGGCTGTAGTGAGGAGGGACAGGTGATGTGGGGCAAAGGATGCACTGAGTATCGCTAAGGAAGCAAACCCCTCACAGGCTGCCAAGTGCATCCACACATCCTCACCTGCACAGCCAGGGCTTGCATTAGGGTTTTGCCCTGTTGAGATGCCACCAGAGGCTCCCTCAGATCAGCTTGTTGCCATTCTTCTGTTCTTTCTGCTGAGACACGTTCGAAACCACGTCAATCTGAATTAATGTTGGGAGTAAGACGCTGGGTGACAGCAGTGACTGTTTTATTAAAATCCAAGGACCCAACTGGGCAGTCCTGAACTGTGCTCACATGGATAATCCCACATATTTTGAACATCAGACCTGAATTCACAAATTTTCTATTTCTAGAAAATAGGAACTCAGTGTTTGGCGGTCAAAAGGTACTTTACATAAATCAATGCTCTTTCTTTGTTAACCTCTAAGTGCCCAATCCCAGCAAAGTCTACGGACAGATGCACTTTGCCTCCTGACGTCTTCAGATCTGGCTTCAAGGATTTATCTACCTGGAGAAAAATATCTGGAATATCAACAGTGAAATAAAATCAGTCCCACCATCTGAAATACATTATTTGGATAATCTGTTCTAAAGTCAAAAGCATTCGGTTTTGGAAAACTCCACTCGGAAGAGATGGTGATTATTTGGAACCAAACCCTCATTTATCTGGGGATATTGCCCACACGAGGAGGTGCTCCAGTACAGCTATTTTTTAGTCTGCCTTTTTTTTTTTTTTTTGCGGGGGAGGAGGCTGGAGGGTGGGCTGGAGTGGTAGCAGAATGGCTGATATCGGCCAAATTCTCTATGTAGACAAGCTCAAGCTCATGTTTCTTTTATAATGTTCTTTTAGTTGAATTGGTACAGGAGATCTGTTATTCTTACTAGCAAAACAGGACTAGCTTTCTTCTGGCATCATAACATTTTCATCCTAATTTTCCTACAGCTCTTCAGCTTTTCATTAAGAAAAGAAAATAAAGTGGCAGTGCTTTAGGAAATTTGTTAGCTAATTCCCTTAGCGGTGAAGAAATCCAGGTTAGGTAATTTTTATATTGCCACATTTTGTAGAATCAAACTGAATTGCCTTTTTTATTCTGCTTGTCCTTAAGAAATTCCATTTCAGAGCCTGTAGATACTTGGGTAAACAGGTTTGTTGTAGGACTACTTGCGAAAAGCCAGTTTTAAGTAATATGTAAGAATATTGAGGAAAAAAAAAGTGATGATACGATGCTGGAGAAGTCTGGCTGGTGGCAAACGGGGTCCTTATGGGGAGGCTTCCACCCTCTTGCTCAGGCAATGGCAATACAGACTCTGACCTCTCTGTCCACTCAGATGAATTCACTCAGCCTCAGGTTTGAGGAGCAAATGCAAACAACTCGGCATCAACACACTTCACAAACAGTTTACAGAAAACACTGTGCAAGGGTATTTAATAAGTGACATCTCAGAAACCTGTAATACCCTTCCAGACAATCTGTGATACAAAACCAGGAAAAAATCAAACAGATTATTTGTTATACATTTTTACCTTTCCTCGCTTACTTATTTTACAGTTTTCTGACCTCCTTACAGAAATTGCCTCCATTTTTTTTATTGTTATTAAGAATACTTTTTTTAAAAAAAGTCCATCAGTCCACTCATTTTTTGATTCACCAGTAATTTAAACCCCTTCTAATTAATTAATGGGCCTACTGTCTCTCCAGAATATCTTTTCCCTTTGATATAGGTTGTAATGCCCTTTTAAAGTTCTTCGGTTGGCCTTAAATTCTTTTTTTCTCCCCTATCCTTATTATTTCCCCTATAATCCCTAACTGAATTTGAGTATGCTTGTTTGATTCCTTCCCCTGCCCCCTCTTGCTTTCTAATTTTGACTACAGCTTTTTTTTTCTTTTTTTTTTAATTAAAAAAATTAAAGCCTCAGATCTTTGCACAGTCCCTTATGAAGCCACATTGGCCGCTTCTTGTTCTCTCTGTTCTTCATTTTGAGAGGAGCAGGAGTCTCTTGCAGCTTAATTATGGTTTCTTGCAGGAGTCCCCCTGCTTCCCCTCACGCTGGTGGCTGTACAGTATTCCTCCTCCTCCTCCTCCTCCTTCTCCTTCTCCTCTGCAGACTTTTGTTAAATACAGTACGCACAGTGCGTAACAACCTTTTAGATCTACCAGATTTCTCCCTTACTGATTTATAAAAATACCTGCCTAAGGACTTTTCATCCAGGCAGGCATTTTCCTGGCCCTTGCCTTCTTTCTGGAATTAAATCCACTTCCAGAAGGACCAGGGGTTGCCTCTCTTTTTGTTAGATTTAGCATCCATTTTTAAAATTGTTTTCCAGCAATCACAGCTACAAGGTCACAATCGATCCATGGCCAATGTTTTGGCACATTTTATATATTTCATCTGAACATAGCTGAAACCAGGGCCAGATCCTGCACAGGGGTAAATCTCAGTATCCTTTTACTCCCTTAGACCTGCTTTCTGCAGGCAGCGGATGTGGCTCAAAGTTCCTTAAGACACTTGGGAGCAGTTTCAAAGCCCTTCTAATTTTCCTGATAATATTGGCACTCCTGGGTGCTAGTTTCCTGGTAGCTTAATTTTTTTTTTTCCTATATATATATAAACCTGAAAATGTTGATAGCTTGAATTTCTGGAATCAACTCTCAGCCCTCAAGAAGCTATTTTAATTAGAATGGGAGGGCTCTGTTAACTAAAAGTGGAAAAAATATTGATATGAGGATGCTCTGAATTGCGCTTAGCCTAGTGAGTATCTCGTAATTCCTTGTGAATGCTGAACTATATGAAATTTTAGGTAGAGTTGGGGCAGGTGACTTTTTTATCTCTCTCTCTCTTTTTTTTTTTTTTTTTTTTTTTTTCTCTATTTTTTCCTCTCTTTCTTTCTGTTTTTCTCTCTTTTTTTCTCTTCCTCCACCCTTTTTTTCCCCCGCATCATCTACTATTACGACCTAAAATCTTTTGTTCTCACATCTGTAAAACACCACATTCCCAGCCACCCTTTTCAGAGCACGCATTGACACTCAGAAGATCTATAATATCTCCCTGTCCTCTTAAACCACTACCCTTCCCCAGCCCTAAGCCCACATACGGCGCCTTACAGTCCTGTCTTATTTGTTTACATCCACTTGGTTTTAGTTCCTCGCTCTTTTTCTCTGCGGAGCCTTCTATCCCCCGGGTTCCTCTGAGCTGCCTTTCATGCCAGCGGAGCCTGGCCGGTTAATTGTCCATCCGGGATCGGCGAGGTTGAGCCGGGCTGAGACGCGTTTCCTCTTGTCGTGACAATTGTTCGGACTGTTCGCCACTTCACGCTCCGATGAGTTTTTCCCTCTCCGCTGCCCGCACGGCCTCGGTTGGCTCTCCCGCGCCTCCTGGGCGCAGGCACATCCTAACACGCTTCCCCTTCAGGGAGACTTTTCCCTCTGCCTCTGCAGTAAATTTTTGGCCATTTGGGGTTGGGATTTTTGCCACATTCTGCCAGGGCTGGCGTTTTGTCCCGCAGTCAGCCTTGTGCGGGCTGCCCCAGTATTGACTCCCAGTCCTTCTGGACTTTTATTTTATTTCATTCAATGTTGGCACCATATGGCAACTATGGCAACTGAATATATAACCCTATTCAGTTCCCGACTCCAGTCTGGCCTGTTAAAGGGCTCCATGTTCTGGTCTGGAGGAAAAAAAAGTGATTCTTATAGGACATAGCTGTAGAGAAGTTCAAATAAGACTTTGCTGCCTTTAAAATTCCCCTTTTTTGTTATGACAAACAAAGAGAAAATAGAGAAGGTAAATAGATTTGGAACAGTTTCACACAGGGCAAACATATATGATGCTGAAAGAGTAACAGGTTAGTTTGAATTAATAATTATTGTATACATAAAATCACACTGTGTGTAAAGCCCATGAGCAACATATTTGTGTTTATTTTTATTTCGTTTTATTTTCAAAGTAAGCTGTAACCCACTGCTTCTCAGGAAGCCAACTGCTAATAAAGCAGCTAATAAAGCAGCTGGCTAATAAAGGGCAGAGATAAATGTCTGAGGGAAATATTTAAAAGCATCCCGGTGACCTAGGGACATGTGTCAGTTGGGACACATCATTTATTTAGGCATTTTCAGAAATTACAAGTGGAGCACGCACTTGCTCACATGAGTAGTTTCACTTGTGCACTGCCTTTGAATTCAAGTTAAGGTTACTCATGTGCATAACTCTCCTCAGGACTGGGCCCTACGGCTGTTTCTTCCTCCTGAAAAGATACTGAGGGAACTAATTTTTCTGATGATTAATCTTGAACGCTGCACCTGCAGTGCCTGCTTTCACTTGAATGAGAAGAGATTGATTTATCTAGCTATCTTTCTGTCTGTCTCATTATCCATCTCCTGTAGCATCGCAGTACCTCAGAAAGTGATGACGAACTTATCTTCCCAACAGCCATGTGGGGCAGGACAGTATTATCTCCACTTGCCAGATGGGGAGATCAAGGTAGGAATCAGCAAAGTGACACGCCCGAGGTTGTGTAAGAAGTTAGTGTCAGAACCAGGCTGTGCAAAGAGCTTTCTGGGCTCCCAGAACCCATGCCAGGATTCCAATGCCATCCAGCTGCTTTTTAGATTCTCTGCAAAGGATTAATAAATCCTGCTACTCAAACCTGAGCTCCGGTTCATGGAGGAGCAAAACCTTGCTGTAGTCCAGCACGACTGATTTCCTGCACTGGTACCTGAGCAGAGAGCTGCAAAACACACGTGTCCTGGCAAGGGAGCTGTGAGGGGTTGGGGGAAAGGAGCAGATTCTCTTGTGCTTTAAGAATAGGAAAAATATCACTATCAAAAAAGGACAAAAAGTAGATATCTCCTGAGGTTCCCTCTGTGGTCCCTGAGGTGCAGCACTTTAGTTAGGTAGGAGCAGCAGTGGGGAGGGTGAGCATGGGGGGCTGCCTGGGGGGACCCCAGCTACAAGCACGGCATGGGCAGAGCAGGGTTCTCATCCAAAGGGGTCTCCTTTGGATGGGTGAATATGTGAGGGGCCAACTGGGTGTTCCTACCACCTGGCACAATGGCAGCCTCAGCCTGGCACACAGGGAGCTGAAGGAAAGTGTTCAGTGACCATGTCTCCAGTGGCTGGAAAACAATCCAGTCCTGGCCATGCTGTGTGGAAAGCCCTTGTGGTAACCTTGACAAAAGGCTTTTGTGTGAATGTTTCCATGCTCGTGGGTGCAATTCCCTGCCAGCACTGAGGGTTTCTCCCACAGGCTTGCAATCCCTTTGATTTTCCAAGGTGAACTAACAGAGAGCAGCTCCAAGGATACCCCAATATGTGATACACCTGGAGCAACCTGCGTTTCTTGCCTGACTCCAAATCAGAGGTTGAATCCAGGCTCCTTCTAGTACCTAGGCATGACCCAGATCCTGACCATCTCTGGTGCTTCCCTCTCTGCTCATCCAGCCCTGAACAGCTGGAGTGCAGATCTGACCTGCTCCGGATAGGACCTGGATTCACAGTAATCCCACCAGGAACATACCGTGAGACAAGTTATCTGGTAAACTCCCGGGTATCCCATGGTCAGAGGGGACCTTTCAGATGTTGGTAAATGTGGGCACCATCCAGAGCACTGGGCCTGGAGCAGGGACACTGAAGTTTCAGGCTTGCCGAGATCAACTCCTAAAGCAAAAGGGCAGACAGCATTAATTAAATTCTGAAAGCACCAGCTTTAATTAACTTTTATCCTCTCCCAGCGCCCAGTAGCACCTCGTACCCCTGGCACCAGGAGGATCACGCTGCAGTGCCCACCAGCTGATGGAGGTGGCACTGTGATGCCTGGGCATGACCTGGCCAGGTGCCAGTGAGGCTGCTGGGGATGGCAGAGCCCACAACAAAGCCGGCTTCATTCTCTTGCCCCAGCCTCAGCCAGCTCCCAGGGGATATCCCCGCTGAAGGCACTGCAGGTTAACTTTTCCGGGCATGTCAGCTCCATTGCTTTCAACAGGGCTACAAGCACGGAGAACCTCACCTTTCTTTTTTCCTAATGTGTGTCTTAATGTGCAGTCGATGGGGCTAGTTATCTTGTCAGGGGCCTGGGGTGAGCGGGGGCTGATGGGCGATGGCAGCCAGCAATAGTTCTTCGCACGCCGCTTTGTAGTGTGCACCCAAGTATTACAAGCCTGGGCCCAATACAAATAAATAATTAAGCGCATTTCCCGGGGCAAGAAAATGAAGGCTTGGAGCTGTGGCAAGAATGAATAAGTGTGAGACCTCTAGACCTGCAGTGCACGCACGCGGCGTGTGACTGACAGTGGGTTTCTTGCAGTCATCACATCAAAGGCTCCAGAAAACTGCTGTGCCGGGTGTCGCCGAGAGGGGGGGACCTAGAGTGCAGGGTGGGGTCTGTAATGCAACGCGAGGTACTCCGGAGTTTGAGCACCCCCAGGAAAATTTGCTGCTCTTCAGACGGCATCGTCAGTTCCAGCACGGCGGCCTTCGGTGAAGAGGAGGATAAAGGCCTTCCTCTCCCCAGCCTCACAGGTTGAGGGTGGGCAGCATGTGAACCTCCAGATGGACCCCAAGGGACAAGTGAGTTGTCACCTGTGTCCTCACTTGGCTCCTGGCTCCCTCCAGAGCTGGCTCTCCTCCCATCTCCCACCTCCCACCCAAACCCACCCACTCGTCCTGTCTCACTTCTGGCAGGACTCAGGGCATTATTATCTCCTCAGAAACATAGGCACAAGCCTTAAGAAATGAAGGAGCTCTAATCCCCAGCACTAAAGATCTTCCTATCATATAGGCTGTCGTGTTGGTGATGCCTGGAACTGCTCCTTGATACCTGGGGCTCCTGAGGGGCATGCTGGGAAATGGGTCAGCATAAAAGCCATCCTTTCCTAAATCAGACCTGGGATGCCTCCTAAATGTATTTCCAATATGTAAAACAGTGTGGGGATTGCTGCGCATGGGCAGCAAGAAGGTTTTACACACGCCTGTGTACTCAGCTTTCTGCTACAGAGAGAAGGGGCCAAAATTAAGTACCCCAAATCTTCATCCATTTCCCCAGACAGGCTTTTTGGGGCCAGTTGGAATCTCTGTAGAGGTCTCTCCATTTCGGAGCATGACACCTTTGGAGTGAGGGCTGCATGTTGTGGCAGGTTGACACAACACAAAACACTCCCAAGGCACTGCTCAGGTCTGCACATTCACCACCAGCTCTGTCATGGGCCATTGTAAAATAGACACCTGGTATCCCTGCTTGAGTTTGCATTTTGGCCTTACCTTTTTCAATAAACTAAGTTTTTCCTCTTCTCTGTCTGTAAGTTGGTTTAAACCTACCTTTTATTTAATTTCCTTTGGGGATGTTGGATTTTGTTTGATTTTGTAAAGAATCTTTCTCAACTTTGAGGGGAAAAGAAGTGCAGCCCAGTGACTCTTCTCCAACTTTTCCCTTCTTTTCTACAGCCTGGCTCCTCCTAGGCTCTCCTTTTTTGATCCTTCCTTGGATTTTGGAGCCTTCTCTGGAGAAGACACAAGTACTAAGCAGGACACAACAGACTCAGAGGGGACAACAGCACAGGGTAGTTAGTCCTTTGTAGAGAGGGCAAGGAGCAAACCTGAGCCCTTAGACATCCATGAACCTTGGAGTACACATTACTGAATGGGCTCTGTAGTGTAAAACTGTGCCCAAGCTCTGCCTTAGTTATTTCTATGTTTTGTCTTAATTCAGAAGTCATCACATGGTGAAGAACATTAATATTCCTCAAGGACTATACTTCAATAATTTCAAAATTGTCTTTCTCATCATGACCTGGAGGTTTCTTGGAGGTAACTATCTCCAAAAAAAGCAGGACAGGAACCTGTCAGTGAAACAGCTACTTCAGAATTGCTTTGCCTGAGTGAGCATTGCATCCTCTTGCCGCGACACACGGACCACACTGTGCAGAAGTGTGGCTGGGACTCCAGGTTTGCTAGATCAGAGACCTGCAGAAGATATCCCTGTCTTGGGATGAAGTTGAGGTGGGAGCAGTCTCTGTGACACAAGCGGGATTAGAAACTAGAAGATACAGTGTGATCTCTGCTCACTCTCTCCTTTCCCATGTGGACTCATCCATGACACAGGTTACGAAAAACTTGGACTGAATGACCCTGATTCCAAGCCACTATTTGCATCATCAGATGCATAAGAGGAAGGTGGGTCAGTCCTCTCCTGCTCTCCTTCAGTTTATTCAAGTTTTGACCAACAAAAGTTGCTCTTTCTGGTGACGTGTCTATCAAAAGAGACTGGTATTTTGTTTGAAATAAGGAATTGTGCCTGTTTGTCCTCAGGAGTGAGGAAACTGGTCCAGAGTCAAAGAGCAATGATCAGACTGAACCTGGGCTCTTCAGGTTAAAAGCGAGGCTGACGACCTTCCCCAAATGCACATACACAAATAAAGTCTTGTTCTGGAGGGAATGGAAATCACTAGTGTGGAGGATTTGTATTAAATATTCCAATATATATTGTCGTATGATTATAAAGTTATTTTTCCTGTCAGAATACCACGCAAGATGGTATCAACCAATAAGATGGGATCTCACAGATTTGATAGTTGGTTTATGCACTGCATATATATGGAACATGAGACACATTTCCTTAAAAAGTTTGTATCAGTTTCTGGAACGATTGTGCTCAAGCTCTGAGAAAGCAATTAGGAGTGGACAGATAGAAACTATCCCTAACTAAATACTAGTTCTGGGTAGTGGTACAGTGATTTAACATGTGTCTGTTATCATCAATCACAGTCTAGGCTGTAGGTGCAAGGATGCAGAAGCTTGATGCTTCCAGTATCAGACACATCTATCTGACACCATTCAATTCACAGCTTTTCTTTGCGGAATGATTTATGTCTTCTGAAGCTAGAAATGTCCCCGTGAACAAGCTTTTTCTGATCTGAATGATCTTGGGTTTGCTGCAGAAGAAGCAGAAGACCTGGCTGTTGGGATGGAGGTTGTGACTCCAGGTCTCAGAGGCACAAAAAGTAGAAGTAAAGTTTAAAAATCCCACTCTTGTTGATTCTGAAGGATTGTGTCCATCAAGAAGCTTGGACCCATGCTATCCTGGAACACAGCTGGAGGGACTTTGTGTTTTCCTTTACAAAACTAAGGTTTTTTTCAGATCTTTCCCCTCTATAGGAGGAAGAAGTTGGAAAATACACTAAAAAGAGAAAACTTAATCTCTGTATTCTAGGTATAGTTCATTCATCATCCAAGATGTAATTCTGAACAAGACCTGCTAAGACGGGACCTGGTGCTGAAAAGACTGTTCCATGGCCTGAGCACTTGGAGGCAAATAGAAAGATTTGTCTGCTGGTATGGACAATGTCCATGCAGTGTCAGTGAAAAAAACCTGCTGATTTGTTCTTTACTTGCAAGAAAAGCTCAAAATATTAGAAGAGTTGCCTTGATTTGTTAATGATTTTTTATATAGAGAACTCAGCTCTTTATGTGTTTCTATACAACTTAGCTTTTCCAAGAATAATCCATTTTTAAGAAGTCTAAGATAACTCATATGTTCTGCTTGAAATGCGTCTTAGGATTGCTTTCAGTAAGTACAGAACAATGAAAAAGGCTTTTGAAACAGAAAGCTTAGATTTTTTTGAGGTGTGTTTTAAGTGAAGTCTGTGTGTCCCACTCAGGTTGATGCATTTCTGCTATCCAGATTTATGGAAGTCAAATTTAAAGCACGGCAAAGAGTAACGCTCTTGTGGAAGAAACTGTTGTAGTTCAGAAATACTACTTCGACAATTAGTCAATGAGAAAAACTCTTTCTTTTAATCATGTCAACATGTTGGGTTCATTTCTCTTTTGAGAGCATCAAGAGTAAGTTCAATCAAAACCCCAAAAATTTCCTAGTATAAAATAAGTCCATTTTCAAGAAGAAAATGGAGCACTTACAGCATTTGGGAGAGTGCTAAGAAGGTCACAACACATGCCACATCTCCTTCCAGTGTCTGTAGAACTGGAAGAGAGTATACACTACCTGCAAAGTAGAGTAGAATCCTTCTGGAGATGTTCCCATAAATGTTATCCAAACAGGACCTTCCATACAAGCCTGTGGCTTATACAGAGCCTAAAAAGCCTGAAAGCATTGCTGTAAATGGTAACTCATCATGAGGATTTGAAGAGCATCTTGGAATAACCGTGCTGGCTCCAGACCCCACGGCTGTATGCAATGCTCCAGCTACACAAAAGCTGTATCCAGGTTACCACTAAGCTTTAGCTAGATGGTTTTCTTCCTTGAGTCACCCAGTAAATAAAGACCAGAAGGACAGGTCTTCCATGAAATCATAATCACTCCTTCCTTACAGCTTTTGATATCTGGAAGCATCTGGAAAGCAATCCAGGTTGGATCGTGCTTTGAACAGCCTGGTCTAGTGGAAGGTGTCCTTCCCCAAAGCAGAGGGGTTGGAACTGGATGATCTTTATGGCCCCTTCCAACCCAAACCATTCAACAATTCTATGATGATTCCCCCTGTGTATTTCATGTGCTTAAAAGTCACCCTTCCTAATTTCTTGCACAGTTAATACAAGGCCTTAATCTCTATGGGGCAGGTGCCAGTATTGCCCATGCTGACACCATGAGAGCCCTGCTAAGGAAGAGTAACCTACCCGCCTTCCTGAATGCAGCCATGACAAAACAGCTTCCCGTCAAGGTAAATTAATATTTTATTAAAAAAAGCTGTCATATAGAACTAAAACCCAAAGCTGTGAAGTATAAAAGAGGCTTTCAAGCAGACTTTCCTTGAACAGTGGTAGCTTAAGTCCTGTTGCCATTGCTGAAGCGCATCATGAAATCATTTAAAGGGCTCAAAGGTTAAGAATCTGTGTTTTCACCTGGACACAAAGGTGAAAGATCAGATTGTTGATCTCAGCTATTTGTGTTTTGTCTTTTTATCATAATCTTCAAATGAATCAAGGAGCTGTTCATTCCATTTCATGAGGGCAAGACTTTTTTAGACATATCCAGTGTTGTTTACAGGCCTTTCAGGAGAAATGGAAGACCTTTCCCGAAGAGAAAAAGGAGGAGATGGTGATAATCTTTGTTATTTCCATCACAGCATTATTTCAGGAAACACATAAAATTAGCCCATGACATTAAGTTTTGCACCAATATGTAATACCAAACATGAGCTCTGTCTTTGTTATTTGAATAAAGAAAATAGATGGATCAAATGAGCAGATTGGGCTGAAGGATGGAGGAACGTCTCCCACCATGGAGACTTTGCAAAGTCAGTGGGAGGTGGGTAACTGCTCATGCCTACAATGCATCACATCTGGTGTCCCAGACTCTGGCTCCCACTAAAGAGAGAGCAGCTCTCTTATTTTGTGTGTGATACTCCAGGGCTCTCCCCCAGTACTTTTAAAACTCTTCACAGTGCAGCTGTTCTGTGCAGAATGAAACAGGGTGACAAAATCCCTGTTGAGGAGAAGCAGTCTTAGCCTAAAAGGACTCCTCCACAGAGAAAAGATGCCATTTCCTCATTCCTTACAGGTTTTGAGCAGGAAAGGACTGTAGGCAGATAGATCTTCATCTGTCCCTCTTTTGAACCTGAAAGACAGAAGACATGTGGGTTTCCTGAGAGCTTAGGGTTTGAATGTACAGGAGAAGCACAAACATGGGGAAAATGAGAGTCACTCATTTTGAGATGATCCCAGTTCATGTCTTTTCCAAGTGTTCCCACTGCTCTCAAGTGTCCCCGGCACAAGGGTGGCTCAGCCCAGAAGGACCTTGGCTGTCATCCTTCAGTGTGTTGCATTGAAATGTCCTGACTGTGCTCAGCACCACCAGATTATTTCTCAGCCTGGTTTCAAGCATTTACTAGAGTCCCAATATTCACTATATATTCACTCCGCAAGTGCAGAGGTGCCACCAGACACCTCGGAAAGTGAGCAGAACTGGGGAAGCAGTGTCTGGTGGGAATGAAGGTCAGTAATCCAGGTTATCTGTGACCACCTGCTGAGCTGCAGTCCTCCTCTCACCTGGGCCAGTGTAATCAAGGGCTTTGAAAACAGGGAAAAAAAATCTGGATTTTGGTGCAGTATGCCACAGACAACATTTCAATGCAAAGTTTTATGGTTGGTACCACTGAAATATAAATATAATTGTAATAACTAATAATAAAAGCAATGTATGTCTGCAACTCAGTACCTATTTTTGTTTAAGTAATGTGGAGCAGAAAATCAGGAGATGGACATGGAGTGAGAATGTATGATTTGTAGTCCTGTTTCTGCCAAATTTTGTCTCTACTCCTTGTTATTTTAAGTTGTGGGTAAAGATACTTATTCACATTGGTAAAGTGCTTTGGCTTGTTCAGGCTGCTCTGAGGAAGAGCACAGTCAAAGGCTGTATGAAAGATGTCTCAGGCTCAGAAAACAACAAATATCTTGAAATTCCTTTTATGATCTTACCTGGTCATGCAAAGTTAAGTCTTTGAAAGCAAAAAAAAAAACCAAAAAAACCAAAAAACCTCACATATTCCCACTCACTGGGATTCAGGAATCATTACCCTTCTCCCAAGTTGTGCCATCCCCTGTTGATCACAAATGCCTCTGCTTCCATGTAAGGCATGGCCAGGAAGGCTCAGGGAGACACAGATGTTTAAGTCAAAGCCCATTCCAGGTAGGTAAGTGTTAAAGTACGAGCTGAGTTTTGGGGTTTAATTATGCATGGGAAGCTTCTTTAGGAAAGGCAGCAGGTTGGGAGCTGAGGGCTGGCACCATTGCCTGCACTGGGGTTAAGCTCAAGGAGCTGGAAGGAAGGAAGATATTTGAAACCATGAGACCTACCAAATCTAGACAGTTCAGTTTTATATTCTGAAATTCAGTGGTAGTGGGGGAATTATGAGGGAAGGGCACACATGGAGTACATTGATAACCAAAGCCACACAGGAGGCATAGCCACGGCTCCATACTGTCATCAGCATTGTAGGCACAAGGAACCCAGAGGCTTATGCAGGGTGCTCAGGTGCTCTCTTTGCATCCATCAATCATGAATTTCACAGATTAGGAATGAAACTGATTCTTCATCTTCTTCCAGAAGAGTCAGGACTGTCTATCTGGATGAAATGCAGTACATTTTGCAGTTCACTTCGTGTGCTGCAATGGGAAGAGCAGAAGACTGGGAGCACAACCACACTGTCTTGCTTCTGGCCAACATAGCTGAGCATAGCAGAACCCCCCTAATGCAGCTAAAAGCAATGGAGAAATGTTGATTAGTCATCATGGTACTGCTTACACAGGGAAATAAGTTGAGATGAGTCTCCATCTTCTTTGGTATCAGTAAACAGGCCTTTAATCACTCTTTTGTGTCCCCCAATAACACTTTCTAATAATTTACCACTCCCGTGGAGGCCAGAAGAGATGGTCATGTGGTTAAGACCTGGCTTTGACAAGGCAAAAGTGTTTAAACTCTGCCCACTCTCAATCTGTGTTAATGAAGGAGCAATGGTTCTGCCTCAGCAGGTGTGTGATGACAGGAGCATCAGCTCTGGGTGAATTAACTGTGCTGCTTGTGCAAGGTCAAGTACAGGGGATCCTGATCCCGACCAGGGCTGAGAGCCACCCCTCTAACACAGCTCCTGATGAACAATGGTGATAATGAAACTCAAAGACAAAACAGAGCAGCTTGAGATAACCTGGTCATTGTGTGACCAGGTTTGCACAGTGTTCAACATTCACTTTCCCACTCTTTACGAGCACCAGTGGCAAGATGAACATTTCTGCAGGAATTTGCAGAACCGACCAACATGGGCAGTCAGATAAATACAGCCCTGCCAAGCACCAAGCCCTTCTGAACTCCCACCTTTTGCTCATGTCACATTTAATATGACAGGGAAGAGGGTTTTTTCTTTTTCTTTTTCTTTTTTTGCTGTTTAAGAAACATTGCCATATTCAAATATCTTTCTTTCTTCCTTCATTAATATCTGTGTCACCTCAAGGGTTGCTATAATTCCTTGTTGGTTTCTCTTCCAGATTTGCTTTAAGAAAACTTCAGCTAGTTTTGAATGTGGCTGCGAGGTTAACTAGAAATAGAAAATGTCACGAACATGCTGGATAGATATCCCTTCTGCTTCCCTGCCACTAAGCCAGCTTTTCATAAAGTTTGAAACTGATATTAATATTTAACTTTTAACTCACAAGATCTTTCATGGTCTCAGCTCTGCTTAATTAGCTGACATTTAGCTCCCTCTATTCCACGGCACACACCTAGGAGTCCTTGGGTACTGGTTTATTAACATTCCCCAAAGTAGATTGGAGCAGGCGGTTACCAGAACCTTTATCAATTGCTCCCGAAGGCGATGGAATTTATTGCAGAATGCCATTAAACCAGCCAGGTCTGTAAATATGGTTAAAGGCATGAAGACACTCTTGTTTTCTGAAGCTTCTCGCTCAGTTTAAATGAGCTTTGTGAATTGGTCTCTCTTTTTCTCTCACTCTTTCGCACGCAGCCTTGTTGAGGCGCTCCTAAAGAAAGACTCTGTATTAACCTGTGTAGAATTAAGCACAGTTCTGCTGTTAATCAACGCTCTTACAGCGACATACGCTGCTGCAGCGCTGCTCCGGCACAGGCGCGGCTGCGTGGAAGTTACCGAGTGCAACAACTCCACTTTGCCTTTATTTCCTAACCTTCCACACTCTTCCCTTGCTGAAAGCTTTCCTTGTTTTCACCCAGCCTCAGAAATCCCCTGCTCAGACAAGGTAAGGTGTAAGTGCTGGTTGCACATGCACACTGTGCCCCCAGTAGCATCCCAAGAGCGTTTCTCTCCTCACTCCCTTCCCACCCCTGGCTGGTCTCCCTTTGCCACCTCCACCCTGCCGGTGGTGCTCCTGCCCAGCAGGTAACTCCAAGAGACTTATTCTAGAGGTAACTGCATCCACCCCAGCACCAAGAGTAAGGACCATTTTCAGAGACCAACACAATTTAAGATCACTCACAACTCCATAACCACAATGCTAATTACCTACTTAAGCCTCCAGAACAAAGTGTGCTCCACTCGGATGTGTACGCCGTAATTACAAGGTATTCCTCCCCGCTCCCGCTGTAAGACCCATTAATAGTCTTTCATTTAATATGTATCTGGCTCTCCTCATTTCTGGTAAACTTAATATGTATTAGGAACACCATACAGGTTAATATTTGGCTCATAATATTTTACCATGCTTGTTCTTTGTGGCAATGAAACAAGCAATACGTAATTTCTAAAAACTGTATTTTGATGAAGCTATCACAGTACAAGTAAATGTCAGGCCACAAAGACAAATATGAATAAAAAATATGACTACTTAGTGAAAAACCTTGTTTTAGGGTTTATCTTAATAGATAAAACATTGATCTTGCTGTTTAGGATCTTGCTTCATCCATTTTTGGTTCCTCATTGAAATGAACTTAGTGACCTCCACTCATTCAGCATAAACCATATTTGCAATAAAATCTGTCACTAGAAAAGTGCTCTTTGCCTGGTATATTTGGCATGGAAAGTGAAATTAACTGTTTTAAAAAATATACATTAACAGTCCTCATGAACTGGGGAACCCCAATCTTCCCAGGTCAAATGTGACAGCTCTATCCCAAGTGAATAGACTAAAGCTACTTGCTCTGGGCAAGTATCCAGTCCTCCTTTCTTAGAAATGATCTTTACACTTCTGTTGCATTGATAAAAGACTAGATCATGCCTTTGGATACATCTCTGACTTCATCAGAGTAGGGTGAGATAAATATAAAAGAGAAGACAGGGTCTGAAGTCAGGACATATTTCCTTGGATTCCCATGTAGGTTTTGAGATGTTCAGTTCTTGGAGGGAACTAAAGAGACCAGCTGAAGACAACTACATAAATATCTGGATAGATGGGATCCCAGGCAGTTCATGTCCTGTCACATCATACATCATATCAGATCACATCATTTTCCCTTATCTGTTAATTCACAGATGACAAAAAGCACGAATCCTTTTTTAGACTGAGCACATCTTACTGAACCCAAGATGAGTTTGGGTTCACAAGGGGCCTTACAAATACTAAGTTTGCTTCTCATCAGCTGCTTCAATAAAATGATAGTGAAACAATCTGAGCATTTACCCCAAAAATAGATGCCCAAGGCTGGAGAAAGCATGTATCAGATGTGGTCCACTACAGCATCTCTCCAGCTCTACCCAGGTTTCACCAGGATAAGACTGGGGTGATACAGGTGTGAATCTGGCCCATATCTTTACATTGATGCAAAAAGGAACAGAGACCAAAATTTTCTGGCAGTTTTTCCACTCCAAAATCCAAAGACAGATTGTAAACATGTAAGTGTGCAAATTATAGTTTAAAGAAAGACCTTCCTTTTGGGGGACATGTGTCTCACTACCATCATCTCGTAGTGTTTTCTCAGCACAAACTACACCAACTGCAGTGGTTGGATGCACAGTGGGGACTTGATGCTCAGTAAAACAACCCAGCCAGATTACTCAGGAGGTCTTTTCTAGCATGATTGTGATCAATTTTGGGAGCATCTCAAATAAAGCACAACACTGCGCTCAAATTTTAAAAAAGACAGAGAAGGAAACTCTAATATACCCACCTGAAATAATTTACCAGTTGCTGTTACAGAAAGCATGAAAGTTCCCTCTATCGAAAAAAAAAAAAGGAAAGAAAAAGAAACCAAAATTACCCCCTGTTGCCATCTAATTTTGTTTATTTCGATCTTTTGGTAATGGTTGGCCATTTGCACTATGCTGTTCTCCCAGAAAAGCAGTTTTCTTTGTTACTTTTATGGGTTTTTCACGTTGAATGGTAAAAAGAAGATGATAGAGAGAGGCAAAATACTTTTAAATTTTTTTGGGAAAAAAATATATGATTAAAAGTAGACTTTGTCATAACTGCACAGATTCCAAGCACCTGTGTTCCTTTTATGTGATCTGGTAATATATGGTTTTTAAACACACTTTGAGCCAAATCTATCTTTTAGGACCACTCAAAAATCAACAGATTTCACAGAAAGGAAATAGGACTGGAATCCAAACCTTTCCCATTAGTTTGAAACACACATATCTTAGTTTTATGTGCAAATGTATAAGAAACATTTTCCTGCTCTCAGACTTCAGTCAGAGCCCTTTGGCTGTAGGTTTTGCGTATGAGGTGAGCTCAGTATCCACACTGAAGAACCCATCCCAGCATAAATTGGCTGTTAGGAAGCAGAATGAAATACAAACAGTTCAAATATTTGAAAGTTTCTTTAAAAATCTCTGTTTACATGCACATGAAAGAAGGTGTTGAACTGGATTAAGAGTGAAGAAAGTCTTCCTTAAACACTTAAACACTGAAGGCATTATTTCCATTTTATATAGCATAGCTGCTCCACGATACTCAAATTATAACTTTGATGAAGTATTCTGTAAAATTGGTCTGTCAGTAAGATACGGCAGCAAATATCCCACCTTGAGCAAAAGCTTCAGTCTTTTTAAAACATTAAACCAGACAACAAATCTTTGTGTAACAGGTTTAGGGGACCAGATGTTAAACTGCTGTAAATCAGCACTGCTCTAATGGCTTCTGTGAAGCTCCAACAATTTACACACACTGAGGGATGGACCGTGTTATTGTTGAAATATTTAACTTTTGAAATATTGTAGAAATACATAGACAAACTTTAAAATTATGACGTATTAACAAATTTTTAATCAGAGAGAGTTATTTTTTCTCCATGATATGATTGATCATTTTATATTCTTCGGTGGTCACTCAATCTGTAAAGGTGACCTATGCATTTTCAGAACTTTTTCTTTGTTATAAAGCCTACTGTTACTCTAAAAATTCTACTCCTTTGAATGAACTAATCTTGTTACCTTAAAACCATGGCTAAGTAGTTAATGTCCTTTTAAACAGTGATTTCATAGAGTATTGGAGCCTGAAGCAGATATTCTCCCACTTTATCTTCTGGGGACACAGGAACAACCTCAGCCGAGTCCCAGCTCTGGGTGAGATTTATGACCAAATATTTCATACTGATTAGTAAATATTTTGGACAAAAAAACCTCACCCCAACAATGAAAGGCATAACCTCTGTCAGGAATATTTTGATGTTTGTTGCCATTTCTTCAGCAAGGAAGCTTTAATTAAAAAAATTATTACACTAGTGGTGCTCAGGTTCAGTGAACGCTTATATCAGGATCAGTAGGACATTGATATGGAAATTTTAAAGGAATGGCTTGTTTTAAGAAAACTGCACACATTCCACTAAGCTATTTCACCTTTAAAAGGACAAATATTTTGAAAGTTTCCCATTGTCATCTCAACAACAGCGACAGAAACTTTGCAGCTCGTAGCTATAAAATCTGAACTCTTTCTGGACTGGAAATACAGATGAAAAGATGAAAAAAATAATAAGTTTGTTGAAATTATCTGAGTAATCTTTTTCTGCTGGAAAAGGAAGTTCAGTTTTTAAAGACTCCAACTCTGTGACAATCAGATGTTGATTTTGTGAAAATCGGCACAACTGAGATGAATACCTTGGGGTAAATAAAAACCCAAACACAGAAATAAGGTAGAATACCCAATTCCCCAATGAACTCCACATTCTCACCAAAATGTCTGCACATTTCATGTCAAAATATCAGAAACAGAAAAACAGTTAAATAATAGTAATAATAATAGTAATAATAATAATAATAATAATAGTAATAATAATAATAGTATAATAGTAGTAATAATAATAATAATAGTAATAATAATAATGATAATAATAATAATAATAATAATAATAATAATAATAGGAAGTGCAGGCACATTTAAAGATTAAAAGTAGAAACCAGAGGAGGTATTACAATGGCAAAAATTGATAAGGCAAGGAGAAAAGTGGTGTTTTCACCTTACTTCAGTCTGAAATCAGGAGCTGATCTTTTCTATAACCTTTGTGGGCAGCAGCCTTTGCTCAGCCACCTAAGGAAGGAAAAGTTCCCTGTGATTTACTGATGTCCTGCCCAGTAACACTTTGCTGAAAGTACCTGTTTCTTTAATTAAAAAAATATATTTTTCAAACTAGAAAAAAACAGGTTTTCTTCTTGAAGCACTTCCACCACTGGATGTGTTAAGTTGAAAATTAAGGCATGTTAAACAACTTTGGGCAATAAATGAGAAAGGAGGAACAGCGTGAGGCATAACCATGACAGTGAGTCAGGCTCTTTTAGATACGCTCTTTGAAACAGATTAAGAAGGATTTTTAAAAAACAGAATGAAGCAATCTATTCTCAATTTCTGTCTTCCAATGTCTTAAATAATTGAGTGTCCAACTCTTCCTTTACAGGGTACGAACACGACTCGTGCATACCCACCCAAGATGGCATTTTTGCAAAGCCCTGAAAACTATCGCTCATTTGAACCGAAAAATTGCCCCACGATGCCGGGTTCTCCTCTGATTTTTACATCACATAAACACAGTTTATGGAGAAATAGCTGCTAGAAAACCACCTGGAAAGCACCCAAGCTCCTGTGGTGAAACTGTCGCTGCCCAGGTGGGTTTTGGGTGTTGGTTTTGGGCACTTGCTAATGATGGGGTTGGCCATGGATCAGCCTTGGAGAACAGACCCCAGCACACTGAACCCTAAGACTCCCATACATATAGAAAATATCCCATCTCTCTCTCCAGAGGGGACTACGTTAGTGTTTAAATTCACTTTCCCTTGTCTTCTCAGTATAACCTTGTTGCTGATGGGTTTTTAGATCAAACTTCGTGTTTCAAACAAGGAGTGACACAGCCCAGCTCTTTAGTAAACCCCACCGATATGGATCCTTCAGTGCCTTGTAGTGTTTGGGGAAATCTGTGCTCATAAATCCTGTTGCAGGGATTGCTCTGTCTTCACTGTTCTTTTTCCTAGTTGCATGGGGAGAAAAATGTGAGAAAATATGTAATTCTGGAGTGCTGTGGCAGCATTAAACCATAGCTTTGCACCCCATTTATTGCCTTTATTAACTGTAATCTTGCAGAAAGTGTTAAGGTAAGTGGTAAATGGTTTAATGGCATTTTAATATTCTGCACATACCCATAACAGACATTTTAGTTGCTTTTAATTGATGTAGCTGCTAGCTTTGTTAAACTCTCCAGGAGAGTAGTTCTCACAGGGAATGAGCCTCCTAGAAAGTATCAGTTTGCAAAATCACAATAGTTTGAGTGATAATTGTGCAGAAAGAGACTTCTGGATTTCTTTGCAGTAGAATAAGAGTGTTTTGTTTCACTTTTCTATAACTCAACATCAGGTGCCTAAATTATAGTCAAACTTGGCAAACAGCTAAATAAAGAAACACATGGGATAAGTCACTTTTAAGATAAAATGGGGACTAGAAGATTTTAACCGAACAGAACATTTTATAGCCGTGAGCACATAAAAAGAAAATCATGTAGGAGAAGTCCTGGTGTTACTTAAACAGTAGCTTTCAGCACCCATAAAATATGTGGTGTTAAATTATTTTCCACTTATAAATCAGCTGGCTCTGGTCTGTACGTTACCACAAGCTTTAACTGGTTTCTGGCTTCTTACTGGCCTTCACATAACTCCATTTAACCCTGAATGAAATGCTGCTGGCACGGCACTGAGCACCAACTATCACAACTAAAAATATATCTAAGTCCAGAAAGAGCACACAGAAAATTATTGCAATCAGCAAAGAAAATTAAAGGCCAATTAAAAAAAAAATCTCTGTTATTCCATTGGGCTGACCAGCAATGGGCACCTCCTGTTTGGGAGAGGGAGGGGATAAAGAAAAAGGTAATCTCCTCGAAAATTAACTTTCAGACTTTTTTTAAGCTTGTAAAAATAGTAGAGGATCTGAAGGTGCATCTCAGCAGGTTTTGCCTGCCTGTCTAGCACCGAGACTTTTTGCGTGATCAAAGAATACATGACAGTGAATGGATCTATGCTTGTAAATATCAAACGGTTTGATCATGCTAAAAGACTTTATTGAAGTTTCCCACTTTCTAATCAAACAAGAAACATCCACCTCCGGTAGCTATAAAAAAAAAAGTCTACTATGATATTAGAATTAAAGAAAAGCGCTGAACGGGACTTGAGGAGAAGGGGTTTTCTTACCATAATATGGGACGTTCATTAATGTCATGTTAGTAGGCTGAGAGAAAACTGCACTGCTTATTATTTTGCCATGGTACAGTATAAAAAGGGTTTGATTACACCAATATTAAGTCCTCAATGGCCCACAAGAAAAAAGCCATGTTCACATACGTAGACTTTTAAAACAAAATTAAAAGCATAATAATGAAATGAATACATCACTGACTTGGTTTGGTTTTGTTAGGTTTTTTTTCCCCCCTACTTTATGGTGAAATCCACAAGCATCAAAATCTGCAACTGGCCCGTGGAGAGGTTTTCTATACTGTTCCTGTCGCTTAGTATGATAATTCAGCAAAAAAAAAAAAAAAAAAAAAGTTAAAAATGCCATTCTAAATGAACACACAGAGCTCTGAATAAAAAGAGCCAATAATTTACAGTAGGATGATAAGAGTGTAATATTGCTTTAATATAACGTATTAATGAAAATTGCCGTTGTAAGATAGATAAGACCTAATAATATAAGTCTCATTGTGTTCTGTGAGTTGGAGGCTTTGGTAAGTTATATGTTAGAGCTGCGTGGCTGGCGTGAAGCCTGACACAAATTTGAAGACTCGCCGTTTCCAATGCCACCGGTGTCTGAATTTATTTTCCCTGGAAAAACATAGGCAGGTACTTTCCTGCTCTGTCAGGTATTACTGTGCTCCTCTGCCATCTCCTGCCTGCTGCAGAGTTTATGAAAACATGTTTTCATTATCTTAAATTCAATTTAATACATTTATTTTCATCCCACTTTATATGTAGAGCGAATTATATTTAAAAAAAAACCTCTCTGTGGCTTTTTTTAGTCTTTATTCTTTATCATACTAACATTTTTTTAAAGGGTGATGGGTTGATATGGTGAATGGCAGATTAATTTCTTGTCCTTATTTTCATGCCAGGGTAGCTCAGCATCCTCTGTAGTGTTCCTGCCGCTTTTGCAAGCATCCTATATTTGCAACGTTGAGAACTCATACTTCTGTTTATTAAATGGAAGCTTGTTTGTCTGTGCTAATTGCCAGGAAGAAAACTAAACTACTTTCCCCTCTGTGGACCACTATTTATAGTCAGAAAGAGCAGCCCTGCACATATGCAGGGGGGTATTTGTGTGAAGGAGGCGAACGTGCGCTTACAGCAATCTCGTCTGCCAGAAGGAAGGAAATTATCTTGTTGATGTAAGAAGGCTGGACGAGCACACAGTGTGGGTTTTAAACCCAAAATGTGATTTTAAAGGGGGAGGCGGGGAAGTGAAAGCTTTTGAGCACATCCATGAAAAAAAATAATAAAAAGAAGTTTTTAACAGCGGGGGCTTTGATATCAATATTTTGCCTGTGCCTTCAGAAAATACTTTTACAGAATTCCTGAAGATGCACAAAACTGCAATTTGTTCTCTGAAAGGGTTAGGGGCTGCTATAAGAGGACCCGAGGAGGAGAGGGCATTTATCCCCGTCTCCTCTTCTCTGAGAAAATCACTCTGGAAGATGATGGTTTTTCTACACTATCCCACAGACTGTTCTGGGTTTTGTTTCCAAAACATCCAGAAAGTTTTTCTGTGCAAAACCCACTACCAGAAACCCTGTCGTCCATTTTGGAGGAAGTACACTGTTTTCTAAATAATTTGCTACTCCTTGTGTCTGTTCTGTCACAACCGAGAGTAGCTCTATCATGGCAGAGATGACAAATAAGAAATATCTGTAATAAATCAAATTTGTTCTGGAAAGTTTATTTTCTGGGGATTATTTGTCCAGGAAGATTATAGGAGAGAACTTTGTGGCATTATAGATGGAGTTCTCCAGTGCTTCAGATTATGTGTTTTCAATAAGTATTACAAATACTCTGACACTTAAAAGTATACAAACTTATTTCTAAGAACTTCTTTTCCAACTTCTAGTAGTTTTTATGAGCCCTGTTTATCACATCCCAAGTAATGGTTACAGCCTTTAAATCTCAAACACACACACACCAATATTTACAAGCATTGATTCAGAGATCGATATTTTCATGCATATTCCTGCACTAAAGGCAGCACGTTGAGGAAGGATAACCCCACTTCATTTAAAATCTTAGAGTACTTAGTGCCTTATATTCTTTTCAGATTCAGAAATAAAAATAAAAGTTAAAAAAAAAAAGCAGTAACACTGAAAATGAAGGAAAGAAATAGAGGAATGGAGGAAGATCTTAAATAAGTTTAAGGAAGCATTTCCTTACTTTGTCAGGATTGAAAAGAGGCCTTACTTATTTGGAATTATATATTTTACAGAGAAGGAAAACATTAAACATTTATAAAATACATTTTCCCTAGCAGGTGATAGCAGCGGGCTGGCCAGCCCTTCTAAGGACAACTCTTGTCTGATGGCAATGAAGAGTTCATCTAAAAATGAATAACACATTTCTAACCCTGCCCTCTCATGTCTCACAGTCCAGCTTAGTGGCTGCAATTAGCAAGTAACCAGGAGAAACAAATGCCTGTATTTTGTTGCAAGAGGGTTAGTTTCATTTCTGACCTGGAAGTGACAGCACAGACACACAAGGAGCAAAAAATCATGTAACACCAGGAGGAAAACACACCACGTTAGCTGAGATGCTCAAATTATGCTGCATTAGTATGCACGAAAGAATTAAAAGAATTAAAAGCCTTTAAGAAAGGGGAGTTTTGTTTTGTTTTGTTTTGTTTTTTCTTCTCTTTAAAAGCCATGTAGTGTCATTGCTTATTCAACAACAGCCCACCTCTCCTCCAAAGCAGTACGCTGGGTTTGAAAAAAACACCCAACCCCACACGGCTGTAGAGAGAGCACATGTTACATCAGACACAGTACCTGATTTTTCACTGCACAGCTTGTCAGCTAGATAGTCTGCCTCTTGGGCGATAAGTGAGAATATTTCATCTTCATACTCCTCTACGATACTTTCCCACTGTAAGGATGAAAAAAAGGAGGATACTCGTACTGTGCTTTTTTTTTTTTTTTTAATAGCTAGAAATAAGCAGGGCGGCTGCGAGGAGTCCTCGGCTCGCTCTGCTCTCCCTGCCCTACACAGCGTGGGGATGAATGGGGAATGCCCAAGAATTCATGCTACCAAATATTACTTAACTTCATGCCCAACCTCACTGTTGTTTCAAAAACACATTCATGGACTGGGGGGGGGGGGAAAGCCCCTCCAAAAGGCGTTTTACTTGATTAGGGACACTCGACCCCACCCCCCGCCCCTTTCAATATGGACTCGTGGAGGAGGCACTCAACATTTAAATAAAACAAGCCCATTTTGTAGTCTGATATTAGTGGTCACGATGTGCAATAAATACAGCTCCCTGGCCTTGCAGATGCAGCTCTGATTTCAGTGCAGACAGAGCAGTCGACAGCATTGAGCTGCTGAGCCCCCCCTCGCCCTGGTATTTAGGGAGCTGCTGAGAATTCACCTCGGTGCCACAAAATGGGTCTCTACCCCCCCATGAAGGGTAGGTGAGTGCAGGTCCAAGGGGATACACCATTCAGCCTGGTGTTTGGCACCTTGTAAGAAGTCAGGGCGCATATTAAGAGGGAATTCCTGTCTCCAAAATCTAGCCTTCAACCCATAAACAAGGGGAAGCTCTTTAACGTGGGCGGAGAAAAACCATACTGAAATAAAATCTGCTTGCTGGAAGTCATGCTCAGTATACACACATACACACACACACAGAGAGAGAGAGAGAGCGAGAAAAGGCTCTTTGCTGTGCTTGACTAAAGAAATCAAAGCAATACCTGCCAGGACATGCACTAACCGTGAGCTGGCAGTGACCGAGGCAGAGCTGTGCCTGTGCTCCTCACTGGCTCACTCCTCTGCTTCTTTCAAGTCCCAAACTGCTAAAAAAGGCCAGGGCCAGCACAACCCCCTGGCTTTTTTGTAAGTCCTCTTTTTTTTTTTACACAATTTTCACAAGAGTTAAAAAAAAAAAAAAAAAGACCCCAAAGGTATTAAAAAAATATATAGATATAGATATATGTGTATATGAAGGCTCTGGCACAAAGCCAGGCAGAGAACCTCGGTGTTTTTAGTAGAATTAGCTGAGAAAACCCATCCCTATGCCACAAGGCCTAAGGAAAAAAAAAAGGATGACATCCCTCCCCTCCTCCCCTAATTTGTCCATAAATATTTGAAACTCCAGTTAGCAATCTGGATTTTAGCCACTAGTACAATTCCCTTATTTCCTGCACATAAATCAGCAGAGATTTTTTTTTTCTGGGAAATGCTGATTTATATTTAATCACTTAGAAAAAATCCATGAGTAAATTGTAGTTTTGAACTGTCGAAGTTTAGGAAATCTGTAACGTATAAAGCAGCTGGTCTAATCCGTGGGTTACTTCTGCAAGTGGCGTGCCTTTTGTAAATGCTTTATTCATATTTATGAAGCCCTAAATAGATCCAAATACATTTCTAAATAATGTTATAAAGCATCTGACAAAATGCGGTGTTATCACCAAATACTCAGCCAGTTTTTGTGAGGAACCAGTGTGGAGTATGTTAAAATATGGCAAGAATCTTAAAACAAGGCACGATCTGCATGAATTTGCTAGTGACGAGAAAGGATGGGCACACTGACACAGCTTTGGCTGGAAAATAAAAGGTTACTCATTTGTTATGTTGGCCTACCCCAAATTTCAAAGGTTTGTAAGCATCAGATTAAACACTGCTTTTTTTTTTTATAGTCTGCATAGATTTTTCTCCCCTCGCCTAGGAGCAAATCTATCCCATCTCCTTTTCTGTCCCAACAACTCTGTTAAGTTGCTCTCTGACTTAGCTAAAGGAACCTCATGGAGGAAGAAATTGATTTTTTTTGCTTATTATATCACCAAAAAACCCACACTTCATACAGATAATGCCCAGTTAGATTGCAGAAAGAGGAAAAAAAGAACATCCCTCTCGCTATGCAGAACCGTTGACACATTACATTACACACGTAATTAAAAACGTCAGCTCCAGCTAAGGTGGCCCTGGAGAACCTGCGCCGACCCTTCTGGCTCACACCCACCGCGCCCCTCGCGCCCCTCGCCCTCCTCCAGAAGCCAGCCTCCCAGTTTGGAACCTCCCGGCAGCCCGAAGAGACCGCGGCGAAGGGACACGGCCGGCGGCGGTGGATGTTTCGGGCCATGAAAGCCCTTGGCGCTCCAGCCACTTGTTTCTCTGGTTGAAGCGGAGTTTGCAAAAGTCCCGGGCTCTCAGTTGTTGCTCTGTCTTTTAGCCGCTGCTCACCAGCTCAGATGCAGCTGTTTAATACCTCCCAGGGGTTTTGTGCAGAAAATAATAGCTTACAAAACCTAGCTTCTCCCAGGTTCTACTATTTCAGCTTTATTTCCGAACAGCTGGTCCGTGTCTTTGTCCATCCCCTTCCCTCCCGGCCGCGGCGAGAATTCAGCAGGAAACCTCTGTCCACTACCTACGCCCTGAGAGCCACCACCGCTGGTGGTGGGGGTCAAAGAGCAACCCTCGCCCTTGGAAACGGGGACAAAAAAAAAACCCCAAACTTCGCGCCCTGTCTAGACAGGTCAAGGTGCAAGATGCTCCTCTCCCTGTTGCGTCTTCCGGAAAGGGGCGTGAACCGGAGCCAAGTGCACAGCAAACACCCGCGCTGCATCCCTGCCCCTTTAGAAGACTTCTTTTTTTTTTTTTTTTTTCTTCTTCTTTTTCTCTCCACCCTCTGCTGATCAAAGTAGGAAGTTTTCATGACAACCATAGTCAAAGGGCCTGCATCGCAAATGAACTCGATTTCGGCGATGTTGATATATCCCGGCTCCATTGTCTCTTTTCAGACACAGTATGAACCCTTCCGGTCTCAATGATTACATTACAGAAGGACTTTCACATGTGGGCTTCATTTGCACAAAGGGGTTGCCTTGCTTCACCACCATCTGGCCACAAATCAGATAAATAAAGGCAGGAGAATTAAAATTAAAGCTTAGAGGGTTTTTTTTCCCTCTCTGTCCCCCTTCGTCTTCTTCTTGCACCAGGGCCCATTATGAAATCTCTCCCTCCCCCGGTCACATATGGATGGGGAATCTGCTTTTTATGAAACCTGGGAAGAGCAAAAAAGTGACTAAAAAAAAAAAAGGAAAAAAAAAGTCTGGGAAACACAAAAAAGTGCCTAGTAAAAAAAGAGGACAAAAAATATAATAAAACGATGGCAGCCTTTTGCTCCCAATCCTGTTTGTAGGGCAGCATGACTTATTTTACAGGAAAGACAGCCTCATACAAACCCCACATTTTGTTATTAAAATTCTGTCTCATCTACCGGGATGCAAATTTATTTTTTTTTTCGAGAAAACACAATATCTCACAAACTGAAAAAATACGTAGTGGTGGCAGAAGGTGGTGGCAGAAACTTGTGGTGTTTGAAACTTTTGCTCCAAACTCTGATGCTTCTTCCTCCCACCAGGACGGAGAGTGCAGAGTCTCTGGCAGCTCAGGCACAGAGCAAACACTTTCCCCCTGAAAACCAAGAAATACGTGGCAGTTTCTGAAGGTAGAAAATAAAAAATCCTGTGAACGTGGGAGGAAGGTTTTACATCCCTTATGACAGAAGGTGAGATTCGACCATACAATCTAATTCCTGCCCTGGCATCACTTCTGTTGAGGTCAGTGTTGTTTCGGGTGGGATTTTCTTTTTTTGCAATCTGACTGCTATAACAATAAATTGCACTAAATTTTGTTCCCCTTCTAAGCTACACCCAGGATAGTAACTTAAATTAGTTGAGGGGGAAAGCCACTTTTCGAGTCTGATTTCTTTTCACATAGAGAGATTCTGTATCATCAGCAGAAGGGTTTTTACTCTGCAAATTCTGGAAAAAAAAAAAGATTTTTTTCATGTCTGTGCTCCAACCAATATTCAGGTGTGTAGTCACATCCCCTACAGCTTCCTGGCTGGTCGGGAAAGCACTGAGTGTGGCTGAGTCAAAGCCCATGGATGCTGCAGGGTACCCTACACAAACACAGGTACTCACATCTCCTGAACGTTACCATGTGCAGCACAACCAAGGACCGACCTGGAAAAAAACATATCCAACGTCTGAAAACAAGAATGAACCCTCAAAACTTACGTGACAATCCCCACAAATTTACAGAAAGGGTTTTGCTGAGTGTGCTTTCTTCTGGATGCACAAGTAAGTTTCTGTGCACGTACTGGCACCTATGTGATGGGGTTCAGCCTTATATTTAGCACCATATTTAGATTTGGGCTGTACTCCCTGAAAATGTAATGAAAAATATTGGAGAGATAGGATATACATGGAGAAGATGAATAAAAATACAAGAGCTTAACTTGCCAATAGTTGGATTTACTCATTTTTTGTTTCTGTCTAATAAAAGAGATATTGGCTGCTCAATCTCTGCATAACTTTGCTTTCCCTCATTTGGCTGGAGTCAGACTCACACTTCAGGTAGGAACTACCATTATCTGAGCATGTTTCTTGTAAACCTATGGATGCAGAAGCTGCCAGGGCAGTCTATTAATTTTTGGTGTCTATTTGTTGGGTTTTGATGAGGGAAATCTTTGCAGAAATAAATGCAACTTGAATTTAAGCGAAGTATTTTTGTGCTGAGCTGTGCTCTGCCCGGTGTGCAGGGCTGTAGGCAGTTGAGAGTGCTCTTTCTGAAAGTGTTTTAATAGTAAGAGAGGAATAAGTATTTGGACAAGTGGTGGAAAACTAAAGCCTTTCTTTCTATACTGTGAAGATTTTGAATAGTACTTGTCAATAAAGCAACTCCTATTGTAATTGTACCGGAGACATGGGCCTCCACCCCGAAAAAGCTGTCTCAGAGATACTAACCTCATTAAAATATGAATGAAAAGGCAGCCATCATTGTAATGGGAGAAAACCATTTACTCAGCAACAAACTTTATCTTCTATCTCGGGTAAAAACATAACTATGATATCCAGCAGGTTTTTCATTACATTGGACGAGGAAGTTGATGGATACATAATTTTTTTTTTTTTTAAGTTTTCAAATAAGTCACAAAATTTGCTCCTTCCCTCCCTGCTTTTCTACTGAGCATTTCAAAATTGGAAGCACCTTCAAATAATTTGAAATCTTTAAAAAGGAAAAAAAAAATAAGAGGGCTTTGTTTCTTTGAGGAGTTTGGGGGGGTTTTTTTAAGGTTTAAGGAAACTTTTGCATTTGTTTTTGTGTTGGGGTGGTTTGTTTTTTTTTTTTACTTTTTCCCCCCCCAGAATATCTCATCCAATTTCAAAAGAAAACAAGAGAATTCATTACAGACCACTGTGACAACACCTTAATAACAGTCAATTATAGGGTGCTCAAATGCCTGTTCATTACTATGTCTCTGTTAATCTAGTCCTAAATTTCTTGCTTGATAGATACAACTGGCCAAGAATACAATTGCATTACAAAATGCAATGAAAAATATACACAATGCAAGTGCAGGAAGTAGGCAGTTTCAAAATAACCGAGCTGTCAATCAAACATTTGTCAAAATAATTAGACTTATCTGGCCTTTTTTTTTATAAAATATGAACAGACTCAGAACGGATAATATGGAAAGCTTTAGGTTTAAACAGGAATTGTTTCAGTGACTTGGAAACAAGTCTTTTAAAATGTTTCATGTAGTTTAATCATTATCTTTTCATCCACAAAAGTGTTCAAATCATTTTTGATATTAGTTAAAAGTCAATATTTAGAAGTGAAAATTCAAACCTCCTTTGCTCTAGGCTAAAACAGGAGCAACATGAATGCCGAGCTACTCTAAAGGCTGATGGGATATATAATTAGCTATTATGTTAATTGAATCCACTGTGAGTTTGTTGTATGAGATTTCTTCATATAATATGCAAATAGCTTCGAAGGTTTAGTTTTATTAGACAATATAATTAGAAATCTTCTAAAGGACTGAATTCTAATGAGGCATAATAAAGCTTTGTAAAATATCTGTTTGCTGGGTGAGCAGACCACCTGGGCTTAATCAATACCGGGAACTTTGTTGTGTAACAGCACATTTGAAAAAAGTTTAAGAATTTACCTTTCTAGTCCCATTCATCGTAGTTTTATTTTAGGAGAAGGACAGTTCATTTTGGCAAGGAAGAGATTAAATTCTTGTAATAAGGAAGGAGGTGAAATTCCTGTAATCTGAGGGGAGGAAGTAACTTAAAAAATAAACTATTTGAATTCTGCTTATTTGAAAGAAAATAAAAATAAATTGAAAAAAACCCTCTCCCAGCTGTAGCACCAGTTATGTGCATCTCAAGATGCTTAAAGTAAAATGTTACATGAGCAAAGTTAGCCATTATTCCTGCCATTAAATGCCTGCTTCAAGCAGATGTACATACTTTAGCTTCTGTAGTGTAACTAATCAGCGTAACTTCACTTTTAGTAAAATAGCCCAACATGTTAATATGTGGAATTAAACACTCTCTTCTAAAGAGAGAAATTCACACCAGGCTATGCTGGAGCTGGTCCTGAATTCCACCTTCACATTCCACTTGCTTTAAGACCACCACCAAAGACAAAGCTTAAATTATTTTAGCTAATGCCAGAATGCCAAAAATGCGTAATCTCTCGTCTAATTCGCCTTGTTCGCACTTTAGACTGTGCCAAAGCTGCGTTATTCAGTCTTAATATTAATTGAAAATAATAAAGACAGGATATTTTGCTCTAGTGTTGCATTCAGAGAAGGGCATCTTTTTCCCCTCTACCAACAATAATCAGTAGCAACACATCAGGAAAAAATCAGAAGCGCTGATTAAAGCAGTAGATTTAACCAAACAAAAATGAAGCATGACACAGTAAGTGCCCTGACACCCTGCTGGAGAGGGGAGGCAGAAGACAACCCAAAATGCAGCCAGGCTGAGGCTACCTATGAAATGTTTCATTTCTCTGTGCCATACCAAAATACTTCTGGCCCTGTGCTTCACAGAGATGCTCTCTGCAATGCCAAAAATCTGACAAACCCACACTTAACGAAGGCAATGAATATATTGCTGTGAATATATCGTAAACTTATCTTGCTTTGTATAGTGTGTTACAAATCCGTCATACCCAGGTCTGGGTGGACACCTAACTGGTACCAGTAGCCGTCCATTATCACTTCTCTGATCCATACACTTAAAATCTGCAGCAGCAAGTGTTTATTCCTCTGAATAATGAGGATCTCAGCACAGCAGAAAAGAATAACATTGTACACATCATTTTCAACTGAGATTAAAGAAAAACAAAAATCACCAAGTTTGTTTTTCCGAGTTCTGCTCTAAGCTGTACAAAAGTTGTTTGTGATCTCTCAGAAACTGCCTCTGTTTCCCACCACCATTTGAGGAAACAAATAGTCAGTCAAAGCCAACCTTTCTCCCCAAATGTGAACTTTATTCACACTCTGTTTTTTATTTCTTCCTTAGATTCAAAGCGTCTGAAGGAAATAGCCTGGAGCAGCCTTCAGAAATCAGGACCGTGCCCTGGAGAATTAGTGTCAGAAGAGGATGTTACCTGTTTGCCTTGCCTGCTATCCTCCCCTTATCCCTTAAGGGAACAAAACCAGGAGGATTCTGCCTAATGTTAATTAAATCACTCTGTTAATTAGAAGTAAGGTGCTTTAGCAACAAGCAAACAAAGGGCCCTATTCCTCCCTTTCTCTGCAGTGTGGACTCAAATGCACTCAAATGCTGACTGGATAAACTCAGGAAGAAAAAGAATCTGAGGAGGAACCCATGTGCTTTGATCATCCTCTCCCACCCCTTCCTCAGGCGAATTGAGCTCTCCTAAGGAAGGGCTGCCTGCAAGGGATGCTGGATATTGTCAGGAAAGGTTGACTGGACAGAGAACCTGGGAAGAAATCATATATGTGACTCAGCATATACAAGTACTCAGCAAAGGAAAGAAAATATGTGATAAAATTAAGTTTGATAATCTATTGTGCTGGAAAAAGTTTAAGTGTTCAGATCCCATTGGCCATTTGTGGGCTAGCAGACTCAACAAGGCACCATCTCAGGCACTGAAATACAGCTGTCCATGCTGCTGGGCTTGGGCTTGGGCCATCTCCTTGGCGGGAACAACTAGGAAGGTCTGTGAGGTGAAGCGCTGAGCAGGTCAGGCTGGAGGTGAACACCTCCTTTTGGAGTGCATGGATAGACTTCACCCTCCTCGGGAGACCTTGGTGCTGGAGAGTATGCCATGGAATTTCATCGAGGGAAAGAGAGCAAAGATGAAGTGCTGGCTTGCTGGGATTCCCACGGGATACAGATCTGAGCTGAGTAACTGCGTCCCTGGAGCCATTGGTTCCCAGCTAAGGGGTGACGCTCCCCTTAGGTATCCCCTGATGGTACCTGCTAGGCCACCTCATCCCTGGGGATGACACCATGGACTTCCCAAACCTCTTTTTCCATCCCTGAGAGTAGGTGAGTCAAAAGGGTTCCTGCTTCCTGGTGTTCAAAATAAAACAGCAAGTTCTTCTCACTAGTCTATTAAAGTTGTAATTTTAAAGCAGCAACATGCCTGTCAGGGGACAGGAGTGCTGGAAATAACACTGATAAATGGAAACCCCGCTGGAAATTTTTAACTAGTCTTATACATGACAGTAGATAAAATTTTCTAATCTGTGGACAATTTCTATGCTTCATAGATTTCCATAGCTAAAAGCTCAGAGTTTCTTAAACTCCTCTGTCCTTCTCTGCCTGTACTCTCTGCTCAGAATGGCAGGTTTTCAGCCTCCCCCCCTGCTCCCCAGGGAAATCCTCCACATCCTCCACAGCACTAAACCTGCACTGGGAGTATCACACGAGCCTCCATCCACTGCTGCTTCTTGCACGCTCCCAGGGCAAGTAAAGGGTGGCAGGTTTCAGCTACTTGGCTGCAGCTCTCTGAGACCACCTATAGACTTAAGCCTGTTAAATTAACCTTAATACCTTCATTATTCCTCTGCTGGATGGTAACCATCTGTCCATGACTTCGAGTTACAGTTAACCTAGGCTCCTGCTTAGATTTCATCTGAAATCCCTGTTTTTTGCCCTCACTATCACAGCAGTGATTGAGACTGGGGTAGGTGTAAGCTGGTCTGTGTCTCCCCAGCATCAGCAGGGATGTGGATTGCTGAATGCTATTCCAGCTTACCCCGGAGCTGGAGCCACCAGCTGTACAGTGACTGCACACTGCTTATCTCTGGCTGTCCTCTGGTGCCCACACTCATCCCCCTGTGAGTACAAGGGGTTGGAAAAACAGGCCTCCATGTAAGTGATAGTTCCTATATACTTTTGGCTATTCTCTTTGCTTGGGGACTCAGCTAATGCAGTTACATTTTCACCTACAATAGCCTCTAATGTGACATTAGTAGCATGGATACTGCCCAGGCTAGAGTCTCCATTTTACCTTAGAGGGTGGATTTTGTGTCTCCTCTGACTACTCCATCCTCACTCACTCCACTTTTGCCTGAAGCTACTTACATACCCCTGGACTCTGGCACAAGGGCCACTTCTTATGGCCCCATTTACTGAGCCCTCCACTACAGCAGGGGCCATTTCTGTTTTCAAGGTCCCATTTCTGTTCTCAAGGTCACATGTGCACCTTCCCACATGTACAGGGAATGATGAAATACATCACACAGTCCTTGGGGATGGGAGCTTCAGGTGACATTGCCTGTCCTCAGTCAAGAGCAACAAATTTTTTTTCCCCTTCCTATCTCTGGACAGAAAGCAATACACCCTTTCACTACCTGAGAAAACTCTGTTAAGCCACCCCAGCCAAGTGACATAAGACTTTTGAGGAGAGAATCATAAATTAGCAGACAGAAAGGAAAAAACTTACAAAAGAAACGCAGCCTGGGCTGGCCTACCATGTCTTCTTATCACGCCTTATCATTTTACATAATTTCTTTTTTATTTCTTAATAAAGCTATCAGTGGCTGCACTGCTTTTGCATGTCCAAGATAAAAGAAGTAAGCAGGAGGTTTTCTTCAAAGATATTTCTGGGTCACGAGGTACTACAGAGACATGACAAACTGTCCATTTGAGGTGTGTTTCAAAACATTTCACAGACTCATGTTATTCTATACTTACAGTCAACGCTTCAAAGCATTGATCCTTTGACTTTAGTGGGACAGAAGTGTATACCTACATGCTTCACTATATGTATCATATATGTATGTGTGCTTAAATATTTAGATCATGCTTATAGAGGTTATCTAAGTGCACTGGATGCAGAAGATCCAGAAGAGCCTCACTCCAATTCTGTAGCACAAAATCACTATGAGTGTGCCCATCCTAAGAAAGGGTGTCTAAGAGCAGTTTAAGTCTGTCTGAATGATGGATCAAGAGCAGAGGTGATCCAGATGAGCTCTGCACAGTGAAGGACAATTGACTACCCAGGAGATTTATGTATTTTATACCAGATTTTCTACAGCAATGCACAGTTCCAGCCTACGTCTAGTGTGGTATAAATCCTGCTCAAAACTAGGGAAAACAGAGTGTGTCCCAGCTTCAGAGCCCTGGTCCTGCCTTCTACTAGAGACAGCTGTAAATCACAAAGCTGGCATGCTTGTAGCACAAAAGTCATGGGCATCCTCACTGCTGCCCCAACGAGCATCACCAGCATCCCAGCAGCCATGAGAAAAACAGATACTGCCTCTTCCTTCAGTCAGTCTGAACAAAAACAAGGGCATTTAGCATCTGTGAAAGGTATTCCAGGAATGCTGAAGTTGTGGTGGTTTTTCACTTTTTCTTTCTCCAAAAAAATTCTATTGCAAACATTTAGAGCTGCCCTTCAACACATCTACCTGCATACCTGCCCAGAGGAAGGCAGCAGAAATTCATAACCTCACCTAAGAGCAATCTAAATTAAGCTTCCCTACCACTCAAAAATTGACTCTGATTAACTTAGCGGTGAAAAGAGCCCCAGCTGACAAATAAGCATCACCAAGTAATTCTGTGCAGACTTATCAGCTATCGCTTACCAGAGGCAAAGGGGATTATCACCCCAGCTGGCAGGAGCGGCCGCCTCTCTGCTGCACTTACAGGTACCAAAGGTCAGCTCCTTCCAGCCACTAGTTGGGACTCCCTGCCTTTCTCCAGGGAGTTAACCCCCATTCCGCAGAAAACTAAGAGCTGGTTTTACTTAAACACTGGGAAATGTTTATACACGTAGGGAAATTAACAGTAAGAACTAGTTTCTGTTTTTATCTTTAGGGGGACGGTTGTCCCTGAAGCAGCCCTTGTGTACAGCTGGTAAGAAAAGTTTGGCTGTTTTTCTGTTCAGTTCATGAAGGCTTTTGATAAAATTGGATGTTATTTTGGTTAAAAAAAATGTGGAGAGCAGTCTATTTCTTGAAATAATCCTAATTTTCTGCAGTTAAGCCTTTCTAACTTCTAGCTTCGTTTCTAGAATGTTTCTATGGATGGTAGATTCAAATATTCCAAGCACATGCGTAATTTTACGAGCCATCTGCTCTAAGGATACATTTGATAGTGCCTTAGATACAGCTGCGTAACTTTTCCAGATTACTCTAAGCATTTATGAGTGCTGTCCTAAAGCAAAAGTGCATACAAATCTATAAACGCCAAAGTCATTTGTTTTCAAAGAAAATGCAAATTAATGGGGATAATTGCACACACAAAACCATTATATAAAACCAGGCATACCTGCGTGCCATGAGCTAAATACCATGAGCATAAATCTGTGTTGAACCCCAGGCACCCAACCCCCAAATATCCTTCCGTCACCGATTCCCCATCCCACAGCAACAGACTCCACGCGACATCCAGGAGACGATTATGAGCTATTACCCCACCTAGCAGTGCTGAGGAAAGGCTCCCACGCTGAAGGGAGTCACAAATAATTAAATGTTTCAAAACACAATGGATATGACATGCTTTCAAAATAGCATCTATAGAATCACTTCCACTAGGGCAAGGAGCTCTCGGGAGGAAAAGCCCTTTCACTCACTTCAGTTGATTACCTGTATAAAAGGGCTTAATTTCTCTGGAGCGTTTCTTTTCCAAATCACCTCTTTTTTGCCAAATCCACTGCAGCATGAGTGGCAGGTACTCATACAGCCCATGAGATAATGCTTCCCCAGACAGATCTATGAGGACGTGGGTCCTGGCTAGACTTAATTTTTAACATGCAATTAATTAAAAAAAAAAAAAGGAAGGAATTAGAAAAAACAGTTGCCATTCCTGGTCTTGTAGCTCACTGGTAAAATGCCCAAACTATTAACCAGAAGGTCTGACCATGACTGAAGACTTCAGGGTGTTTCAGCAATGTCTGGGAGCTTTGTCTTGGAAACCACCTTTTCCATTCCAATTCTGCTAACTCAGACCTATCGAGAGATGCCCTTCCTTTTCTCAGTTTGACAAGCAGCAGGTTCCTGAGGGATTTCCACATCCCCTGGCTCAGAGCCAGGCCAGCTCCTGGCCCCCTTCAACACCCATTTGGGAAGAAGGGGTTTCCCAGCCCCTTTGGCCACAGTTCCCCATGAGTCACTTCCACATCAAAATCTTGCATTTCTTTGGTGGGTTCCTGGAGTGGTGTCCTAAACTGGTGGTGCCATTTTCAATATATTTTGATGGGAGATGCTGGATGGTCAGTGGTTTTAAAAGATTGCCTCGCCTCTGTCAATGAAGAAACAGTTGTTGGGAAATGTAACTGCAATTACCCTTTAGAAAAACCTCAGTCAGGTGAAAATAATTTCCTTAAAAACTATCTCAATATGTTAAAATCAACAAATTAATTAAATGATTAAGGGAAAAAAAAAAGGTGTGCCACTGTAAAGTTGTGTAAAACAACCAGACATCCAAAATGATAGGAAGAGGCAGTGCAAAACACAAGGAACTGATACCAACTTTTACCATCTGCAGTGAACTGCCAACAGTTTCCCATGATCAATGATTTGAACAACTGCCCCTTCACCCCTGTCACCCTATGGTTAAATCAGGATCTCTTCCCATTGACAGCAATAGTAGTCTCCATTTAAACTAGTGGGAGCCAGATCAGGTCACTGGATACTTCTCTGTTTATTACCTTAACATGCTTTTAATTCTTCTGTAGTGTATATTTATATCTGGGCTTCCTGGGGGTTTTAGGCCCTTTTTAAGGATAATTACAACCTGTTAGGAAAATGCCTTTTAAGTTCTACAACTATATTCTCTACTCTGATCTTCATTTTATACAGATGTTTTCTCTGGGATTTTCTTTCATTTAAAAACATAATATTTAAAAATATGTATGTAAAGGAGTGAGATTAAGAAATACAAGATTTTTGGTAGACATGTCCCTGAAGTGTTCATGGATTTGTGGGCTTTCCCAAGGACTTTATGATACTTAACATTTTTACAAGCTTGAGACAAATGAGGATAAATCACCCATATTTTCTAGAGAAACTTGGAGATAAGTATAGCCAGTCTGGGCTTTCTTATCATCGACATTATATTTACAAGGGAATGTTGCATGGTGGCTGACTGATAAAAATAGGATGTTAGTGTTCCAGTGTGTGCAGAGGTATGAGGCTGGTGCCAGCAGAGATGCAACCGGAAGAGAAAAACCACAGATTTTAATATCTGTGAGTTTGATTTTGGCATTTACTTGGTGCTGATTTTTTCCCTGGAAGTCTGGGTCTGTCCAGCTGGTCCTGATGCCCTCTGTTGGAAATCTCCATTTCTGTCAGTGGCACATTTTTCTTCAACACTTTTGAGCTCTTTCTGCAGAAAACTGAAAAACTCAAATCACAGAGCAACTAAACAACTTAAAACTCTGATGGTGACAGAGATAAGAACAAAAGAAGAATAATTAAGCATTAAAAATCCTATGTGAAAATTACTTCATTCTCAAGTGGGTATAAAACTAATATACGTGTGGGACATTTGAAGAACACCAAAGGCTCATGAGATGCTGCGGTGAAATTTAGACCACAGCTAATTTTATCTCCTCTGATGGAATGGTTTTTCCTTTTATCCTCTGGTTTCCAAGTTTTCAGGGCAAACTTTGATTTCTCCTATTTAAAATACATCTATTTTTATTGCTAAAATTGTTTGGATTAGAAGCACCTTTAGGCAAAAGCTGATTTCTGTAGTGTCTTTGTGCTGGGCCACGTGGAGTTGGTTGCTCCATGATTAAGACTGTTGGTACTACTGAGGTGCCTGCACCAAATAGTAGCAGGTTCTTAGTGCATCCTTAGTGGGTCTTGCTTCAGGAGAGATGATGTAAACTCCACAGAATGGGATTATTGAAGAAAAATCAATTTGCTTTGTAACAAAACACTAAATCCCGTTCTTGTGAAAGTTTCTCTTTAGTTTCCACACAACAAAATCTTGGAAATGTTTGGGAGTGATGAAGGATCTGCTTCCTTCTCCAAAAACCCAGGCAGCAGCTCTCCACATAGGAGAGGATACAGTCCAGTGGATGGTAGCACCAGGCTCCAGATCCCAGCTCCACTATCAAGCAGGCAAGTCACATAGCCAGTTATGTCCCTGTTTGCCAATCAAACTGTTCAGAAACAGCAACTCTGCCTCTGTGTACATGCCAGGGGCTGAGCTGGGCTTGGATGGAGATTTTTACTTCCATTTGGATTGTTTAGAGGGATCTGGGGAAGCAGACTGCAAGGATGATCTGCGTCTATATTTCACCAGCATCTTTAAGGTGTTTTTTTGACACCAGCATCTTTAAGGTGACTATGTCTTTAGCTCCTCCTCCTTGAGAGGAATGCACACCAATAAAATGGGTGGCTCCCAGAGTGGAGATTAGAGCTGCTCACACCCTGGGGGATATTGGAAGTGACAAGAATATCTAAGAAGAGCTTTAGAAGTACAGCTTATCCTCCTTACATTGCCAATCTGCCTTTTGCTGAGAGCTGCTTGGGAATGGATTTCCCACTGGATTAATTAATTCTAATTATGACCTTCCATCATCTACCCATAAATTGGCTTGGTGTGGTCATAGGTGAGATTTCAAATACGGGCTACACATTAAATATACATATATATATGTAGATCTGTATGTGTATGTACATACACTAGTAATTCTCCATCTGGGACCACATGGCAACTATGCTAGATGCTGTGCACATACCACCAAAGGATATTCCTGTCTCCATCAAAGAATGAAAGGCAACCAGCCTGTCAGGTAGGCAAAGAGCAGCATTTTATAAGTGACCTGTATCAGATGTTGGGGTTTGACCAGATTTCTTTCTTCTTGGTGGTTTTTTCATCAGACATCCCCTCACTGCTTTCCCCCAACTACAGTCAGTGTTGGTTTTGTGTCTGAGTAAATTTTCACCTCTCAGCTCTATGTTTCTTTGTTTCCAATGTGCCCCAGGATCTCAGTGGCATCTCTTGGGGATGCAGAAGTGCCTTCCTGGCTGTCCTCCGGGCTGTTGTAAAACACTGCTAAAAGCAATCACAACCTCCACTTCCACTACACTGCAGAGCATGAAAGGTATGGATACATATAGGACACCAGCTTATAAATTAATATTAAGGATGTTGTTTAAAATAACACACTGGTTAGAGCCTGAGGGGTGCCAAGCCAAGAAAATCACTGTAAATCTTCCATCTGCAACTCATCCCATGGAGTGTGGAATGTGCAATGTACCCTTGCCCGATGAGCCCAACTTCCCAGATTGGACCAAGGGGACAGGGCTGCTGTGCTCTTGCAATTTCTTGTCCTTGGAAGCAGAGGATTAAAGAAATAATTCTCCTTTTCCTGATACTCTGCTGCAAATCTTCTAGCACAACAGTGGCAGTAAGTATCAGCTACTGTTTGTAATCCATATGTGTGGAGCCATAAGTATTACAGTCTGGATTAAGGCAACTGGAGCCCATCTGATCTCGGTTGTCAATAAATCATATAGATCCAGAAGGACTCAGGTGAATCTCAGGAGCTGGAAAGCTATAGTTACCTCTTTGTCTTATAGTATCACCAGTGATTCACAGAAAGTTTGAGACTGGTGATGTAAAGAAAGCTCGTACCTACTCTGAAAACTAGTCACACATTGCTGCTCTGAAAATGCTCAGAGTGGGCTTGTTTTGAGTGTGTTAAATCCAGGTTGCAGGAGATTCCTGAAGAAAATAAGAACCAGACCCTTTTAAGCTTATTTTTTGAGTGAAAAATAAATATTTACATGATTATATAATTTCCGTCATGCTTATAAGAGCATTTCCCCTTTAACATTTTTTGCAAGATCAGAATAATGGACAAGTAAACCTCAAAAAGCCTCATTAGTTTGTCTAAATTAAGGAAATAAATGTCACAACAGCTCTTTTTAAACAGAAGCCTCAACTCCACAACTCTTCCCACAACTCATCTAAACCAAGTGCAATTTTTATCTTGATTTTTTTTTGGGGGGTGGGGGGGGAGGAATTAAGAAAAATTATCTGAGTTTAAGAAATGGGTACTGCCAGCCTAAAAAAATAAAACACATTTAAAAAAAATCTCTGCTTTTCCCCTATCTCTTAGTGCAGGTCGGGTCATCTTTGGGGGCATCCTTTTGGGAAAGCACTGCCCGAAAGAGTGCCTGCCCTGCAGCCCAGAGGTGTAATGGCAGTAGTGCAGTCCAGCCCTGCTCAGACCTCGGGGTGCTTCAGTGAGTCTTCACATTTCTCTGCACAAAGGCACATCACCATCACTTCTATAGAGTGGGGTTTGTTGTCCAGAGGCTCCTAGGAAAATCCTTATCACTTCTCTCAGTTATCTTTTTATAAACCACAAGAGAATGAGACCGTGCACTCAAGACTTTCAGTTCCAATGTGTGAAATATTTAAATACAGGAGGTTTTTTCTTCCCCCCACTTTTTTTTTTTTTCTATTTTAAAGGCACACTTGCTGCTCATTTTATGGTGCCATGCTGCACCTGGAAACAAAACTCCTTCCCTTTTTAATTTTCATAGCCCAGGTATCACAGGTGTACTGAATGTGCCCCTGAGATGCTCCGCTTGAGCACCTCCAAATCATATCCTCAGTCATTTCACCATCCAAGACTGGAAAACCCAAGGAGATCCTCAGCAGGTCTGGGGGCCCATGGTCCAGGCACATCCCAGGGCTGACACTGCACTGGGGAAAAGCTTTTGTTGATCCCAGCACAACGTGCTGCTATTTCACCCCTTATTGTCTCTCGTGCTCACAGTGTACCACCTACATGTTTCCTGCTGCTGTTATGAGACACCTCAATGGCTACACAAGTCATTTTTCCAGTGTCTTATAACAGAGTAATGCCTTTATTTGATTGCAGGTGTGAGAGCTGCCCTGCCGGATATTTTTGTGGCTGAAAGACCATCGCAATCGAATCAGGCAGATGCGGCATATAGGAAATAAGGACTTGATGCCAGAGAGATGACACTTCAAATCACATGCCATTTTAGACACAGGAAATGAAAATCCCAAAGAGACTCTGAAGAAATGGAAAGTCGTTTAACATTTCGATATTTCTGTATCAAAATCTCCAGGTAACAGCCAATACCAGTCTTCAACAATTTAGGAGGCTTAGAAGTGCCACGAGGAAACAGAGATGGAGATTGCCAGGATCCAAATCCTGGCAGCAACAGGGAGGACGGTGGGTGGGCAGTGTACAGTGACATACAACCCCCAAAGGCAGGCAGGTAATAAGTCAAGCTATTGTATAAAATGTCTTCCTTTTATCTAGTCTTTTAGCTGAAAAACATTATCCCTTGTCATATCATTACAAGCCAAACAAAAAACTCTGTCTCCATCTTTCTTACAAGGCTCCTTTAAACACCAAAAAGTTGCAATAAGGTCTGCCTAGAGTCCTCTCTCCTCCAGGTTAAACAACTCCAATTCTCTCAGCCTTTTGGAGAGGGGTACCATCCCTCTGATCATCTTCAGGACCCTCCTTTGGACGTGCTCCAACAGGTCCATGTAATTCCTGTGCTGATTAAAGGTGTTTGAGAAGCTGCCACAGGCTAGAACTAGTGCAGTGCAACTGATGGGACCTCTTTGCATAGGAGTTGAGAGTCCCAAGGGTGACACCAATTTCTGTCTAATTTTAGGAGCAAGAAGATGACAGAAAATGACTCCCATAACAATGGGAGAAGGGGATACTCCACGCAAGAACAGAAGTTACTTTTGAACGTCATGACATTAATATTTCATTAAATGCTTCCAAAAGCTTGCAGAGACATCAGCATAGCTTAGCCAGAGGTACTGCTTGTAGCAATTTGTCGTTTGGGTAACTGAAGTCCAGGCCAGTCTCCTCTCTGGAGAGGGAGAGGATATGGCAGCACTTGGGCATCCTGACCAGGGTCAGGATGATGGTGGTGTTAAGAAAAGATCAAAAAAAGGCCAGGGTATTCTAGAGTTTTGTGGATTTCAGAGCTGACTTAAGCCAATAGCTATCTCGACACAGGCTAGTGTGTCCTGCACTGTCACTGCTCGGACATTCCTGGCTTGCTTTGAGGGCTGCAAAAACCCTGGTTACGTGATGCTGTTGTGGAAGCAGCTGGAATGAGCTGGACCAACTGTGTTGCAGGGGCACATGGAGGGAGACACCTGAGCCTGCACTGCCCTCCCTGGTGCTCTGTGGTGGTCTTTTCCATTCTGAGTCATGCAGACCCACCATCCCAGTACAGTGGAGTTATTCCTGTGGCTAGTCCAGGCAGAGCAAGACATGAGATGGGACAGCTGCTAAATTTGTCAGGCTAAACTCCAGACCAACATGTATGTCAGAGCAGTTATTTGATGAGTATTTCACTGTGAAGACCTCACAGAATATCAAAGGGTCTAAGTTTCAATGCCCTGAGGTTAGACAAAAAAGCTCAAAGAAACACAAAGCAGAAAACCTGAGCATCCCTGACAGAGGACTTCAGGGACAGGTAACAAAGACAAGCAATCTGTATATGGACTATGCGATAAAACATCCCTATATTCCTGGACAACATGCCTAGTCAAGAAATTGAATACTATTTGTCTCTGAAAAGAGGTAAAGGTGCAGCATTTTGGGGAAAATGAGTAGAAGTGAGACTCATTACAGAAAAACACAAGAGTGGCATATGCTCACTGGCTGGTTATAGCACTGCTGAAGGGTGTTCAAGGAAATGTCAGGAGCAACTTTCTTCCCTTTTTGCTGCCACAGCCCAGTTAAGATCTGTTTGTGGAAGACCATAAGCAACATAACTGATCAGCAAGTAAATGAGAGGCCTTTAATGCCTGCCAAGCCTCCTGGATCGTTTCCCTTTAAAGGCTCTAAGATGCATAGGATTTCTGACAGATGAAAGCAGAATTGGTTCATTTGTTGAATGCAAACTGAAGCCTCTCAAAAGCATTAAGTGCCATTGTAGGGTTAAAAAAAAAAGTCTAGCTCAGAAGTCAGCCTGCAGATTTCTGCTGTGGAAGACAGAAAGCATGAGCTTCATTGAGCTTCACCTCTGCAGAGCCAGGTTTCACATGCCAAGGCTGTTAGAGATTTTGCAGCTCCAGTGAGCAAACAAGACTATACCTGATGACACAGAAGGTGATGTCTGTCGAGTTTCTTAAACACCAGAGTTTGATTCAGTCCTTTAGGGGAGCTCAAGCTGGTCAATATGGAAAGTTAGGGAGTGAAAGGTAGCCAGGAGAAAAAGAGAAGGCAGGGCAGAGAGCTTACAGCATGAAACAGCAAATAACTTCAGCGAGCGTTGAGATCCGGGCAGTCCACATCCTCTTTGTTCAAAGTCTGCAGATAAATCTTGAATACCTTGTTAGTAAATTCTAGAAATAGGGTAGTCATATATATAAAGGAACTAAAAAAGCAGATCCAAACATATTATGTTACAGGCCTCTTCACACAGTGTTATTCTGGATGAAGACTTTATTTTTATCATGGCAACATGTTTCTTTCCCTATTCTTTGATCCTGCCTGTAGTATCCCAGTATGCAGTCCGTGGCAGAAATGGGGCTATAAAGCAGTTGCTGAGAGATGTGATAATGCCATCGAGTTGATGATCTCAGTCCACATGGAGAGCTGTGCATTGCACTGGAATTACAAGCTATGGTCTGGAACAACAGGTGGAGAATTACGAGGAAGACTTGTGCTATGCCTATGGATTAGAGAATTAATTCTATTCTACCTGTCCAGTTTACCTTGGCTTTGGAACAGATGAAGTAGTATTGTGCAACAGGAAATATCGGAGTCTGGAAGCCTAGGATTGTAGTTTTACTTGTAGCATCATAAACTATATATCCTTGCAATGAAGTCATGGGTCTATCTAGATTAAAAGCAAAATCTTTCCGTTATTGAACACACATACAGTGCTTGCTGTATGGATTCTAAATATCTCTGCTTGCTTCAAACTTTTCACTAAAGGATCTAGTAAATGGGGGCACTACATAAAATGCAAATATAATTTTTTTGTGGAAGGAGAAGGGGAAGCTTGCCAGTACAGCTTTTCTGGAAAGTCTTCCAGCAGAGGATTACGAACTGTGGATGGTATTTCCATAAGCCCTTGTTTTTGGCCTGACTATGACTCCCAGAGAAGCTGATGGTAAATCTGCCATTGTATCCAAGAGGAACAGACTTGAGACAGCGCTGAGCAAACTGAAGATCCCAGCCTTTGACTCAGGAGTGTAAATATTTTGCCTTTATAAGCAGAGATTAGTAAATTCAGGGATGTTATTCAAAACGCAGTTTGGTAGCTGCTTCACTGAGCAGGGTCCATACACACTGAGCATACTTGTCTCCCACGGTTTTAAAAACTGCTTCGTGCCATTAAGGAACAGGGACATAAATCACAAAGGCAGCTGCAGTCAGTGTCGTGGTGGGTAATCTCAGCACAAAGGAGACAAATGCTTCGCAGACATATTATTCTCTTTGCACCCCTTATGATGATCCCCACCCCCAGGAAGGGTCTGTGGATGTAGGGATGGGTGCTAGGAAATACCAACACTGCTGCTGGCACAGGTGCTTGGTTCTGGATGGAAGCTGGTAGCGTTGGTCTCTCGTGTTGCTGATGTGCTGTTTTTAGAGTGAAAGGAAAAGAACTGTGGGGAAAAAGGTAAATCCCTGTTCATGTTCAAAGCCAGAAATATGGTTGTGTATAGAGAGAATTTAATCCACTCAGCAGAAAAGTGTCTGTCTGAGAAGGTATCCAATAAAGATGTTCAGATCTGCTTAAATGAGTTGGAGAGTGGATTTTCTGAGTTGTCTCTCCAAAATAGGTAGCGAAGATAGGAGACAAGAGCAACATTTCTTACCTTGTAGCTATAGCAGAAGCCAGAGTGGTCATAAAAAACTTAGATATCCACAGGCACTGTTATCCACAAAATGCCTCACTCAGTGTTTGAGGAAGAAATGGGATTTCAGGCTGACATTTCAGGTAGTCAGGAGAATGTGCTTGTGTTTCCCTAAAGCACTTCATTTGAGCAAATCAGTCTACAGATCTATACCAGCCTTCATCTGTGTGTTCTACCTTGGCTCGGAAGCTCTTCTGCCTTATTACTGAAGGCTGGAATTTGGTAATTAATTGAAGAATTAAAAAAAAATAAATTCTTGCTCTTGAAGAAAAATAATTTTTTCTAGTTTATTTTGAGAGTTATCAAGCCCCTGTATCTAGCTTAAACATGCAATAATGGAACCCGTCAAAGAATTCAATTCAGAGAAAGTCCCTGACTTGAAATTTGTGTGTGGAGACTCTCTCTGTAGCTGATGAACAGAAGTAGAGTCAGCTGGTAAAGTAAGACGCAGAACACTGTTGCAAAGTTGTAGTGTAAAACTTTGTGGGGGAAGAACAAGAAGTATTTATATAACAGCAGTTTTATTACTTGGGGATTTTCCCAAATAAGCTGGTAACATCATGGCTTGCAGAATTGACGTTTCACCGAATTGACATTTTACTTAAATATTTTGCTCCTGCTGCAAGATCTGACCCTACAGTTACATTTAACCTGCCCAGAGTATTAGCTGAAGAGCAACCTTTCATGTCACACACTAGATTAAATCCTGTGCAGTGACTTCTCTGAGTGTCCAAGGCAGCATTAAAGAAGTCCATCCATCTCTGTACTTTGGTCTGACAGATACTTGCTTCAATAAGTTTTTGTAACAGAAAATTTCGGTGTGAAAAAAACCGAGAAGCCAAAGACTCAGAGCAAAGTCTTGAGAGAAATCATCAGAAAATCCATGTGACAGAAAGGGATGGACAGTAGCAGAGATTTTTGGTCTTTCTCTCTTCTGTACAGTTTTGGAGAGCAGTGGAAAAGTGGCAAGACATTAATTTGAGGAACATCTGTGCTTATTTATTCTCATTCATCTTAAGTCTTGATAGATGCAGAGAAAGTCTGACACTAGTCCACTGAAATAACTTATATGAAATAGGATAGTTCCCTAATTTAATTTAATTTAATTGTTTTAAAGGAAGCCTCAGAGGTAGCCACCCTTGGCAGCAGTGCATACTGGTAGAGTGCCTGAAAGAGGAAACAACTCTCCACCTAAAACTGAGAAGCTGATATATCTGAGCTAGACTGAGCTGTTCTTGTTCCTCTTAGTTTGCTTATGCCTGCACCTTCAGACCTGCTGACACTAACAGCCCAGGGGAGCCTGTCACCCTCAGACACGATTCAGAATCTTCACAGATCACTGTTTTGGCTGCTGGAGCCATCATTCATGGATTCATAAAGTCTTCTAATTTATTCTGGAGGTAAACACTGTATTTTGAACTGGGACTTGAAACGGTAACCACAGCTGGCATCAGTACCACAGACGTGTGTGTGGTCACCAAGTGTGATACTCCACAGAGACAGGGAAGACTCTCCCAGTGTGCTGGCAGAGAGCAAGAAAAATAGATGACGGGAGTTACTGTCCTACTCTTGTGGAAACACGAGATCAGAATCCATCATAGGTTTCCATGAAAAGTAGATTTCTTCTGCAGTGCAGCCACTTGTTTTCCTGTATGGTCATCACAATTTTCTGTCAAATTTCTGCTGAGGTGACACTTCTCATGCAGTCCTGTCTGTTTTCACTGCCTTGGCTCCATCTGCCTGCATTTACAATGAGTTGAGGATCCTCCAGAAACAAGTATCCTGGTGCTTTCTTGAGCAGTCCTTTGAGTCAAAAACCTCGATTAAAAACCATAATAACAGTCTCATTAATCCCTCTTCCTTAAAACCAATGTTCACGCTACCATGTCACAGAAGGAGAAGAATTTGTCAGATCAAAGAGCAATGATCAGACATTGGGTAATGGGGAAAGCCACCCTCCAGATGCAGCGTGGAAGAACCACATAAGGGGAATGCGAAAACCAGCCTCCTTTGGGAACAGAGTCAGACATGGGCCCTGCTCTGCTGGTTCCTACTGACACGGCTGGAAATTGGACAGAAGAAGGATTGTACTGCCATGACCCAAAGCAGATGAAAAGGGATTTCATTCACACCCTGGTATTTCCATGCCCTGGCTTAAAAATGCAGTGTTAGAGCACAGGAATAACAAAGTGCTGTTACATAACTCCAGAGAGTAAACTTTCTGGACAACATTCAGTGACATTATTCTGAGTAAAATTACAAGTAGCCATTTCCCTCTGTGCTGGAAAAACCCCTTTCCCCAGTCATTGCTGTGATACAGGGCACAGCCAAGGTGCTGGGACCAAGCTCTGCATCTCACATCACACCCTGCCCTTGGCCTGGTCACCCACAGTCGAGTGGTGCTTTATCCTCTCGCCGTTCAAGGACTCCAGACATTTCCATATGGTTTGTACTCCTGCCAATACTATAACTCAACATTTTTTTCTTATGTCTTAATAATCTGAGCTTTTTCTCTATGACTTTCTGCCTCTGAAAGAATTCCCTCCATGTCCCAGAACTAGTGCCTGGCCAGAGACACCAGTAATGGTCGGCCATCTCCTGTCTTCTTCACTGCACTTCACCCTGTGTACCAGTAGTAATATTTTTCCTTTTGGATGGATGACACCCCTGAGATTTGTCCCCATCAGCCCCCATCAGGAGAGGTAGATTGAAATTCTTCCCAAAATTGTTCTAGGGGCTACTTGTGTCCCTCATCTCCAAGACACTGAGCTTATTCTTCCTCCCAACTCATATAGGCCCTCCTCAAGAAAAGATCTGAAGTATCCCTGGGGGCTTGGACATGGGGAAAGGATGGGAGGGGATAGGGAAGCTGGGATGGGGTAGTGGGGTTTGTATTGGGAGCAAATTCTTGTTGTTTTTTTTTCTTTTGTTCCATGCAGAAAAAGCAAATCCAAGCACCCCAGCCCATTCTGTGTTATGGGATCCAGCCCAGTGGGCCAGCTTGGCTTGCCTGCTATAAGGAGAGCATCAGGTATATATAGAATCACTGAATCATAACATTATAGAATGGTTTGGGTTAAAAGGGACCTTCAAGATCATCTAGTTCCACCACCCTTGCCATGGGCAGGGATACCTATATATAAAGATGTTTCCTTTTATCTCTGCCCAGCAGTCCCATTTCCCTGTGAAACCTGCAGAGGAGGCAGTCTCAGTGTACATATTCATGATAAAAGCTCTGTTGAACAGAGAACCACCTCAAAATGTAAGTGCTGCTCTGGCACTTGCCTTGTGCTTGAGTTTAGACGTTTGAGGCACCTTGAAGTTTTGTGGATGGAAATCCTGGCCAAGCCACCTACCACCCACCTCTGTGGGGTTTGTATGATGGCTAGGGGATTTGCCTCCAGGTTTTGATAATGATTTACTTGAAGGATGAAGTATCATGCAGGTAAATACAGTGGAAGTATTTTTCTTTTACTGTAGGGAGGCTGCAGAGGACAGGGGAACCTGGTCCTGCCTCCAAACTCCCCAGAGGCTGCTGCAACCACTGGTTCTTTGGCACAGCAAAGGCACTGAAGTGTTACCGTTGTTTTAGAGAAATAATGGCCACAAACCCCACTGGTCAATTGGCAGAAATGTGAAAGAAAAGCTTGGATTTTAAAACCCCAAGTTTGTCAAATCTGAGATGGAACTGCAGATGTACCTAAATTCCTAATTTCAGAGTGCTCCCTCACTCTGAAAGGTATGAGTCGTCTTACCTTCAGCCTGCTGGAAAAGCAAGGGGAAAAGGCATCCCTGAGCAAAATTCTTTCCCTGAAATATGTTTATCCTTGCTCTCAGCTGATGATCACAGTATCTCCTTCTCTGACACCGCCATCACCGTGACATGCACGTACAGATGATGCTGCTGAGACGTGTGTGGGATTGACTTTAACCCCCTGTGTCACTAAAGGGGATGAGTGAGTCTTTTTCAGCCTCGATATGGCTTTTCCTCACCAGCCTGACCAGGGTGCCAAGCCAAGGTTTATACTCTCAGTCCTTCTTCATATGATAAACCTCCTCTAGACGAGTTGGTTTTTAACCTCCTTTGACATTTAGGGCTGGTCTAGGGCTGGGTTTTAATTCAAATTGTTTGAGGATGTGAATTTAGAGAGGAATAATTATTCTTGATTAACTCCCCGTGTGGACAATCTTCTTCCAAAATAAAAGTGCTTTCTTTCAAATGGATTTAACTGACTCCAAGAAAATCAGTAGGTGGTTTTCCCTAAGAAAAAAAGGGTAGATACAAAATGAATAATACCTTTTTCCTTTTCAATTTGTTGAAAAATGCAAGGATTTTTGAATGTTATGCAAGTTTTAACTGAAAATTGCTGTATGTTATTACGTATAATTTGCACCTCTGATAAACTGCACGCTGCTAAAATTATTGTTCCATGAAAATAATTACACAGCAGCCAACATAATTAGACAAGCAGCGCAAAATCAGAGGCAGAAAGGTAGGATGAGACTGTGACAGGGAGGGCTGTTTATAGGGAGGTTGCTCTGAGGTGTATTTTATTCTGTCCACACACGCACATACATCCTGATTTGCTGAAACCAAAACTGATTACAGAATGTAACAAGCCTCAGAAAAAAACTTGATCAAAAAAAAAAGCTTCTCTGCTTTAGGATGAATTTTCTGCTCCAAAAACAGCAAGAAAAAAACAGAGATCCCAGAACAATCAATACTCTGCTGTGGGAAATCAGAGATTGGGGTGCCGAAAAATGTCCAGCAAGCCCAGTGGTGGAGGCTCTGATGCTGCTGACACCTGTGGTACCCAGAAGGGAGAGCTGGTTAGGCAGGGCTCTGACTGCCAAGTGTCACAGATGGGCTCAGGCACTGATCTTGTATCATCCATATCATTGAACTGATCTCATCCCAAATATCACTATTTAAGAGTATTTTATAGGGACAGAGTAGGATGCAGTGAGCAATTTAGGGTGAAGAATATTTAGTATGAATCCAGACACAGCTTATATTATACCTTTGACAACAGGGCAGGGTCCTTGCCTTGTTGGTTACTAGGACAGACCTGCCCTTATAACCTGCTCTTTCTAAATATGTGCCCTGTCTAGGTGGCAATCCAGCCTTGCACAGGAATGTCCTCCTGGAACTAAAAATCTTGCCCTTGTGAAATCGTCATCAGAGCTGGTTCACGTGATTCTTACAAAAAACTGTCATCATCAGCAAATCAGTGTATTCTGAATTAAAACGGGAGAGAGAAAAAAAAAAGGGTGCTACCTAAAATATTTAAAACTCTTCTGTGAATCAGTAGATGGGAAACCTTATTCTGGGGCTTCCCAGATAGTAGGAGCTACCATTACTGGCCAACTGGAAAACACAAAACACAGGTTTTTCTTAGCTTCCTTTTTTTTCACCCAGTAGCAGTTTGCAGTGAAGCAGTGAGAGCCAGCAGCCCCTGGATCCCAGCTCTGATTTTGGGAACACACAGGAGCATGCTGAGATTGTGGTAATACAAGGCCTACAGGACAGCTCAAGTGCAGAAAGATATGCAGAGCTCTGCAGAAACAGAGACTTGAACTGAAACTTTGGCAATCATACCAAGAGAAGGAGAAATCTTAAAGCTTTCAAAGAAGGTTTTTTCTTTGCTTTTCTGGCATTGCTCTCAATATTGGGTTTCCCTGACCCTTCTTTGCCAAGATGGAGGAGCAATCAATAGACAGGAAACAATTATGCCTTTCTTTTCAATGGAGAAAAGAAATCCTATCTCCACATTTATCCATTTTCTCTGTTCGCTTCAAGGTACATTATGAACCCTTAGTCATTCATACCAGGCCAGACCTTTCTCATCTTCTTGAAGACCAATATCCTAATGAAATGCATCCTTGTCCTTGCCCAGCTATCAGGCAAAAAGAGATCATCAGGTCATGGTCAGTTAAGCTTCACTGCACATCTCACCACCATGGTCACCAGGTCCAGAACAAGCAGGAGCAATTCCACCACCTCTCTAGTCCACACACCCTCAGCCTGTGGTGGCAGGGAAGGCACAGGTCTTACTGTGGGATGGAAATTGGACATGGCAAATGGAAACTCAGGAGCTCAGGAAGGGTCTCCAGTGCCGCACTTTAGATATGGCACTAGTAATTTTGGGGACTTCCAGTAGAGCTTGGGCTTTCTGGGACCTGAGCCATTCTGAAAATAGGACTTGAGGATTCTTTTGTACATTTTAGTCAAGGTGAATTTATACTGAAGTCTAAATCCACAGTTAATTACAATGAAGTATAAATGGTTCTGAAGGATTAGGGATGAGCTTTTGAAGGAGGCCTCTGAATTTTAAGTAATCAATTCTCATTGAAAGTCACAGGGTTTGGGCATCTAACTCCCTTGTTCACTTTTGAAGATCCAAACTGAGGTCTAAAACTCATTCTGTCAACAAGCCAACAATATATCTTTCCTGGGAAAGCAGTCTTCCAATATCCTAAAATTAAGACAATAGAGAGCTATATTTTTTTTTTTATTCTCCCAGGCTAATACTGAAACAATATAGAAATTGTGAAAAATAAACTACAGCAATTTAGATATTTAGTTTTCAAATCAGTTGACAGGCATAGGAAGGAAATGTTTTTACCTCTGAAGAAATAAATGTAATAAAATACTGTTTAAATAATGTTTAAGAGATGTGATGAAAGACAGGTTCACGAACCCTCTGTTATGTTAACAATTAGCAGTGCAGGACATGGATTTTGTTTAAGAAATGTGTACTGCTAATGCTGGGGTCAACATATGAATAAACAAGAATGGCAGCATGTACTAGAGCCAGGCTATATTAATATATGCCTGGTTATCTGTGTTGCTTTACTTATCATACCAAGATCTGCTGCAGTCAGGTCCTGTGTGTCCCTGTGTCCATAGGCAGGTATGGGCAGTCATTCATACTCTTGCCCACATCAAGACATCATGGGGGTTGGAATAGGTGATCTTTAAGGTCCCTTCAATCCCAAATCATTCTATAATTTGTGTGTGCTGAAGTGATTTTCTTGCTCAAAGTGAGGAAGGGACACATATCAACCCAGTACTAAGGTCTATGCTGACATACAGTGCTAGAGGCAGCAAAGTCCCTGTGCTGGGGCACTGACCTGGGATCACCCCAGGAGCTTGTTCTGCTATAGACTAACCATAGAATGCCAGCCAAGCCTCTGTGCTCTCCTCTCCCTTTCTCTCAGTTGTTAATCTTATTTAACATAAGCCTGTCTCTTGCTGATAGCCACAATTGTACCCCGAGCCTGAAGCTCTCATTGACAATGAAGATAAACTTCTTGGAGCTGGACTTCAGAAGACACAGACATCTTGGACAGCTTCCAGTTCATCTCATCCCCAGTTGCAGCCCATTTCCAGACATATCCTTGGACAGCTTGTTCCTCAGTCCTTCTCAGTGACAGCTTGGGAATAGACATGTAAAGCCAAGCCTAAGAACTATCATCAGGAGAAGGCCACTGCCATTTACAAAGAAGCAGCTTTCACCTTCATTATGCTTTAAATACTCTCTTAAGCCTTTTAATTTACAGACAGTGATGATGGAAAAGTCCGTTATCTGAGTCAACAACAATTCCCTTAAATATTTTCTAAATTACTCAGGTCACCAGACAATTCCAGGGGGTTTTCTATTTACATGGATCTGGTGTGATCTCTATTTTTCATGCTGCAAAACACATAGAGTAAATCAAGCTCTACTCCTGGGTGTTGGCAACGTGATGGCTTGTTCCAGCAAAATGTTGGCCACCCTCAGTTCCAACCATGGGCAATGGAATTTGAGGATATTCAGCACCCACAGGAAGCCCATAGACATCAATGGACACTACCTGGACCCCCAGTGCAACACCTGATTAGATAACAGTCTCTAGTCAGAGTGTATATTCTCTTTCATTCTTCCTTTTTCTTTCTCTGTCTTAATAATGTGTGTAGCTCTGATTTATTTTTTATCGAGATTAACAATGGAACAATACTGCTTCAAATATTAAAAAGGCGAAGAAATGTAGGTACTGAAAAGGAAGGAAAATACCTCAATTTCAAGCCTAAAGATTACTTTGGGTCCCAGAGGAAGCAGAAGCAATTTAGTGGCTGATACCCTTAGCAAGAAAAAAGGTTGTAAGATTAAGACCAACTGCTGTTTGGATAAGTGGTTGGTAATTGCACATATCAGCAATTATGTGCTGTCATATCATTTTTCTGCTACCTTACTCCTCTCTTGTGTCCCGTCAGGGTTTACTTGGAATGACCCCACATCTATGGTCCTCTTTGGATTCACCTTCTTAATGTCATACAACAGTGCCTCACAAGTTCAAAGAAAAAAGAAGTCATTATTGCAGGAGGTGCCTGGTGGAGGTGCTCCTCTTCACAGATGTAGCTAGAGGCTACTGCTGTAATAAGCAGGTTTCCAGGGAGAGAAATAAAGAAAGGCCTCCTGAACCTGCAAAAACCCTCTTTGTCCTCCAGCCTTGCAGGGGGAGAAGGGTGTGTGTGGGGGGGAGAGTTTTAGTGGGGAGAGGTTGGAGAGGGGTGGGAGAGGATTGTCAGATGCCATGGTTCAGATGCCATCCCGCCCCAGATGGTGCAGCACCTGGCTCCAGGTCACACTGTGGGGACTCAACAGGAGCTGAGTATGCTGGGCCTTGCCTGGTCAGGGAAGCACAGGTTATGTTGAATCCTCTTCAAATGAAAAGGGGGAGCTTCAGTTCCCTACATGTAGGCTGCTTATAACTCCTGCCCCATCCGGGGACATTTTGGGGAGTAACAGTGGCCTGCCCTTGAGCTGAGCAGTGGGACCCACTTCCACAGCTTGTCAGAGCCTTTGCATCACTCAGAAAGGTGAACACCATCAGAAACACCTTTTTCCTCACAGAAGTAACTGATTCCTCAGTAAAGTGTCAAAAGATAACAAAGTCTGTTCCAGCTAAACTCATCTGTTCATTGCCTGAGGGAAGCCTCCAGCTTATATGGCACTGGATGCTCCCATGGAGCAGAAAATATTTAGCTCACTAATCAGATCCAGCAGGAGGTGTAACAGGCAGCCTGCAGTGTACCTATGGTACATCCAGAGAGGACAGGCACAGCTGGCCTTCAGGTGTCCCAGGACTGACCTGCAGTGATGCCTCCAAGGTCAGTGACTTTATAGGGATGTAAAGGAGAGCAGGGCTTGACATGGGGATCCCATCACACAAGCAGAGTCTCTGCAAGGGCCACCAAGGTGAGAAGCCCTGGGAAGGACCAGCAAACCTCTGTGTCATGCTGTGGGAGATGCCAAACTGCAGCCAAATGCAGGAGTCTTAGCAGTAATAGCAAGGTGCAACCTCACAGCTCGTGGAAGAGCTAATACCCTTTGAAAAGCAGATAAAAGATTCATCAGCACAGATGAAGATATGAGGGCCTGGGCTTAGACAGCCTGTAGTTCCTGCCAAGAAATTGTGTGGAAGGTAGAAATGAATTTAAAAGGTTGAGTGGGGGCCAGCAAGTCAATAACTGAATAATCCCACCCAGATAGGAAACCAAAGCATAAACAAGAGTCTCCACGTACTGACAAGTTAGCACTGGTTGCACTCTGGAAAGGATCCTAAAATAACAGAGATTCCTGGAGACAGAATAAACACATCTCTCAGTTGTCATCCTGAGCAGAGGGTAATTGCCTAGATGTCTGATTGACTCACTGCTAGAACTAAATATGTACTTCTCTGACATGCTGTCACCTCCTTCGCTGTATGTCTGAGATTTTTCAGTAAAGCACATCAGGAATCAAAGCAAATGTCCACAAGGAAAGATGCATCTCGACCTTGAACTTTAATCGCTGGCAAAGGGCTGAAAATATATTTAAAAAGAAGTAAAGTTTCTGCATTCCTGAGAGTGACATTTAATCTCAAAATTCCCTGGGGGCTTGTGCACATATAACCCAACCCCCCAGCAGAGGAACGTGGAACTGCAGCCCCTGTCTGAGGGCTGGGAGTTGGCATGTGGCTTCCCGAGCTCGCCAGTCACACCAGGACGTGGTCCTCAACTTCCCGTCTGATCCCTATTCCTTTCCAGCAGTTTCCTTCAAGGTTTCCTTCAAGGTCTCATCCCAGTTTGCACTGCTGGAAGATACAGAGTAGAGTTCCTAAGATAATCTTCCTTCTAGTTTTAGCAGCTCTTTTACTCCTAACCTGAGTGTTTAATGCCTTCTCAAAGCCACTACAAGGTTCTTGGTTAGTGATTCCTATCAAGTGCTGAGCAGTCCTGTTTACCCTGCTCATGCTTTGCTCCCCTCCTCAGAGTTAGTTCCAGTTTCAGCTATGTTAAACTTTTATTTACAGAAATGTTAGAGAATCTGCTCAGAAGCCTTAACCCTGTAACATTAATACGAATTTTCAGTAAGTCTTGGAAGTTGCAGGGGGCTGGACAACTGTCAGCATAATACTGATTTTCAAAAATAAAGTGACCTGGCCAAATCCTAGGCTGGCCCAGCTCCTGGGAAGGACGATGTGCTGGTTTAGAGTTCAGTTCATAGTAGGTATAAAAAATACTATACTAAAAGCAATACAATGTGAATTCATGAAGGTAACTGTTTGTTAACTAGATTAGTTTAATCCATACTCTCTGACAGTTTGGTACTGAACTCCACCAAAATTAACCCAGCATATCATATGTGAAAGAAAAGTATTTATACAACAGGCCTTTAAAGGTAACTGTAAGAGTAATTGAAGTTAATTCTGAAAGAGTCCTGGTTCTAAGTCCTTGGTCTTTCACTCTATGCATTTGGAGAAAAAAATAAGGTCATCATCAGAAGGCACAGACATTTGATGTGTGATCAAATGGGGCCCTGAGCAATCTGATCTAGTGGGTGGCATCCCTGCCCATGGCAGGGAAGTTGGAACCAGATAATCTTTTAGGTCTCTTCCAACACAAACCATTCTATGACTAACAGTAAAACGATAACCATGGATGTGGGGTGATCTGCCTCACCTGGTCAGCTGTCCATGGGTAATTGGTGTGGTTGGACATCAAGCAACTCCTCACCAAATGAGGAATGTGGGCAAGCTTCCGTGCAGGCTGCAATGGAACCAGGCAAAAGCAAGAATGCAAAATGGATAACGCGAAACCTGTGGAAAATCTGCGAGTGGCAGGGGGGAGAAAGGTCACATCACCTCACAAGATAGGTCTGCTTCAAAACTGCCTCCAGGAGGACAGCCCAGCACTACCACCAGGTGATGGAGCAGGAGGGGCTCTGAGAAGCTCTGCAAAGAAACCAAGAATCACAGCATGGGGTGAGTGGAAGGACAGCTTCTTCTTTTTCCCCCCATAGAAGGGACACTGGAGGCAAAGAAGGGATCAGTCACGTGGCAAGGCAGAGGAAACCATGCACCTCAAGTCCTGGTTGGTGATCCAAGTAAAAAACTGTCTTCTTGATCTCCCTGTATTTGAGAATTCACTCTGAAGTGAGCTGAATTCCAGGTCAGAGTGAGGTTGTGAGGCTGGTTTGCAAACTTGTCCCCTCCCCTTGCCACCAGTCTGTGAAGGAGAAAAGCATTTTCTAACAGAAACTCCAATGGAGCTATCACTTTGTGAACACTGCAAATATATATATATATGTGAAGCAACTTGTCTAATATATGTTCAAGATAAAAGTTTGAGATGTCAGAGAATTTTATCTGAAAAAAACAGGCATTCATATACAAGAGGATAACTTCAAACAGATCTACCCATCTATTCAACTCTGAGCATTAGGTAGATAGAGAAATCAAGCAGAAGCAAAAGCAGGCAGACACATGTAAAATGATTCCTGCAGGCAGAGCAAGACATTCCCACAAGTACTGTTAAACTGAGTTTTGGAGGGAAAAGTGGCAATCACCCAGCCTGTGACTCCTGCCCTCACACACACGGCCCCAGGAGCGAAGGGATGCAGTCAGCTGAGACAGGTAGATGTGCCCCAGAGGACTGGGGTGGCCCACATTTTCACTGCAGCCAGCCCCTGTTTTGCCCAGGATGACCTACTCATCTTTCTCTTTTAATTTAGGAATAATGTTACAACAATCCGGGGCAAATGGGGTTTAGGAAGGCCAGTAGAACAGATCGAAGGAGTCCAGCCCAAGACAAGGTGCTCTGTCAGTGCTGCCTTGGTCTGATTTCATATCAGCGATGACTGGAAATAAGCCCAGTGATTTAAAACCAGTATAAATGAGTCCTAGCTTGGGCTTACCTTACATCAACTTCCCTTGCTCTCCAAAATGGAATTTGTCATCAAGACAAACCTTCTCTCACAGAGACTGCAATGCCAGAAGGCACTCTCCATTCATTTACATATTAAAACTCAACAGATGATGAAGAAGCAATTACTGGACACTGGAATAGTAGTTCTCTTAGCTATGTTTATTAATTCTCTTTTTTTCTCAATGAAGTCTATGCTCAACAAAAAGCTGACTGTTTGTATACAGCACACTAAGTGATTTAACACTGTCAAAATGAATGAGGAAATGCAAAGCAAAGGAAATGTGTGGCACTTCACAAGCAGGGAGCCCCATCATTTCAGCTGGCATGTGTCTGCCACTCTGTCAGAGGAGAGGTTTGTGCACAGAGCCAAGTGCTGAGTAACACCTTGAGGCAGTGCTCAAGTGGAGGTGCTGCTCCCCTGCCCTGGTCAAAGACAAGTTCAGCTCTGTCCCAGCAGCAAAGTTGGCTGTTCCAGCTTTATCTTCATGATTGGTAATGGGATGGGTGCTCTTTTTCACCCAGACCATCTGTACAGATGATGGATCCTGAAGATGATATTTTTAACTTTCATTTTCCCTTCCAGTGCATTTGGATTTATTTTTTCTCTCCCACATTAACTTCATTCAACTACAGGGAGTATCAGAAAATATTACCTTAGCTTGAGAATAGATTTGCTCTCAAGTGACACCTTGCAATACTACTGATTTATACCCTTTTCCTGCATTGATCTGTTGGGAGATTTCATCATCTATATCTGACATAAACACTGTATTATTCTGTATTGCACTATACCCTAGAAATCCAGTCAAATCCCTTTGCTCCTCAAATTAAAGCAATATGCATTACAGTGTCCTGATTTCCTTCTATTCTTGCATTTGCATTTTTGTATCATGCTCTAGATTACTCATGTATATTTTGGCATAAGCATCTCCCTATTCATTTAAGAATATTGCCTTTAATCTTCATTACACCTTGAAGCATACAAAACCCTGGCCCCAAAGGACACATGGAGACATTTAGTTCCCACAGTGGCTGAATTTCTGTGGAAGTTATTTAAAGCAAATGTGTTGGTCAGAAGCCCAAGCCTTGTTCCGGGGTAATCCCATGGACACCCACGGCGTGCCCCTGGTGTCACTGCTCCACGCAGCCTGTGAGGTTCGCCTGCCACACTGCAGATCCCCATGTTTTTGGGAAGGGACTTCTCTTCCTCCCACAGTGGTGCAGACTGCAGCCCTGCAGCTTAAAGATTTTAGTTGTATGGCTGTGCTGGGATGCCTGAACTCCTCAGTAGTTTAACCATGGAGTTCATTTGCCTCAAAAAGCAAGCAGCTTTTTGATGACAGATAAAGAGTAGCAGCTGTAGGTTGTACCTTTGCTGCAAGAGATCAGCTGGGTTCATTGCGTTGTTTTTATCCACCTTAAGCATCTTCTGACCATCAGAATGATCTTTTATTTTATTTCTTACCAAATATAATTCTATAAGAGAACGTCTAATAACATATGACATAGTTTGGTAGTTTGGGTGGGGCTAGGATCTTTTGTGGGTCTGCATTACTTTTCGTGTTTGTTCTGTGCTAGGACTCCGTGTAGGTCAAATGTTTGCCCCAATCTAATGGTTTTACTGGAAATATATTCAGTCAGACAGAGCCCTGAGTTCAGTAAAACTACATGACATATATGAAAAGTCAGGATATTCCTTGAAAGAGGAGCTTCTGACTTTTCTGAGGTAGTATACAGGCATGTTGGTTCAGAGTTGCTGTTTGATAATCTATCTAACCAGTCTAGATAACCTGGCATATTCTTTATTACAGACTTTTCTGGACTATTAAACCCTCCATAATGTGGTCTGAAGTAAAGCTCGTAGTAAAAGATGTCTGTAATTTAGGAGCAGGTAATTCTTTCCATAGGGAGGGAAGACCCAGGTTTTACTCCAGGTCATATTCAAAGTGACCCTTTTATTGTCTTCTCGTATTTTGAAACATCTGCTCTAAGACATCTAAGATCTGGCTTAAAGATCTGAGCACAAAAACTCTGCAGGCAATCAGAGCCAAGGTGCACAGAGACACCAAAAATGCCCATTCTGTCGGGCTCAGGGCAGGCTCTCAAGAAGCATCCTGAAAGCTGCAGTCCTTTACAAACAGCAGCAAGAAACCCACAATGCCAAGGAAGATCCAGTGGCAAGTGTAAGCCATGACCCACCACAGTGAGCACATGCAATGCAGCCTATGGGTCCAATATCAGCAAAAATAAAGGAATATTGACCACGGTGCTTGGAAAGGAGGAGCCTTAGTATAAGGAAAAACAGAGGTTGAAGGTAGTTTGACAAGAAAACCACTGTCATCTGAAGTCATACGGAAAATGTGTCTGCAGCTTCCATATCAGCGCAGGAAACTTGTTTCTCCACCCGTATTTAGGTCACGCCCTCATGAAGAGCCACTAACCAGTCCAGCATTGCTTCAGTCACAGTCAGTGATGAGAAACTTTCCTGGAGGACAGTTCAGCATCATGTCCGTGAGGACAGCATGTCCTGAAATCTCCCACAAAATGCCTCTCCCTGGCCTGTTCACATACAAGGGGTAAAAGATGCTACTACTGCTGAAAATTAACAAAGTTGTATATTCAACCCAAGCAGAAGAAACCTACCTCTGCTAATGTCCATGGGGTGAGGAACAAAAAGGATAGACAAAAAGAAGAGGGCAACAAACCCAGTTACTTTGTGCCTACAAGAGCAAGCAAATACCATTGCATATTCATTAAAATTTGTTCGAAAGTTCAGAAAATTCCCTCCAGTAATATAATGGGTGATAATTCAATTTATTTATGTTTTTAAGGCATGAAGACTAGCTTTTATTTCCCTCAACTGTGCCTCTATTATTATTAATCTACTTATCTCCTAAAAAGATCATCTAAACTACACTTCTATGGGGAATGTGATCTTTGGCCATGTAGGGCTTTGCAATTATCCAGTTCTGAATGAACTTGTTGTTAAAACATTTTTTAAGTCTAATGAAAACATTAGATCAATTCCTCGCAGTGATAGTTGTCATTAAATCAATAGTGTGTGTAAGACCATTATACTGATATTTGACATGAACTGCCAAAGGTCTGCTAACAATGAAACCATACTGAAGTGTGTCCTCTGCTAAGCATATTTTATGCGAGATAAAAATCTGTTAAGTCTACAGTAACTGAAACTTTTCTTCTTTAACTAAAATAAACAGATATGTGAAATGTTGCTGTAACTCATACTAGGACCACCATGATCACATAGGTTTTGGAGCTGGTCCTTTTATCACACCTTTATCACAGCTGTGCTTTCAAATCAGTTAGAAAAGCTTTTTTTGATTGTTTATCTGTGTGGCTTAAAAAGCACAGGCGGAGATTTCATAATAAAGCTCCTCTGAGCAGGGAGGACCTAATCCTACACCCTCCAAAAGCAACAGCACTGTCACCAACTTCAATGAAAGTCAGACTGCTCCTGAAGTCCCTGGGAAAGTGACTCAAGGAACGGCCTTCTGACTGTCTTCCCAAGGAGGAATAGCATCTCTGCATCACAGTGGAGCTGCTTGCAGGGGCAATAAACACAACCAGCCCCATTAACACATGGAGAGGAGCAGTTTCTTTGCATATGCCGTTATACTGCAAATGGGAAAGACAACCGAAAGACCTCTGGCTCTGTGTTCTTTAAACATTCTTCCAGTAGCCTACCAACTTGTTTTCCTCTCCTACCATGGGTGCTTCAGAAACAGCATCAATGCAATCCTGTGAGACTGGGATGACTGATATAGTATGTTATGGGACTCTTACCATGAGACAAATACAAAACTTGAGAAAATGGCTAACTGATAGAACGACTGAAGACCTCTCAGCATTTTGTTTCTTGAGATTTATAAACCTAACAATTTTTCACTAGTAGTAGGTAACATTTGCTCACAGGCAAAGGGGGTGTGAGTACACAAGTGTAGGGGGAAATAATGGTTAGTGGTAGACACTGACAGTTTTCTGGCTGAAAAGTGAAAATTCTAACTAATTAATTTCAAACATATTAAAGATTTACTATGAAGTGGGCAGAGTACCACTTAATCAATCTTACGAAATTTGGTCCTTAGAAAAGGCATTTTTTTCCCAAACAAACAAAATCATTAGTATGGGGAAAAAAAAAAACAAACGTGAAACATTCTTCGAGGCTTTGGTTTCTGTAATTTTTGCAGCAGAAAATCCCAACCAGCGCCGAAGTTGAGCGAGCCCCGAGCAGAGACAGGTCCTGCCCTGCCCTGTGCGATGGCTCCCACTAATGGCAGCAAGGGAAAGCTCGGTCACTCCCAGCACAGCAGAGACAGAAAACCCACTGCAAAATGTTCTTCAGCTCTTTTTGATGTTTGGTTTTAAATGTCTAAAAACACAGTTGCCAACTAGATTTTCATTAATTTTTTCCATACTCAGAATATGAGTGTGACAGAGAATATTAGTCTTCTTGGATGGGTTTTATCTCACCATCAGACATCTGCAATGTAGACTTCTGGAGACACATCCCCTTTGTAAACAGGGAAGCAAGATCCAGAGTGTGATTCCCATTGAAGACCTGACCTATTTCAGACATGGGATGAGTCATGAACTGGATTTCCCCACCAACTTCTGCCTTGACTGTACATGTTGCTGGAGTGACCGCTCCAGACGTGATGGAGTCCCAGCGTGACTGCAAGGAGACATCACGCAGACAACACAGTCCTTGTGCTCATCTGGTGAGGATGACAGTGATTGAAATGAGGACATTACATAGGACTCCCCTCTAGGGAGCCTGAATTGTGGGATCGGTGCAGTGGGATAGAGGTTCTTGTTTATGGTTGAGGAGAAATTCAAGCCCCTTATCACGGAGTCTTGGGATTTTGGTCAAGTCTATGCTCCAGTTCTGTTACAAGGAGGGAAAGTCCAAAAAACTCAGGTGAGGACTGGTAACCATGGAAGGAGATGGAGAAATATGTTTGGTTTGCATTTCAGTTTTGAGCACAACAGAGATTCTCAAAACAGCTGAGTAATTTTTCATTGGTAACACCACAGAGATATCTCCCAGCAATCAGACGCAGAGACCAGGTGCAGACTGATTGTCCTTGGGTCCCACTTCTAAATCTCAGAAACATTTTTATAAAGTCTCTGACTTAAGGAATAAACATGAGAGGATTACAGCTAATCAGATAAGTATGTCTTTATTTAACTGTAACACCAAAAATTAAGCTTGCAGTATGTTCTTAAGAGATAGAGTCTTCAATCTAATTCAAAGATTTTTTTGAAAGATTTTTTTCCTTTTAATTAAATTGTGTTGATTTTATTTGACATTTGATTTCAAGCGAGCCACCAGTGTTTCTCCTTCACTGTCTGCCTCAAATCCATGTGTAACATGTCACAGTCAAAAGTCCACACCGTTTCTCCTGAAGGCTGCTGTATTTTAGGTTCTCTGTGGGTCATATAGATCAATCCAGGTACAGATCAGCCACCTGAACACTTCACACAGAAGAGCTGGATTTCTGTCCAGTGCAGAAGAGCACTGTGCAGATAGCACAGGATGCATTTGGCATATGTATATGCAGGGAAAGTAAATCTGCTGGCACAGGATAGGCTTTCCTCACACCAAGGATCAAGTTATGCTAGGATAAGCAAAATAGCAAATACCCCGCAAATACCCAAGAAGATATTTTGAATAGCTTGTTGGGTGCTTGCCAGACAACCCAACAGGTACAGCCAACATTGGAAGTGAAGTAATGTTGCTCCTTTTCAGCGGCCTGTCCAAATCTAATGTATCTTGTATTTCAGCTCCATGGATGAAGTCTCAGCCTGAGGTTTTAGCCTGGGTCAGTCCTCTGATCTGGCCCCAGTCACATACCCACCATGGTGGCACAGTGCTGGAGCTGGCAAGGACAGAGCTTCTACTCTTGATGGCAGTGCTCCTTACAGGACCACAGTGGTGGCCTTTGGGGACCTCCTTGTGTTCAAAACCACACACACAACTGCAGAGCCCAAGAAGGAACCTACAGAGATGCTCTATCAGCAGCAAAAGGAAGACTAGAGAAAATGTGGGGCTGCTGCTGAATCAGATGGGTGTCCTGGTAATAGGAGGTACAGGAAGGTGGAATTACTGCATGCCTTCTTTGTCTCACTCTTTACTGCTGAGGTCAGTCCTCAGGAGTCCCAGACCTCAGAGGTAAGCAAAGAAGGCTGGAGAAAGGAAGACTTGCCCTTGGTCATAAGGAGTTGGGGCTAGAGATCTGCTAGACAGATTTAACACCCATAAATCCGTGGGCCCTGATGGGAGGCACCCACTGAGAGAGGGCTGGTAGGTGTTGTTGCTAAGCCACTCTCCATCATCTTTGAAAAATCTTGGAGAATGGGAGAGGTGCCCAATGACTGGAGGAAGGCCAGTGTTACTCCCATCTTCAAAAAGGGCAAGAAGGAGTACACAGGAAACTACTGGCCAGTCAGCCACAGTGATGGAACCGATAATTCTGGAGGTCATCACCAAGCATGTAGAAGAAAAGAAGCTCATCAAGAGTAGTCTGGATTCACTAAGGGGAAAGAAATTATGTTTTGCCAATCTGATAGCCTTCTATGATGACATGGGAGGATGGGTCAGTGAGGGGAGAGCAGTGGATGTTGTTGAGATCGACTTTAGCAAGGCTTTTGATACTGTCTCCCATCCTTGTAGGTAAGCTCAGGAAATGTGGATTGGGTGAATGGGCAGTGAGATGGATGAAGAACTGGCTGAATGTTTGAGCTCAGAGGGTTGTGATCGACAGAGTAGAATCCAGTTGGAGGCCTGTAGTTGTTGGTGTTCCCCAGGGATCAATACTGGGTCCAGTCTTATTCAACTTGTTTATTGGCGACCTGGATGAAGGGATAGAATGCACCCTCAGCAAGTTTGCTGATGATATGAAGCTGGGGGGAGTGGCAGATACACCTGATGGCTGTGCTGCCATTCAGGGGGACCTTCGTAGGCTGGAGAGTTTGGCGGAGGGAAACATAATGAGGTTCAATAAGAGCCAGTGCAGGGTCCTGCACTGGGAGGAATAACCCCAAGTTCCAGTACAGGTTGGGGGATGACCTACCAGAGAGCAGCTCTGCTGAGAAGGACCTGGGAGTGTTGGTGGGTGACAAGCTGACAGTGAGTCAGCAGTGTGCCCTGGGGCCAGGAGGGCCAATGCAATCCTGGGGTGCATCAGGAAGCAGTGGCCAGCAGGTCGAGGGAGGTGATCCTGCCCCTCTACTCAGCCCTAGTGAGAGCACATCTGGAGTGCTGTGTCCAGTTCTGGCTTCCTCAGTACAAGAAGAAGGTACTGGAGAGGGTCCAGCAGAGGGCACAAAGGTGATTAATGGTCTGGAGCATCTCTGTTATGAGGAGAGAACCTGGAAATTGAGCCTGTTTAGTCTGGAGAAGACTTCAAGGGCATCTCATTCATGCTTATAAATATCTCAAAGGTGGGTGCTAAGGGGATGGTCCCAGATTCTTCAGTGGTGCCCAGTGACAGGACGAGGAGCAATGGCCATAAACTAAACCACAAGAAGTTTAATTCCACCTTAGCATAAGGTGCTAACCCTCTTAACATCGAGGGTGGCAGAGCACTGGAACAGGCTGCCCAGGGAGGTCGTGCAGTCTCCCTCTCTGGAGACGTTCAAAACCCACCTGGATGTGTTCCTGTATCACCTGCTCTAGGTGACAGTGCCTTGGTAGAGGGGTTAGACTGCATGATTTCCAGAGGTCCCTTCCAACCCTAACTATTCTGTGATTCCATGATATGTTAAAACAGAGTGTAAGTTCATTGGAATGGGATCTAATGTACCAAACCACAAGAGAGCTAAAAAGAGGATGCTGTGCTATACAGAAGTCATCATCATCATCATGGCTAGGCTTTGCAAATGAAGATTTGGGGAGGGCTCTACCCACATTTGTTACAAGCGCGCTGGCAGCTAAAAAGGCCAATATGAGATAGACAAGTCCGGTTGCAAAAGGCACAGCAGAAAGACTCCTCAGATGTTATATTCTGCAAGGCACGATTCTTTCTGTGTTGTCTTTTCTCCTCAAGGGTGATCCTGTGTGCCTTCTCAAAAACATCAGCAGCGTTATAGATGGTGTGTCTCCAGACCTCCCGATTAGAGGCCAGAGTAGACCAGTTATGTTGATCGATATGGCCAAGGCCATATCGATGTTGTTTCAGGGAGTCCTTGTATCTTCTCTTCGGGGCTCCTCTCTTGCAGCAGCCAGTGGCAAGTTCACCATAAAGCAAGATCTTAGGGAGGCGGTGGTCCTTCATCCTGGAGACGTGCCCTGCCCAGCGCAGCTGTGTTCTCAGCAACATGGCCTCAATGCTTGTGACTGCTGCTTGTTCTAGAACAGATGTATTGGTCACAAAATCTGACCAGTGCCTCGTACAGAGAGAGGCAGCATTGATGGAAGCGTTCTAGGGGACGCAGGTGGTGGCAGTAGATGACCCATGATTCGGATCCATATAAGAGAGTAGACAACACTATGGCTTTGTAAACACTGATCTTTGTACTTTTCTTCAAGTGTTTATTTCGCCAAACTCTTTTATGAAGATTTCTGAAGGTACTATATGCCTTCGCTAACCTGTTGTCTATCTCTGCATCAACCTTACCATCCGAGGAGATGAGGCTGCCTCGGTAATTAAACTGCTGGACTGATTTGAGCTCTGATTGGCCAATGGTGATATGGGGATGATGGAAGACTTCCTGAGGTGCAGGTTGATAGAGAACTTCAGTCTTCTTTAAGCTGACTTCCAGCCCCAAAAGATCAGCAGCGTCTGCAAAGCAGGATGTTAAACGCTGCAGAGCTACTTCTGTTAATCACACAAATATATTAAGTTTTCAAATCAGGATCTTGGAAGTCCATAAACGCCTGCCTTAGCATCTGCTGGGAAAGAGCCCTGTATCCACTCAATTCCCCTCTCATTTGTTGCTGAAACTGGAAGCTGCCCAGGAAACAAGGCAGGAAATTTGAGGAGGAGGAAGGAGACATGGTGAAGGCAGCTGAATGGCGTCCTGGGGCACTGGCTGCTATCTCTGTCCCTGCTGAAGACTTTCTCTGAGATACTGCCAAGTCATCCAAACCATACATTGAAAGCCTCGTCTTGGTAATTGTGTGGGGTTTTGTTTTTTGAATGCATAAAATACCCCAAGTTCTGATTCACAAAACCGCTGAGCAGTCGTTGCTGTGAAAGAAAACAAGGGCACTGTCCTTCCAGCACATAAAATGCTAGAGAATGTGAAGTGTTCAGAAAAATCAGGTCATTAGGCATGCAAATTGGGTCATCAAAATTAGTGGATCTTTTTGACATTAATCTCTCTAGACTTCTTCCTGAGAAAACAGGGAGATCCCATACCCTACAGGAGAGTTGTGAACTAAATTAATTTAATGTTTGTTTCTCCACCAGCTCCCACTCCATCTGATGCTGGTGCTATTTGCATGTCGTGTGGGCTGTTTCTGCTTCTTCCTTGCTCGCTGCTATCACTGAGGACACAGTCAATGTGTGGATCACTGCTGTATTGGTACAAAGCCTCCCAAGCCCTGGGCAGACACGAAATGGGAGCCCTGCCCTGGTCCCTACAGATACACCAGGCACCTCTGGTCTGATGGGTCTATGTGGGCTGCTGAGCACTGTGATTTCAGCTCCCAAATTCTCAAATTTGGTCATATTTGAGCACTGCTTCACAAGTCCAGAGTACCACGAAGGCCAGGATGACTGACCTGCCCACTGCCCAGCTTTAGGGCAGTGTTCCACTACACAGAGCTTCCCAACCACAAAAGCAGCTTCTGAAAGCTTGTTCCTCAAAGTGGTTCTGCTCCTCTTCCATTTAGTCCAAGTCTATCATCCCCAAAGTAAAACACTAAAACTCCTACTGCAGATGTTTAAACTAAGCACTTCTCAGAACAAAGAGCTTACTCAGCCTGAAAAAGACTACCTACAGAGAAGTGCTAGTGTCTTAGCTCCCCACTTCCCCAGTCTCCAGCATCTGGGGGCCGTCTCAGTCACTGCTCAGCCTGCCACCCCAAATCCAGCTGCTGGTAGAGGCAGCAGGGTGGGACCTCTCAAAACTGCTGTGCCTCCATCACCCACGGCTTTGTCAAGGGATTCGGGAAGAGAGGTATGGCTGCGTCTGAAGCCACAGTGATCATCAGGGAGGACTTATTTCAATATGCTGTTGAAGCTATCTGATGTCAGGTTATATGTCTCAGGGGGACGCGTTTTTCGTGTAGTTTGTTATGCCATCTGTTAAGAAAGGCAGCCACTCGTCTCTCCGCTCCATGACCACAGATGGGGAGTTTTTCCCCCTGTGTGCATTACTGTCAATATATGCCAAAGCCTTCTTAGCTGGAGCCAGGTGGAATCACCACCACGACAAGCACGCCTGGGAAGAAGGGTGCTGAACAGGTCTTCCCAAGGACCTTGGTCACGGTGCACAGATGAGCTGAACAAACAAAGCCAGTCCACACCAGCGAGGGCAGGTGCCCAGAACCCCTCTGGTTTGCAGGGCACCGAGCAACAACTCCAGCAGCAGAGCTTGAGGAGGAGGTTGTGCACCTCCATGCAGCATGGTGTGCAGCCCCATCGTAGATTTGACCCTCCTGTTGGCTGGCTGTGGGTGCTGCTTGCCCCAAATCACCACCTGGCAACAGCACTGTGAGTCTCAGGTGCAGAAAAATAATCCAAAGCCTCCACCTCTGCCTCTGTGGAGATGTCACAGCTCTCAGTGGAGGCTTGGTGTGCACTTAACTAAATACAGCATCCCCAGTGCTCCAGACTGCAAAGGAAACCGTGCCCTGCTGACTGACTGAGTTCTGCAGGGGAAAAAGCAAACATGGAGCGAGCAGCACGTCCCCCAATGGCTATAGGCAGCTATTGACTTAAGTATCAATAATTCTATAATTCTCCTTTTTTTCAGGGGTGATTATCGCACCTTTTAATATTGAGCTGACACTTTTCCAGTGTGACTGAGTCCATTTCAGAGCCTGAAGGCAAGAAGTTTTAAAGGAAGGGTTTACAGACAGGGGACTGTACCTGGAAGTTTTATTGAAAATAAGAAGATTTATGGAAAATGGATATTAGTTAGGAAGGCAGGTTTTACAGAAAGAGGACTGCAAAGCCAGCCCACCCAGGTCACTCTCCATTTGTCAATCTCTTTGGAACAGGTATTTCAGCCAAGCAAAATTGAAACTGCAATTGTATTATTTTTGCTGGAAAGTAAATGGTTTTCCTGCTCTCACAGCACTTCTCCTATCACATAGGTGGCAGCAGCCAGTGGCATTCCCCAGTGCAAGCAGCAGTGCTCTCCTCTGGGAAGACCCAAGTCAGCATCAGGAGCAGCAAAGCAGCTTGGGGATAAGGAAGCATTCCTGAGGTGGGCATGCCAGAAAGTGCTTCTGAAAACTGAACAAAAAAAATATAATTTTTTACACCAGTGTTAGAAATATCTTCCCTCTTCATCCCAGCCCTGCTCCCAGCAGCCAGGGGCGCTCAGCCCTCCCGCAAACCTGCTTTCAGAGCTCAGAACTGGATGCTGCCTTGGGAGGCAGCAGTTTGGGGTACCAGCAGTTTTTTCTACCTATCACTTCTTACAAAAGCCAAGCTGGCCTCAGCAAACACAGACCTCAGCCAAACCTCTCCTCTTGGCAAAGCCTCCTAGGCTCTTGCTCCCTGTGCCTACTCCATCCAGGCTCTGTTGCATCCACAAAGAAGGTGAGGCGTTCCCTGCTCCAGATGATCCACACTGGGGACCAGGTAGGAGCCCCAGAAACCATGAGGGATTAGGAGAGAGCCCGAGGTGCCACAGAGTGGTCCGGAGGTACCAAATGACCAACACTTGCTCATCCTGGATTTTTACAGCCAAATGCAACTTTTGACTGGTGTCCAGTTCCTGCAGTGAGAGGGAAGATGCCCTATGCAAAGATTTCACTCTTGAAGTCTGTGTGGACTTAAGGCTCCTTCCTCCCATCTCATGCTGTAGAATCAGGGTTTAATTTGACAAGTAATGTAACCAAATAAAAACATGAAATCACTTCAACAGAATAGTGTGACTAATGGAAAGGATAACTTAATTTGCAATCTCTTCTCTACTTCCTCCATTAACTTATTCCTGCTATAATTTAAGTTTGCACATGCCCATGGAACAGCCCTAACAGCTCATAAAACCCTTTTCAAATGAACAGATATCTTATACACATACGTCTTTGAGGCATGTAAATCCCTGTATCTAAAGCAACTTCCATCAGACCTCTGCCTGCCATGAGCTCTCAGCAGGGTCTGCCCATACACATTTATTTTGAGTGCCCACATATTGCACCTGCATCTCTAATGGCATGGCAGGGAGACAGCTGGCAGGATCCCCTGGCTTGGGGATGCTTCAGCCACAGGCCAAGTTCACCAGCGTTTATGTGGAGGCCCAGGGAGCCGAAATCTTCCTCCATGTCTCTTACAACTGGGAGGCTGCCAGTGCTACATCTGCCTCTACAAGTTATGAATCCTGTAACAAGTATTTGGACTCCAAAAAATAGGGCCCCAGGAGGGAAAGGATTAGGCACAACCCTTAAAAAAAATGAAGTCTTTGTGTTTTAATATCCTCATTCACATCTCAGCCTCTGTCAAGCTTTTCACACAGTGCTTTGGGTGGGGGACAGCCAAGAGTCATGGCACCTTGGAGGGAGCTGCCACTTGAGGGAGTATGTCCTTAGACACCAGGAAGGGCAGAAATAATGCAGACCTTCGAGCAGAGAAACTTTTGCTCCTTTCTGCACCTGTATAATTCCCCAGATGGACACCCACTGGGATTGCCAGATCTAAAATACGAAAATACGAGGTGCAGCAGCTGGAGGAAGCTGTGAGGAACTATTTTTCCATTGTGTCACTCGAAAAAAAAAAAACTGGAAATGGAAGAGAAGATAGAATAGAAGTAGAGAAAAAAAATAGAAAATTAAGAATAAAAACTGCAGGGAGACCAGCATAGAAAGAGGAATAGAAGTAACAAAACAGGAAAAAAACCCCACCACTTTCAGTCCTGAAAATGAGCACATTTGGAGAAAAACAACAATTCTGCTCTTACAAAAATTTGAAAGAAAAACCCAAACAAAAAAACCCTGAATAGGCAAAATTGCTGGCCCTAATAAAAACTCATGATGTCCTCAATATTTTAGGCAAATGACCAGCAACATGACAACTTTTGTGCATCGATCCTTAGGAAACAGCACTCCCCCCGATTCCTGTCAAGAAGGACAAGGGATTAGCTCAGGCACTGAGGAGCTGACATAGTTAAACACTGCTGCTGGCAGATACAATCCAGTTTATGACTGAGGTTGTAAAAATACGCATGAAAGCAAATTCGTAAGAAAGATACTCTAATGAAGATGTATAGAAGGGCTGTAATGCCATGTAGCCTCTTGATAGCTAAGGCCCTGATCCTGCAAATTAAGCTAAGCGGCGAAGTTAATCAGATGCATAAGCATTTGCAACATCAGTGGATTTTTTTTCTTCCCCAAATGAGCTAAATTCAAAAAGCCTTGGTTTAAATTACACGAAGATATTAGCAACATCAGTTCTTTATTAGGAGCAGTTTATTCATTCAGGGTGTACAGTATGGAGCAACACGCCTGGCATGGTTAGCGATGCGTGAACCTGAAGGGGAAGAAATCCCTTTGCATTCCCTTCACAGCCAAGTTGCACAACAATTCAGGCTGCTGCCTCAGCAGCCAAATGGGCATTTTTCCAAGCCTAAAAGTCAGCAACGAACCCAAGTGTTAAGGCAGCTTTGTTCTCCCTTAAAGCTGACCAGATATCCTTGGAAAGCTCCCTTGGAAAGGATCACCCTTTCTCCTCTCCATCTCCTCCCCGACAGCCTCTTTCTCTAGCATATCACAACCACCATGTTCTGCTCTAAAGCACAGGGTGAAAACATCACATGGTTTCACAGGGTCAACAGCAAAACTTTTGGTTCATGGCAATGCTATAGAAGTCCTGGTGAGGACGATAAAACCAGAGCAATACACCTGAGGGATGACGAGAAGAAACACTCCAGGCCCTCCAACTCATCTCCTATCTCAGAAGTAAGTGTAAAGTTGTGGCAAACACTGTTAGCAGTAGGCCTGGTAGGGTAACACTCAGGAGCCATCCTGTGCTTGTCTTCATGGCAGGGAATTAAACATTAACTCGAGGCAGCAAATCCTGCTTATAATTTTCACACCTCAAAGACATCACTAAAACCACCTCTTTTGTATGATGCAGGACATCTTGTTCAATGGGAGAGAAAAACTGTCAGAAGTTGAACAGGCGAATGAGAGTGGGAAGCCTGCTCCACGAGCAGAGCATCTGTGTGAGCATAATATAACATGATCAAGGCTGTGGGGCTGGGGTACCTTGTCGTTCTGTCAGCACACCCTTCAGCACCCTGTAAGGCTTTTTGTACTGATCAGTGGAATGGTTTCTCATTTCAGTAAATTCTTAGAGAGGGTAACATAGCATACAAGGAACATCAGGAATGCTCATGAGATACCTGTGTGAGGTGATCAGGGACTACCTTCTCTGCAGCGAAACGAAGGTGATGTTGGCATGGGATGCTCAAGCTAAACCATGATATAGAGCAATGCTATATAGAGGATAAAACTGTGCAAAATATTTTAGATAGAAATTTATTCAGAAAGAAATAGAGCAAGCACCAAGGGGAAAGATGAATACAAAAAGAACAAGCAAACAAATGGCTCTTGTTCTTCTCCAACATTTTTCAAGAGGCTTAACTGAAAATTTCTAAACGTATTTTCTCAGTATGTATCCCCTCCATTTTCTAGTGGCTCTGATAAGATTAATTTCTCATCCAAGCAATCCAGCAATTTCCTTGACTAGTAATCACCTCTTTACCAAATATTTTCATCCCACACCACCATGGCTGCATCCCACACCGCAGCACCTCCATGAGAGACTGTGCTGAATGGTCACAATGCATTTAGAAAACAAGAATGCCTATAAATATCTCAGAGAAATTTCAGGGAAACCCCCAAATTCAATGGTCACTTGTAGTCATTCATGATTTAAATTTAGCAACAGGAGCAAAGGATCTAATCTTGTCTTTGAACCTTGATCTCATACCAAGAAGCAAGATAGCAATGACAGGAGTGAAACAAAGGTATAATTTCTAGTTCGTCCCTTTCCAGACAAATGTATGGAAAATATTTGGAGTACATATAATTGTTCTTGCTTCCTTTTTTGGTGTTGGCTCTACATATTTCTTACTGGTCTTTCCTGGAGATAAATACTGTGCCAGATGGACTTTTGTTCTGACATGGTACATAATTTTTTACATGGTTGTAGGATCAAGACCTAACTTTTCAAAATTTCCCAGGTTTGGAAGTGTTGTAAAAATAGAAAAGAAAAAGAAATGCCATCAATCGAGTAATATTTTAAAATTTTGTTTTGGTTTATTATTATTATTATTATTATTATTATCATCATTCCCTGCACTATTTGTAATAACCAAAAAAGTTTTAAATAGTCACAGAATGGCAAGAAGAAAAGCAGAAAAGCAGACACAAAAAGGAAAAGAAAAAATCCTTAACAGCTCATTTTATTTCCAACAAGGTAAAAAAAGATGAAGCGAGTATTAAAATTATCTTAAGAACTGCAAATAAATAGTAAGAATGATTAGCAAAACTAAATGCTGCTTCGTTTCAAGTCTGCAAGAGAAAATCTGCTTTTTTAAAAAAAAATTAAATATGATTTAAATTAATTCAACTTATTCATGAGTTAACCTCTTTACTTTGGTCTAACCTCTCCGCATCAGAGCGCCGGATGAAGGGGACATGGAGGGAAAAGAAGAGGGGGCTTCCTGGAGTGCTTTGTGCTGAGCCTATTTTGGGTTGCATAGCAGCTGGTGGGCAACTGTGGGCAGCATCTATAAGCTATAGCAACGCTTGGGGTGAAGGCTGGCAGCCGTGCCAGCCTTTGGAACAGTCCCGAAACCCAGAAACGCAAAGATATTATGAAGCTGTTTTACTTCCTTGTCTTGTGCTGAGCCTCCTGGGAGGCACAAGACAAAACCTGGCACTGACGTTCTTCTTGATCTCTATCAGCCAGAGCTTCCACACCCAGAAACATCCACCACATACACATTCAGAGAATTGGACCAATGGGTTTCAGAGCTCATTCTTTTCTTACAGTCAGAACGATAACAAACCCTACATGTACGTCAGCTCTTGGAATAACTGCTGGAATAAGACCAAACTGGTAGGCAGGATGTTTAGCCCAACAAAGCCTGGCTTTCAAACTTAGAAATGTTTGATAATAGCATTCCCTTAATTTGCTGCAGAAGATCCCTTTTGCTAAATTTAGGCACTAAACAGCACCGCTGACCCGTTCTCTTTGCAGGAGGCCTGGCATGGTGCAAAAGAACTTTCTGGAATCATTTGTTTGACACAACTCCACAGCTGCTGTGCAAACAAGGATTCACCACGAGCTGGTACTTGTGCAATCACTGACTAAAACATTTGCTCTTGAGCTGATTCATATTGTCAATGCAAATATAAAGGTGAGCAGGTTCTGGGAGGTACATCGCAAAGTCAGCACCATTGGTACCAGAGCAGATAGTGTTTCCCCATGACAGGTAGTGAATGTGCATTTCAGCATAGCTCCTGCTGGAAAGAGAGGAATGTGGCCATCAGTCTCTGGCTTCTGAATAACTAATCACAGAATGCTTTCAAGGAAAAAAAACCCCTAAAATATTAATCTTTTTTTTTTTAATGGTTGCCAAACCTGACGTAGCCAAAACATCGAGTAGTTTTCCCTGCAAATCTCTGCTTGAGCAGGCTCTTCCCAGATTAACAGGAAGGTCAGCAGCTCCCATCAGAGCAGCCTTTGCTCTGCAGCTGCAGCCTGACACCTGTCAGCTTAATCAGCTGGATTTGAAACCTTCCCCAAACCCACAGGCTCCGTCGGGAAGTAGGCATCCCAACCTGAGTTCAGGCTGGACTCATTTGGAGCCCAAGGTGGATCAATAAGTGTCCTTCCTTCCATTGGCATCTGGCACCTACACTGAAGAGACACAGCACTTGCTGGTATGTCACAGGTCTGCTCCAAGGGCTCTCTGCTACTGCCACCACCCTGGGAGGTGACACCAGGGGCCTAAACGAATCGAGAAACAGGGAGCCTCAGCAGCAGAGCCTCCTGCCTTGCCTGGCTGGAGCTCCAGCCAGGTAGCACCACAGTGGGGCTGGAATTGGAGTTACCGTGGTGAATCACCTGGCATGAAATGACCTCATTGGACACTTCCTCAGTGCAGGATTTCTGGATGATGCAGTAAAGCTGATTGTAATGCTAATTGTCTTACAGGATTGCAGTGCTGCGCTTATGTCAGACCCGAGCATCGCTGTTTGCAGGATCGGTGCCCTCCCCCTCAGGGAATTTGAATCCTATTTTAAGTCATCAGTAAAAATAAGGTTTCGCTAATTCCCAGTTGATTGTGTCACAGGAGTATTGCACACACATACACACATACACACACACAGAGCAGCGTCTGCTCCAGAGAGATCCAGTGCAAGGATTTGGGGCCTATGAGGAGGTTTGGGCAGCAGCTTGTGATGGGTTCAGCCTTAGTGGTTGCAGTCAACTCTCCTATAATTCTTATAAATGCTCTTGTAGTAAACATAGTCCCCTCACCCCATGGCAGAGGTGAATGCTACTTCCAAAACAACCTTAAATGCAACCCAAATGGTTGAATGTGGCTGGGCTGCCTGAGCTTCTGCAGTACTTTATGCAACAGGATGATGTGCTCGCTAAAGCCTTTTGATTGACACTGGAAGGTTGAAAACACAAAGAGGAAATGGAAATCTAATGTTAAGTATTGAGTGCTTCATTTTTTCCCCCCTGCTTCGAAAGTCAAACTGAAGACTTCATCTCACCCACCTCGGCTTCCCATCAAAGCCAAGTCATAGCTGTGATTCTGAAATCAGACCACATGAACAGTCACCAAGCAAACAGCCACGCAGCCAGTTATGCTCTTGTCCCCGGGATTGTCCAGGGTTGCAGACCAGGGACACCTGCTCCCCAAGACCCCAGCTGCCACCAGTCTCCCTGGACAGCAGGGCATGAAGTCATCAGGCTGTACAGCAGGTGCTGCGTAGTATAGTCTCCATTCGATCTTCATATGGACCTTTTCTTCCAGAGCCTCTCAATTCATTCACTTTTCTTGTTTAAGCAATGAGAAAATGATTGATTTTGTTGTTTTTCTCTAAGATATAAAACTCAAGCTTGTTCCATATTGTTAAACGAATTTTTAACTATCTTGCAGCTATTGAAAAGAATTTTCACAGTATTTTGCAGTTTGAAGTTGAAAAAGGTTCATGTCTTGAAATATTTTGTCTAAGCTTAGTTTCTTTGTCTAACTAAATCAGTAAACTTCTGCGTGACCCAAACATAATGATTACACTTTTAGATCAGTAAAAACTTCAAAGGAGCATGTTCATTGCAAACTACAAAACAGTCCTAGAATATTCACTGAAATACTCTGCATCAGGAAACATATACATATTCATTAGCAGTTTTTATTTATCTTCAAAACACTACAGTTCTGAAAAAACAAATCAAACCGAAGGCTAAAAGCCTTGTATTCAGTCTAGACTACTCAGGAAATCATTAGTATTACTGCAGTTGTACTGAGTAGACAGGGTTATTAATTAAGACATACTGGTTTGCTTTGGTGTGCTCTATCCTCAGCAGAAGGTCTGTCAAGTTATTGTGGTTTGTACAAAAGTTTTCTCTGCATCCCATTTCTCATGTTTTCTAAAATAAAAACAACTCAAGGTCTTCATGCTTTTAAATTTCTCAGGGCTCTATTCACTGAAAATGATGGCAAAAATCCTACCCACTACAGTTTAATAGACTCAATATAGAAATATATTTGTTACAATTTGAAAGTATCTTGCTGTTTCCTCAGTTGATAACCCTATAACTTATTTTATGGGCCTTTGACTCTGGGAACAACTGCCAGCAGTCTGTGTTCTGTGCAACAACAGTCTTCTGGAGATTTGTGTTTGATTCGCCACAGAAATGAAATCTAACCTCCTCAGAGAGGAACAATGACCCAATAGTCCTGTATAAGGCTGAGAATTAGGGGAGAGGAAATCAGTTTTGCAATAACATCAAATTTCTGTGATCTTGGACAACATCCTTGTGAAGGTCTACACCGCTCTGCCTGGAAAGCAGCATGACTGTGATGAATTGCTGTATCTGGAGCTTCATGTCACTGGTCTATGTCTGGGTCCTGAGCCAGCTCCAAATGAGTCCCTGCCAGTATCTTTACACTGATCTGCATTGTAACACAGAGAATATATCCATCTGTAGTCACAGACCTAAGAAGACTGAAAAATGAGCCTACTTTGATTCCTGTGACATTAGGCTTCTAGCAATAGCTGAGGAGTACATATTTCTCTATAGACCCCTACTCCTCCCATATCATTTTATTCTTAGTTTTAAAATGAGAATGATAGTGGTGACTGGTGAGGAGAGTCTGGTCACCCTGTTCTGGGGATAATGAGTTCAGTGAGCTGAACCACTCATCCCCAGGACCAGAAAGTAAACTCTGATGTCTTCTCTTTACTGATACAGGTGTATACATTCTCTTCATTTGAGGACTCATTTGCTTTTAAAATAATGATCCTGTGGTAAATGGTGTGAAGTGAGATTGTGCTGGCTGAATGGGAATGTGAACCTACCTGTGAATGTATCATAATCTGAACACGTCCTGACAGCATTGATGCCTAACAGAAAGAAATCTGTATTTTCCCTAAACAAAAACTGCAAAGAAATACAAGCAAATTTTATCCAGACTTCAACAAAAGGCAGTACACAAGGTGGTACTTCTGTTTCTTGAGCTAATTTTGCCAGTAGCTCCTCAGAGTAGAACTGCATACTGATCCTTAATCTTCTTCAAGCTCTGACCAAAGTGATGCTCTTATGAGGTGTTTGTTTTATTCTCTTGTTGAGATTGGGATCTGCCTTCTGGCTTTCATGAGTGTCCCTACCTCAAAAAACTCACAAAGTAAGCACACAAAGAGAGACAACCAATATATTTAAAACACAGTCATGAGGATCATAAAGGAACAGAGGGGCAACTATGAGAAGTGAAATGGCCACTTGTCACAGCATGCCAACTCCACAGAAGGCGAGTTGTACGTTTTATGTCCTGAAGTAGGCACAGCCATTTCAGCATCGCTTGAAGGTGTTCTGCTGAGATAAGCACAGGTCACAGCAACTCTTCTGCCCCTCACACACTCAACACACAGTCCTTGGCATGTCTAAGGCTGCAGACTGCATTGGCACAAACTTCTTCCTGCAACTCCTATTAAAATTTGTCTTTCTTAAAAAGTATTCCACATGGAAATTTCACAGATAATACTTTGTCTGAAAAAAAGGGCATCAAATGCCTTTTGGAGGTAGGTTTTTTTTCAGTCTTCCCTCAAAGTTAAGAAGCACATTTCAGTCTCAATGGCAAATTTCAAAGTGTTTAATTGATCTTATCTTTTCTCTGTCAAGTAGACACTGCTGGATTCAGCCCAAATCCCTGTGTCCAGCAAGGCCTGAATTATTGTCAACAATCTGACATGACTATCTACGGTTTGAGTTCTGATGTGCTTAGCCAGAGATCCGTCGTCTTTTTACGGTTTTTAAAGTTCCTTACCTTTTTTATTTTTCAACTCTCCTTACTCTGCAACTCCTGTAACTCCTTTTCCTTCATTTAGGTTCTCTGTAAGAGATTTCTCATGCCCTGTACTGGGAAGACATACACAAAACTGTTACACTTTCAGCTCCTCTGAGTTTGCTTCTCAGCCTGGAAGTTCCCTCTGTAATACAGGTCATGTATGAATGTGAAAGCTTGAGCCTAGATGGATGCTAGCAAATACTCCATGGAAAATCCTATGACTATTCCAATTAAGATGAGTAGTCTTCATACACCATCTAGCAGATGGAGTAAAACTTGACCTTTGGCTTTAGTGAAAGGCTCTTTGCAAACATTAGGGGCTTGTCTGTGCCAAGGTAATGTAAAACTCTTCTACTTCAGTGGATTTAGGGTCAAGCTGTAAAAGCAAAGACATAACTACACTGATATGGAGCCTGATACAGAGATTCCTACAGTGAGCAGCCTGTTGGTTTCTTCAGGACTCCTCTGGATGATATATTGGTGATAAAGATTCGCACACACACAGAAAAAGATCATTGCTTTGAAATAATGAAAGAATTTAAAATTCAGTTGTATACCGAATGAAGAGTATACAAGACACACATGGAAGACAGGAAGGAAATGGAAGCAGAGGAAAGTGTCGTGTCTTGAGGAAGGTCATGGAAAAGGTTGGTAGTAAGACTCAGGACAGAAAGTAGATGTTCTGGCTGGAGCTTTTGTAAAATGAAAAGACTACTTCTCACAGGGACCCCTCATCTTAGCATAATGCTGCAGTAACTGCTGAGGGGACCATGCAAACCCAAGCATCAGCCCATCACCTTTTCCAGAGCAGAAACTCTGAGAAATTTTGGTGGGTATCAAACAATTTCTTCCCCAGAACATAGCACGAACATAAGGCTGTGACAGGGGCAACATCATGGCATTGTATCAGCAACGCCTGACAACGTCCTTTGAAAAAATCCCTTGCATTAGATGGCACATTCCAATGCACACAACTTCAAAAGTAATAATAACAAAGGTGTAGATCACCCCTGACAGACTGGCCATTTCCATCAGAACTATTTTACCCACAGACAGTGTTTTCTCTTCAGTTTTTGTTTAAAGACTAAAGGACTTTTCCTTCATTATTTTCTCACAGTCTACAAGGTATTCTAAGCGCCACTGGAAGCTGAATATAATGTTAACAATATGTAATTTAATAAATTTATGCCCATATTGACACCAAAAGAAAACCTGAGACTGCACCACTGTACTGTGTGTTTTTATTATACTGTAAGTACAGTTTCAAACATAATAGGGTTTATTCATAGTATATTTACTCCACTGAAGTGAGCATAAATATGTAAATATCTAAGGTTTAGACTGGGAATTGCCTACTGCTGCTTTCAAGTCATGCAGCACTCTCTGCACTCTAAATGCAGGCTGACAGCAAAAACGGCAGAACTGTACTTCCAAGGAAAGTATTACAGAAGGATCAACCTTACATATCATTACCCTACCCCTGACTTCTAATACAGAATGACAGTGGACACACAGTTGTAGCTTTCACACTACTTTAATGGAACAACTACAGAGAGAGAGCGAGAGCACACACATTGCTGATTGGGGCAGCTCCCACTGGAGTGTCATTTGAAGGAAGAAAAATCCTTTTTTAAAAGATAGCATTCAGATGTATGAAGTAAAATAATTTCATGTTGAAATACATGTAAGTGAAGGGTGTTGAATTTGTTCCCTAGTTTTCAGGGAAGAAGAGGACAGCAGAAGTGCCTGTGAGCAGCACTCAGGTGAAATCTTTCCCTGAGTGCTATAAACACAAAGCAAAATAAAAACAAAGTATGTGGTGGGTAAGTTATTCTGCTGAAGCCAGTGGATGCAGCTCCACTGGCTTCTCTAGAGTATGAGGCAGCAGAGACCTGTTTGAACGACTTCAAAGCATGAGAGGCTACACCAAGGTAAGAGAACTCTGTATGGGGTACATTAGAGTGAGGGACTGTGCTTATAGCTTTCTCTGAGGCAGAAAGCTCAATCAGTTTTCAAAGTTGCAAATAAACAAGAAAAAAGACACAGCAGAATTACTCAGGAGGCAATTACCAAAGGGTAGTTGGAGCAAGAGGGAATAATCCCAGCTTGACATCTGGGATTTCAGGTCTAAGCAAATATCTGAGTAATCGTCTTTAGCTGTGTACACATTTTAATTCACACCTTTCCACTCACTTATTGCTTCCACACCAGAGAGTTTTTTAAAAAGTGAATCAATTGCCTATAAAAGGTGTCAGATTGTCAACAATGGAAATGAAATCCCCTGGTTCCTGAACAAACAGGCTCAAAGCAGCACAACAAACTTCCACTCACCACCGAGGCAATTTGCCTCTCGTGTAACCTGGAGGGTATCTCTCATTAGAATTGCTACTCAGTCCTGGCTTGAATTGCTCCAAGCTCTTCTAACACAATCTGATCCCTTCAGACTCTGCTTTACTGCCCCATTCAAGCATGAAGAATTCAAGCTGGAACAGGTGCAGAGCAGGATGATTAACAATCTGGGGAACAGGGGGTCTTTCACAAGCAGAGCTGCCAACGCTATCAATTTATGTGGTAGACAACTGCTTTGGGCAATAATCTACTGGATTTCCAGTATGTGGCAGCTTAGGTTCTTGGATGTCTGGAAATTCAGGAGAATTTCACAGAGCATACACAAAGCTACTTGAGGTGGAACGAGCAGCAAGTCTGATGTCTCCCTGGTCCCAGAAGGGGCACAGACTCAATTGGTGGTTGTCACTCCTGGACCTGCAAGGACAAAATGGTCCAAGGGGGACTTGGTTTACGTACCGTAGTAAAGGCTGACTGATTTATGGGCTTAGATGGGGATGGAAAGGAAAAACACTGGGAAGGAAGAAATGTCACTTATGCTAAAAGATAGTATCAGCACTAAGAACAAACAAGTATGGAAAGGCCAGGGATACAGTCATACTGTAAACTGGAAGATCTCAGATAATTATTAGTATAAGGATGTTGCACAACAGGCTTCCTCTAAGGGAGGTGGAGGCAACAGCCCAGCTACTTCTAAAAAAGGCTTGAACCTTTATGAAAGACTCTATTAAAAAGTGTCTGTAACATTAGGGACTAAATCTGCTAAATCCAAAGATCCTGTCCTGTTTTCAACCATGCAGTGGCCTTTATGTGCCTTTCTCATAAAAAACATATGCTCTTCTCTCCTTTCTCTGGAATTTCCTCTGTGTTTTTCTCCACTGAGCATTAGCTTTGTGTTTTCCAGTGTGTTTATCTTATTCTGAGTGCCAGTTCTTTGCATTAGCCTTAATTTCTTTATATGTTTTCTGCTTATATAGACAAAGGATAGAAAATTAGGCATAATTTAGCTTAGTTGACAACACGGTCATTAAAAGAACTGTCTTGAAATTATCTTCATCCCTCATTTTCTTTTATTGTGCAATCCCAATTTTTTCTAAACTTTACAACATAATCACAATTATAACCCTCTGAAATCAGAGGTGAATTAATCTCTTTCATGACCATGGCATCATGAAGTCACTGGAAAATCTCCTGCGAATCAAAGGCTAAATTTCCACTTCAGCTGAGAGCTGGTGCATTGTGAATAAAAACTACATAAATCCTATTAATTTCACCCAGTGAAGGCCACTGGTAACATTCTTCTCTATTACAACCTCCCTTATAAAAGTCTATCTGAATCTTTAATACTAAGCCACGAAGAAAAGACAACAGCCTAGAACTTAAAAAATAAGGTCTTTTCAATTAAAGATTTAAAAACAGGAGAAGGCATCTTACGTACCTTTTTCTTATCTTTCAGATAAAGACCTCTTGGGTAAGCTTGGTAAATCCTTATCTGCTAGATAAAGGGCCACTATGATGGGCCTTATCGCTTAATTAAATCCTGGTACTATGTACAATGAAGTCAATAATTTGTTATACAAGATAGCACTTCAGCCCCTGCTGCATTGGATAATGCATCTCTATCCTGTACCTGAGCCCTCTGGAATGGGTCATGTTCCATCACGTGCTCCTGGGCTGCCAGGAACTCATTACAGGAAAGGTGCCCAGATTAACGCGGATGGGCTGTGATAAATGAATCTGTTGGATCAACTAGATAAACTAAGGTCCCCAAATGAAACTGATTTGATATGTAAGGCCTAATTCTGTCATTCTTCCTGGTAAAGAACTTAGCTGAATGTGAAAATTTCATGGATTTTGGCCCAAATAAAATACTGATGCTGTCAATCACTGCAATGGAAAAACAATATAACCAAAGTTAATGTTAGAAGATGTTGTGAAAACTGCGGAACAAACGTAGCTACTGAAAAAACCTCACATGATAAGGTCTAAATCCTGACCATCCTTGTGTTCATTAAGGTTCACATCACTCATTGCATTTACATCCACACATATGGGGTGAAAAAAGAAACTGATCAATAACAGCTATAGCAACTATCACCACATATCATACTCGCAAGGTCTTCCTGAATGCTAAACCCAGTTCAAATGATTCTCTCTTCCACACAAATATATTTGCATAAAGCAGCCTAATACTTGCAATGCTTCATTTCACTAATTGGCTTATTGGTAATGTGCTAGAGTGATCTGTTCCTGAGTCTGTTTGGCAACAGCACTTCTGTGCATATAAACCCATCAAATGAGGTGCATTATATCTCTGAGTCTCTGAAAGACCCCATTACCGCCTAAACCCACTACCCGTTAGGCCTAACAAACAGAAATTGTTTGATCCTGTAATATGTGCTGAAATTCTATCAGCCAGGAGTCTTTTCCTGGTAAGTATGGAAAATTTTAGACTCAAGATCTGCTACTGGCACTAATCTTTCCCAATACTATCAAAATAGCAACTCTATGCTTGAGATTTATTTCCCTTCACTTTGATCAAGATTTGCCTCCCAAAGCTAAGAGCTGCCATTCAGTCCATCTAATGTAACTGAATGAAGGAGGTTCACACAATGAGCTTAGCTTAGGCATCTGAGCTTCAGACAACTAAAGGTAAGGATCATTTATCCTTCCCTTAGAAAGAATCCCCAAGGAGTGTCTGAGCACACAGCTGCAGCAGTGTGACAGGGCAGATGTTGTTCATGAAGGATGGGGCATCAAAATTCTTGGGTGCCCAGTAAGACAAAGGTCCAGATGAGGACGTTCATATTGAAGATGTTGAGTGCTCTGAACTGTGTTATCTTTACTTATTCGTGCCAATGATGTGCTCAGATCTACACTCTCAATGTTCAGTAGAGACAACTCCTAGCCACTGGGATAAACAGGAGTAACCATAAACTGACTCCAGATTATGCCAACCAAAATCCTCCCTATTATGACTATTCTGTAAATTTAGCATCTCCACACATTTACAGCGTTTGTTACTATCACATTCATGCTTTCATAAAGCTGAAGGCATCTGGCTTCCAGGAACCACTGGTATTAATGCCAGGCTAAATACACTCTAAATTGCTCGGGTTGTGTGCGGGAGTTCCTGGATTTCACAGCTGGGTACTTCTAGCAAATTGTACTCCTTTCTGTGCATGGTCCCAAAGGATTTCCCCATAAATGCATAGACCTAGTTCTTGCATGTCTGGCAAACTCTTCTTGTATGCTTGCCAAGTTTTAAAGGGCAAAGAATCAACAGCTGATAATTTATGCCAGGAACCTACAATGATCCAAACTCGCCCCTCGTGTAATTCTGGTAAAGTCAGCAGAGTTCCAGGGGAGAAGTTGTTGGCTTAGCAAAGTAAATTTTCACTGGCATTTGAGGAATACACAGTATCAATTAAAGCAGAGCTAATTATTGCTACTATTATTTGTATTGCAGTAGTTCCCAGAGGCTTTTAACAGGATTATAGCCTTCTGGCACGAGGAGTTCTCAGGAACATAAACTCTGATCTGGAAGTTTCGTATGATAACTAACATTTGGCACCTCTGCACAACGTCTCTATGTTCAGTGGGGCTCCACCAAGCACGGGGCTTTGCTCACAGGTATGGGCCACAAGAACCTGAGCCGCAGGAGTTCCTTGTGATGCTCTGAGGTTTGCCTAGAGTCATCACATGTCCTTCTGCTCTTTTACAGCCTGGCCTGTGTCCAGACCAAGCAAGCCCTTCCCAAAGCTCAGCATTTGGGCAAGGCCAACAATGCTGTACATTGGCTCCTTGTCAGGAAATCTTGGGAAACACTCCCAAGACTTATTTATTCTGATATGTTTATCATGGGCTACCACTTCCTTTACCTAAGAATGGGGGATCTTAGACATTTTCTACTGCATTGAGTCATTCTTCCAAGGAAGGACTGACATTTGTCAGCTTCACCCCAATTTCCCTGCTGTCCTGACACCAGATGGGCTTCCCGGTGAAACGAAGCAAAGCTTAGTCATTAAGACTTCCAGTATCCAGACTGAAAAAAAAATTAGAAATAAACCACTGTAATATATTTAACACTTGGTGTTTCTTGATTTCTTTTCTCTAGATCCCTAAAATATATTGCAAACACTGGGGTCCAGAGCAATACCCAGGCTTCTGAGTGCTGCTCTCAGTTCAGAAGCCAAAAAGTAAAGCCCAAACCTCCCTGCAGGCAGTTGGAGCTGGTAATAATTTTTATATTTTACACTACAAGAAGATATGTGTTCTGTTGAGATTTTGATCTTTGGTGATTGATCAGTTTTCTAGGGACTCCACACGTGACACATTAATAACACATTTGACATATTGCTTGTTCAGCCCGTTTCTCAGCTCACAGGCTCTCCTGTTCTCCACCCTTGCAGCTGTTTCAGGGTCACATTGCTCTGAAGAAACTACAGTCGAAATAAGATGCATCAAGTGGATTGCAGACAACAAGGGAGATAAGCTGCAGTAAGGGGATAAATATGTAACAAGAATGCAGAAGGAAACAGAAAGAAAAATTACAGTGATATCAAAATTTGGTACACATGAAACTGCTCACAGCTCTGAAACTACAGATAGTCCTGGGGCTGAAACACACTTAGAATGTTTTCTGTTCAAAGTTTATTACACCAGCGTTTTCCATATACTTTGTATTAATCCTCATACTGTTCTCTTTTCTTAAGTAAGAAATTTATTATTTTTAAGTCTTTTCCACTTCCTAATCTACTTCTGCCTTTCAAGGGAATTTGCTCAAAGAGAAAGCATCTTTCACCTGTGGCTATCTTTCAAGAGGTACTGCTGCCTCCTACAATTGCTGCCACTGCCAACAGGTCATAGATCAGGTCCTACATGACACCTACAAGAGAGTGAATTTGCTCTTCACCCCTCATTTGTACATTTTAAATCCAGAATCTCCTGTCAAGTGTGACAGAACATTTGTTGCATCACAGGATGTTGCTGAAATAACCCAAGAGTTGTTTATTGTCTGGTTTGGAGGAATTCATCCAAAGACAAGTTTAACTTTGAATGGAAAACAGTGTCTCGGAGTTGAGTGTCACTTTGAGAAGTTCAACCCTCAACTGGACCACTGCTCTGGGCCAGCCTCTCATGCTATGAAAATGCAGTCCGGGTTTGCCAGACTAGAAAGAAAGCTCACAAAGAGGTAACTATGGTTAAAAGAATAAGTTCGAAGCACATTTTCTCCAGGGAATTAGGAACAATTTGCTGTGATAACACTGTTCTTAATGCCCTCGTATTAATTTTAAGTGTTTAAAGGAATTAAACTCAAAAGGCTGCTGTACTGGATTCCTGACTGGTGATTTTTAACCATTTGAGTGTATGTGCAAAAATAAATAATGATTTAAATATAAAAAAACATAAAAAAATGATTGTGCCTGCTCCAAAAATAAGCTACTAAGTATTTTGAAAACAAAAAAAAAGTTAACATTCAAACCCAGTTTAAATAAAAGTGATAATGACTATTGCTGTGGAAACAGCTTAATGTACAGAAGTTAGGACACAACAGTTTTTACTGAAAGGCTTAAAAGAAGAAGTTTAGCACTATTCTTATCAGCTTAGAGAGGGAAATCTGAGGCAGGAGATGCAAAGCAACCTGCCCCAGTAATGCAGCAAGTACAGAACCAGAATTACTGGATCTGGAATTCTCTGTTGTTCACTTAATCGCCTTGCAAGACAATCTGTTGCACTCCCGACTGCAAATGGATTTGCTTTGGAAGACTCACAGGCAAATATATTATTTATGCAGAACTTTCAAAAGTATTTAATAAAGTGATGATGACTAGTTCACATAAAGTAATTTTAATTCATGGATTCCAGAGGCTGCAAGTATGTTAACTTATTAAAAAGGTACGAGCACACTTGCATTTTATAGCACAGGGTATGTAGTACTGAGAAAAATTTGGAGTTTTTTATATAGAATCCAGAGCAACTATAGCTTCTGGAATTTGAAAACTCATAGAAAGTCCTGAGCGAAGGTAAGCAGAGTCACCATACCTGTCTCTGCCATTATTGTTTAGGTCCCTGTTCCATAGCTACTGAAGTTCAGATATCTGGGAATGGTCACTTTTTTTGTACCAGAGCTGTGCAAAATGGTTGAAGTTTCTGTATATTAACAAAATAATAGTTAAGTATTCTGTTATTCCTCTTTAACATTGGATTGGTGTGTTAAGCAAATGGTAAATTGAGTTCTATTTGGAGTGTCAGTCATAGCAATCAAATTAGATATTAAAATGAGCAAAAATATAGAGTATAAAAGACCCATAAAATACAGTCTTCTATGTATCTGAATGTCACAAAAGCTGCTCATTGTGAATACTGCTTATGTTTAACACTTAATTTCCCAGCCTTAAACAGAAGGGACACAGAGAATTATGATGAGAGAGCTGTGAATTTTAACAGGCTGCAGCTGCAACTGACTGAGTCTCGCCCCTCACGCTTCTTCTCCATCCTGCCTTTAGAGGGTCCAGGAAACTCCGTCCTTTGCCAGGAAACCCTTTTGTATTGCAAACCAGCTTCACTAAAAAAGACCAATACCAAAGAGCAACTGAAAATCCTGGCCCTGTTGAAATCATCATAGGTTTCTACCACTGACAGTTCTAGTATTCACTCATCACTCCCACATCAGGCAATCAGAGCTGGTCTGAAGGACTACATATTAAATTATCAGCAAGCATCACCTACCAATGGTCTATTTCCTAAATTAAAGACAGAATTCGGCTGTGAGAGCGTAGGAATACATATAGAATAAACCTCTAGCTTCTGTAGTTGTGAAGGAAACCTGAAAAATGAGATCAAACGCAATATAGAGACAAGTCTGCAGGGAGCACAGAACAAAGTGACATGAGAACTTCCCTATTCTCATAGCGAGGGTTTAATCAGATAACGCCGATAATTTAAATACTAACATTGTTAATTATTTCCATGAGGACTTGTCCAACTGGGAAAGTTTTGCCGTTTACTTGAACTCAAGTAGTATAGTAGGCTCCATTAAACTGTTTTAGATCAGATCTGGTTTCTTCACAAGTAGTGGCATAATTTTATATTGTGCTTAACCTGGTCTGTGCAGAATGCCACAAGTCCTAATTTCCCCTTTTAAAACTAGGAGAGGGTAGGAAGGAAACTCAAAAGGAAGATTTTTTTGGTAATTGATTTTCTGTGGGATCAGTGATCCAAACTGATACACTTGGCAGGCATGCGATCACCGGATCCTTTGGAAAGGAGAGAGGAGCAAGGAGCCAAGCAGCCAGCCAGGAGGGAAGTGCTTACAGCGACAGCAGAGAAGGACGCACAGCCTGCAGTGAACTAGACTGAGCATGTTGTAACACTGAACCTGTACAGTGTGTGCTTGGGTGACGTTTGAGTGGAGAAGCAAGAACCACACAGTCTGAACTGGTTTAGTTCAGTTTATACATGTTACTCCCCTGCACACTCAAGCTTTAAAAGATGGGGGACCACAGATCTACGTAACTCTCCCCAAATTATCCCTTTCGTGGTGTATTTTAATCCCACTAACTTATGTTTTTTTTCTCACCCAACAGGCAGCTGAACTTGGGGGTTCATGCTGGACCCGCAACCTAATGAAGCCTCCATGCAGCCCAATGCATCCAGTTCTGGTTCTTCAGTTAAGGAATGACATTGAGGTGCTGGAACATGTCCAGAGAAGGACAACAAAGCTGGTGAAGGGTCTGGGGCACAAGTCCTGTGAGAAGCAGCTGAGGGTGTTTAGGCTGTAGAAAAGGAGGCTCGGGGTGACCTCTCTCTCCACAACTCCCTGACAGGAGGTTGTAGCCAAGTGCAGGGTGGTCTCTTCTCCCAGGTAACCAGTGATAGGACAAGAGGACAGAGTCTTAAGCTGGGCCTAGGGGAGGTTCAATTTGACAACAGGGGAACTTCTTCACAGAAAGTGTGATTAGACATTGGAATGGGCTGCCCAGGGAGGTGGTGGAGTCACCGACTCTGGAGGTATTTAAGCAAAGATTGGATGTGGCACTCAGTGCCCTGGTCTGGTTGACACAGTGGGGCTGAGTAAAGGTTTGAACTCGATGATCTCAGGGGTCTTTTCCAACCTAACTGATTCCGTGACACTGTGATCCTACGCGAGCCGGCCATTCCAGAGCCGGTCCGAGCAGGCGCCCACGTCGGCAAGACACAGCTGCAAACCCTCGTCAGGGACGTGTGGGAGCCCCTCCCTCCCATTCCCACTGGCCACTGTTTATCCAGAGCAGGTGAAGCTCCTGCTTGTCCCCCTCCTCACGGAGCAGGGACAGATGATTCCTCTCCATTCCCTCCCTCCCTCCCTCCCTTCCTTCCCTTCCCCATCCCAGCAGCCATTCCGACCTCACTTCGCCCCCGCCCCCTCGCACGCGCTCCCCCCGCCCCGCCCACCGGCGGCGCACGCGCGCCACCCTCCCGCCCCGCGCACGCGCGGAGGGACACGGGGTGGGCGGGAGTGACCAACCAGCGGCGCGCGCAGCCCGCCCGCCCCGCCCCCCGGGGGGGAGGGCCCCGGTCCGCCGCCGTCCCATGGTGCACCGCGGCGGCGACAGCGGCGGCCGCCATGTTGTGTTAGTTTGTTGTTCTCTGGCGGCGGGAGCGGGACCCGCCGGGAGTCGCGTCCGAGCCCTTCCCCGCGTCCTTCCCCGGCACCTCCCTCGGCGTCACCGGGACCCGCCGCTCCGGCGGGTGGCGCCGGGGCGCTGCCGCGACCCGCCGCCGGCGCCGCCGCCTGGCCGGGGCGCAGAGCCATGGCTGCCGCGCTGGGAGGAGGCGCAGGTGGGTGCGCGGGGGCCTCACCCGGAGCGCGGGGCCGGCCCGGGGCGGAGCGCGGTGTGGGAACCGGGGGGTCCTGCGGGGCCTGGGGTGGGCGCGGAGGAAGGGCAGCGGGGCCGGCGTGGTCAGGGTCGGCGGGGCGGGATCGGGGGCAGCGGGAGGCCCCACGGGCGCCGCTCCTGTCCCTGGGAGCCGGCGGCGTCCAGCGATGGGTGCTGGTGTGGCCCCTTGGCCGAGGCAGGGCCGAGGGGAGAGCGGCCTCGCCACTCACGGGGCCTCCGGGGGGATGGGTGTGTTGTACTTAATGGCGTTCGCAGAATCAGCGAGGCTGGGAAAGAGCTCTGAGATCAGCGAGTCCAGCCCGTGACCCAGCACCACCGTGGCACTAAGTGTTCAGCCTTTCCTTAAAACACCTTCGGGGACGGTGGGTATTCGTTCCCATAGTTTTTGCAGGTGCAGTATATGATGTGTTTAAGTAACATATCTGTAATCTGGGGGGTGGTTATAATTCATTTTAGAGACTGTCCAGAAGTAGAAGGGTCTCACTTTAAAAGTGTAAAATGAAGTCAGTTCTGGGCCTCAGGATTCTCAGGTGTTTCACTGTGCTTTTTCTTGACTAAGACCACCTCTACACATAGCATTTTAAATGACAGCTCAAAACCCTCTGTGGTTCTGACTGGTATATAAAGCAAACTCTAAAATGAAAATATTTGGTTGGGTGATTAAAAGAAAGATTTGCCAGGCTCATACTTGGGTATGCAAGAGAGATACAGTTAAAAGAACATGTCTGTTTCTGCTGCTTTGGGCCTTGCTTTCACTAGGAATAGCAGGTTGGAAAAAGGCTGAGTTGTCTGTTGACCCACTTGTCCTTGTCTGTACAAAAGTTTGTGGTGATTTAGTCTCCGTATATTCTCAGCGAGAAGAGTCCTGGCTCATCCCCTACTCACTCACCTCAGTGTCAGACCCTGCTCCGCGATTACTCTGATGGGTAACAAAGTACAGAATTACAATTGCAATTCCTGTGGTAACTGTTACAAAGAAATTCCCAAATTTAGGAGGACGTTTTGGGAGGAAGGCCTGGAAGGACAGCACCGATTGGTAAAACAGCAAATATTAAAATATCTTGATCCTTGTTTTAATAGTATTAAATATACTGCAATATTGAAGTTATCTGACAGAAATATTTGTGCTAATTTTTGTGGTTCAGGTCAGTTATATGCAATCTGAAAGCAGATTTTGCATGCCTGTTCTATGTCAGGAAATTTTTGTGGTATTGCGAGGACAACAATTTAAAGAAAATGTCACTTTTGGGGCATTTTGGTTCTTGTGTTTAAAACTGCTGCAAGTTGAATGAGCCTGGTTTAATGGGCAGAGGTGCAATGCAGCAACAGACAACCTTCAACAAAGTGGTAAAACTGCAATTTCAATATTTTTTTTTTTGGTTGTAGAGTTCCGTTTGTGTCTATTCTTGAGTTGGGATTCCTTTGTGCTAAGTGGGCACAAGCAGTTGTTTGTTCAGCGTTAACATTGGGCTCATCCATAAATGGTGGCCAATTAAATGTGATCCTTGCCCCATATAAACAGTGTTTGTTTAGTCTTGGTGGTCACTGTGCAGCACTTGCTAAATTAAAAAAACCCGGAGGTGTCCCACGCCTGTGTCCATGTGACTAGTCAGGGAAAATTCCTGGTTGAGGTTGTTAAATACACTTTTAAAACCCAATAAAAAGAGTCTAGAACCTACAGAAGTGGAACGTGCAACCCTTTTTGGAAAGGGACTACTATCTAAAGTCAGTGGTGGTAGTATGGGAAAGAAGCTCAGAACTAAGTCGTTCTTTGGCTTAAGTGGTTTTGTCATTTAAAGTTTTAACTGTAGAAATTAATGTTTGGGATTTGGTTTTAGAATTTTTTGTGGGAGAGAAACGCTTTAAAATACGGAGATAACAGCACCCTAGTGTTTTCTTAAAAAAAAAAAGGCTAATGATTGGCAAATTAGTACAGATTAGGTCTTGGAAAAATTGATTGGGATGGTAATTTGCTGACATTGCAGGGTAACAGTTTACAAAATGAGATAGTTTTGGCTTTAAGGGTGCAGATTAAAGATTAATATATCCTCTGTAAGGATATATTATAGGGCTGAAAAATGAAATGGGAAATGTCTGTGGCTGAACATTTAAATATATTTGATGGAAGGAAGGTGATTTGTCTGTTGGACAGTGTGTAGACTCATTCATTGGTCATTTATAGTCTTTTAAGCTCTTGGGAGATAATAATGAAATATTCATATGTACTTTTGTGACCAGGTGTATTGTTGCAGCAAAGCTTTCTGAGGATGAAGGTAAAGGCTCTTTTGGTGACACATTTCACAAACAAACTAGAAAGTTTACAAGTGATGGTCTGTGAGGTCTCTGGGAATAATTCACAGTTTCATATTATTTCACAAATTCTTTTGCTAAGCAGCCTGGTTCAGCCTCCGAATTCTGGAATGCCTGTATGTTGAAACATAGAAATTCAGGGTAGGTGTGTTGGTGATGAGGAACCTTGAGGGCTCATAGTTGCTCATTAGTTTACTGATAAGGGTAAGACAGTGGTTCCCAAACTTTGATTCAAACTTTCATATAAATCAGAATCAGAGCAAACATGTTGAATCTTACTTAAAGGGTGGGTACAAAGAAGAGAGAGGCTCTCTTTTGACAAGGAACCATATGGAGAAGGCAAAGGGCAATGGCTACAAGTTACACCAGGAGAGGCTTCATTTGATTTAAGGAAGACTTTTTTTCTGCAGTGAGAACAGTCAGTCACTGGGAAAATATCCTTGGAGACATGATGGAGTCTCCATTACTGGAGGTTTTCAAGATATGATTGGACAGGGTGCTAGATAATTTATCTCATTTGGGCTCCCTTTCTCATGGGAGACCAGATGGTCTTTGAAGGTCTCATCCAATCTAGACTATTCTGTGATTTATCGATCATATGTTTATAGTGTAATGTAACAACTGTTTTCTATAGATGCTGAAATTTTTTCTTGGTATTTACTGCAATCAGTTTACAGCTGGATTTTAATCTCATTTAGGGAGGGATGGTTGCAGAGTAAGCAACAAACCATCACCAAAACAAAGCAAGAAGCACCTCCTCATTGTCTGCCATACTGAACTAAGGGAAAACTATTACGAATTTTCTTATTTTCAGATTAGTTCATTTCTGATGAACTTCAGTGGCCTAGAAGACTTTTGGGTGTAGATGTCCTTGGGGTGTGAATCATGGCACAGGCTGGGGTGGAGGAGGAGCTGAAGAGGGCCCCATCCACGTGTCTGCCTTCCTGCTGGAAGTCCTGTAGCAAGAGTAACAGAATGGGTGTTCCTCTAACCTCGAGCCTGTTACATTATTCCTCCAGCTTGAACTTAAGCTGTCATCAGTTTGATTTCATTTGAACGTAGTTGATGGCTGCTGTTGTGCTGTTAGCAATGTAATGGCTTTAAAAACCTCTTGTGAAGCCGTTGATAAAAATAGGAGAAAAGCTTATGCTGCTAGCACAGCATGCACCTTTCTCAGTGTTGTGGGCCACTGTCCAATTCAAAATCTCCAGTGTGACAAATTCAGTTGAACTTGTTGTGCTTCAGGCTATTCATCAGCAGCAGACAGAGACTGGAAATAGATTCTGCATTTGTGCCTGGATGAAAGTGGGTGGAGTGCTGCCTGTGTTTTGGTCTCTGTGGTTATTGCATCCTACTTTATTAGATGGACTGGTGCAGCTGGTCACAATATTTAAGAGTTATATTGGAACATGCACACATTAAAACTCCTCTAAGTGCTAAAGGCCTTTATGTAGAGTTTGCAGTTCATGAAGTACAAAGATGCTCATGGACTGTTGTACCAAGAACTAGTGCCATGGTATTACACTTAGTATTGTACTAAGAACTAGTGCCAAGAAACATTACTACTTCAGTGAGCTTGTGGCAGGGAGATTTCCTTTAAACACAGCAATTTTTAATCTCTTTATGCTTTTCTGGCAAGCTTTCACTGAAAGTCATATTCTTCTGAATGTTCTACCTTTTCAGGTCATCTGAATTAAACATAGCCTTAGTATCAGTTGTTTTTGCAAGAACCAAACCAGGCTTTATTGCATCAAATACTAAACCTCAGATTTTAGGTCACATAGAATTTGTTGTCCAGAATAATTTAAGATGGTGACTTGATCAAAAAACCTCCAGGTAAGTAGTAATTGGTCCTGTGTTAAGTTCTGCTGTAATGCAGCCTCAGTTTTAACTGTTGATGGCTGTGAAGGATGCTGGAGAGTTTCTGGGGAGTTGCAGTTTCTCATCAGTGTCCCAACCATTTGGGAACCAAGTTCATGTGGATTTCATTTTAAACTCTTGACCTTCCTTCACTGTTCAGTGTTTGTGAAACAAGAACTATGGTACTTTTGTTTTTCCAAGGAAAATGTTTTCTAGTTCAAGCAAACTTTGGAAGTAAGTTTTGGGGTTTCTTTTGTAGCTTGAATTCCAGGCAGCATATTATAATTAGTTCTGTTCTTGCTTATTGCTAGTGACTTGCTTTGTATCATGACAAACTCCCAAAAAAAGGTTGGTTTTGGGAAGGTAAAAAGAACTTCTTTCCTGTAGAAGTTAGTTTTTCTGCTTTATTTCTTAGAGGAAGTTAAGTTCTGTCTATAGGAGTAATTTGAAAAAAAACATGAAATACAGTAATTGAGGAACATGTTAGGCAATTGTTAGGTTGTTATAAATATTTAGTCACTAAATACTTAAGACTTCTATGAGTAATTGTTTACCAGTGTGAAGGCTACGTGATGTCTGTTCCTGACAGATAAACTAAACTGTTTGTGAATGAGGCGTATTTGTGTATAATGTGGTACTAAGACCAAATGTGATTTTTGTGATGGTCTTGATTTTCTGTAGTAAGTGGGACTGGATTCATAGTGGGCTTCATGCCCTGTTAGGTTGCCTGAGGAAGATCTGTGTCTGTAACACAGGTTGGCAGTGTGACTGTACTGCCAACACCAGTTGCATGAAAACTTTTGGTGACAAATTGTGACAGCATCAGGAAAAACCACAGGTCAGCAGGAACTGAACCTGAATCCGTGATGTTATTCTGTTGCATCACGTAGCAAGAGATACTAACATTCAGTTTGCTGTGGGGCAGTTTTTACATCGTGTGCTCAGGTGCTGAAAATAGAAGTTTTTGCAGCACTTATGTGTTGCGTAACCTTTTGCAATGAAATATAAAGAAAAATATTTGGTAGAAATAAACTATTACGTAAAGATAATCTGGTAAACTGTTTTTAATCCAGAGACTTGTGTTGGAATGCTGTCAAGTTGTCATGTTTGGTGTTTTAAGGGGATAGAGCAAGATGGACTTGTTCTGATCAGCATTATTTGAAAGACAGAGAAGTGCTTTTTCATGTGGTAAATGACTTTTTCCCTCTAGTTTTCTGTTTTGTTTTGTTTTAATTTTAACTAGCTCCCTTACCTGTCATAGAATCATATCGTGGGGTTTATTTTTATTTTGCCCTAAAGGAAAATAAGACTTAGTTACTTCATTAAAAGACCTGTTGGGCAAAGAGTAAGTAATTCTTTTTTATCCATTTAACTGTAGGATCATTGTGACATCTTCATCTTGTTTTGGATAAGGAGAAATCTTCAATGCTTTTTCAATGCCTAAAACTTATTGCATGTTTTATGTTCATGATAGTGTAATATTGAAATGAACCAAAACACAAAATTTGGAACTGCTAAGGTTTGAAGCAGAATGTGGTTGGTGTTCTGGGAAGCTTTCAGGTGGATTTCAGTGAAGACCAACAATGCAGTCATCAAATGTTTTCCCTCGTCTAGAAGTCTCGGTCATCTCATTGCAGTAAAATACTCCAATCTTAGCAACAGTTGCTATGTGGGACTACCTTTTTAGGCTATGTTAGTAACATTTTATGATGTTAAGAGCTCTGCAGTGTTCCTGCTGATTCACCTCCTACGCTTGTGAGACTGACTGTGTAGCTTAAGACTTCTATCTTACAAAGAAAAATTAGTGAAGGCTTTATTGAAAGGGTGTCCACAGAGTTAGAAACTGCCATCAGCATAGCCAAAGAGGAAATGAGGCTTGTATTTGGTGGATTTCTAGAGTGGATGATCTGTTCTTATTGAACAGGAAAAAAAGATACAAGTTCTAAGCATATATCATAAGCTGTGTAGAACAACTTGCAGCATTGCTGGTGCTACGCCAGGGTAAGTATAAAGAAAATAGGAACCTTTAATTTGGGGCCCAAGTGTGTTTGGCTGTCTTTGTACTTATTCTGGTTCACAGCTGGTCAGAGCCTTGCAAGGCAGGCTGGTCTAACAAAACAGCTTTAGTCCGTCTCTGCAGCATCCAGAAGCTTCTGTACCACTTTGATCATGGTGCTTTTCTTAGAACTGCAGTTGGAAGAGCCAAGTGGTGGATTATTTGGGGTTTTTTTCCTCTATAACTGGCCTGTTCTCCGTGCTTATTCAATTAATGCTTTTCTGGTATTTGATAGGTTGTGTTTGGTTGTTTTTTTTGTTGGTTTGGGTTTGTTTGTTTGTTTTAACTTTCTAGTTCTGCGTTAGAGAGGGGCTTCATGTGTTTAGTGATCACCTGTCAGGATCTTCCAGTTGGTACCCAGCTGATGCACAAGCATCATCTTGGTGAGCTTTGCCAGGAGAGCCAGAATTGGAGGGAGGAGCTGTAGCCAGTGCCTCACGTGTCTTAGCAACAGTTGCTGTGTATGGTGCACTGAGACCACTGGAAGAAATAGAGAACCTCCTCCAACTCCTCCAATAGACATTTTTATGCTTTAAAAGCTTATGTTCATGGATTCACACCCTCAACTTTTTTTTCTTCTCATCTCCCACGCAGTAGTACTGAGAATTTTAATAAAAAATTAATCTTTGGCTGTTGCTCTCAGTGGTTTTGTGCCCTGCTGATGCTGAGTGTTCTTGTTTGTGTACATGTTTTACAGGCACTTAACCACCCTTGGCACAAACATTGACTTACAAGTTTCTCAAGGAGAAACATCTATAGATGTTATGCTGATTGTTGTTTACTGGTGTTTTTCAATGTTATTGCCTAGACAGGTAGAAATAAAATGAAAGTCTGTGTGGTTTCAGAAATGGAGAAAAAAAATGATGCCTCAGGATGTCTATTAGGTATCACATTGCACTGCAGCTGCAAGGTCTGTGTCCAGTGCAGTGCTTATTGTCTCACAAGGGATGAAGCTGGCAAGGAATGCTATTTGCAGATGTGTGACTGTTGTCACCTCCTTTTCTAAAGGAAAGCTACAACCTGCCTTGTGCTCCTTAATGTCGAAATGGCATAATTTGTAACACTCATTGTCAGTGTCAGCTGTCACAGAACAAATGAGCATAAAAAAGAAAAGCTGTCTCCTTCTGTCCCGAAGATCTTTATATCACGTGTGTTGAGACAGGGAGAGGAGATGAGAACAGGGAGGCAGTGAGGACACATGTGGAGCAGTTCTTGCAAGCTGCAGTCACCACACACAGATTGACCAGTCATTCTTGAGGGGTTTTTATGCATCCTGCTGGAGGGGACTTGTGAAAAGGGCTTTGCTGGATGTAATTCAGCTTTGAATTTTGGTAGAAGCTGTTCATAAATAAGGGATAGGATGTGAGAAATCGGGAGTGATTAGAAGAGCAGGAGGTTCATGATGTTGCCTGAGTGGTGGGGGTTCAGGTCCACATTAGAAATTTGCCAGGAACTTGGACCCTCTTTTGACATTGTTTCTTCACTAGCAGTAATAACAGGTTGAAAGACTTCTATGGCTGTGAATTAGATATCTGCCCTGCAAAACTACTATGAATTGTACTGAAAAGTGTTTCTTTTTGCTGTGGAGAGATTTTAACAGAAGAAGGGTGTGGTGTGTAACTTCATGTTGTCTAGATTTAAACCTGGCTGATGTGAAGGTCTGTTTGAAAGAATTGTGTAGCAAGAGCTGAGATTGGTTTATAGCACAGCTCCCTAGTTCTAACATGGTGCCTGGCATGAAAAAATATGTCTTACAAGTAAGCAGGCATAGCTTAAAAGAAAGTTAGTCTTCCTAATTTGTCATTGTCTTGAGCTGTGTTAATCAATATGTGGACACTTGTAATTTGGGGTGCTGCCAAATCAGGTGCATTACCTCAAAAAATAATCATTGGCAGTGATTACATCAAGTCAGTGGATTACAGCAATCCAGCTGTAAGAACAGTGACAGAACAGGATATTTGTGCCCTTAAAATGTCAATGCACTAGAACAGTCACTGCAGCATGGTTTTGAATGACCATAAGGACAGCAAGGTGACTTTTTTTTTTTTTTCCCCTCCTCTCTTTTTTTTTTCCCAGAGACCATAAAATTGGATAATTTAGCATTCAAGAGAAAGATGGGAAATGCTGGTGTATTTGTCTGGCTCTCCCCTGTGGGTGAAATAGGAATTGGAATAGAAAGAGGTTGTAATATGTGGATGTTTAAGCAGACAAATGTAAAACAATTGATTCAATTGTGTTAACCCAGGTAAATTAGTTTAAATATAGAAAAGGAGTTAAAACCTAAACTTACCTGTCAATAGTAAAGGGGAGAACTTGATCAAGAGGAATTATTTCTTCCCTAGTTGGTTTCAAAGCAGAAGAGTTGCCACACTTGACTCATGTTACATGATAATGTACTGAGCAGTCTTACTTCCATAGCTATTTTTGATTGAAATTTCTGGTTTGAAAGTTCTTCATTTAGTGATGTTGCAAGATCTGAATTTTCTCTTTTTAATGTTCTACCTCCTTTCAAACTTCTGTATTTTGATAATATGAAGTGAAAAGTGAATAGGTTTATCATTGCATGTGGGGAATATTCACTAAAGGATACTGAGTTGAGTTTAAAGAGCTGAAGACAGATTTGGTTTTGAAGGTTTATTTAAGAAGCCAAACAAACACAGAAAACCCAGTCGAATGAAACAGTTGTTCCTTGGCATTGTACTTGGTCAGAGTTGAATGCAGAGTCAGGAGGATGAATGGCATCTTAGTGATCACCAGTTCAGACTGTCAGACTGCAGGGACAGGATTGCTCAACCTCTGTATTTTGCAGACTACTAAACTGCAGCAGCTTTCCCCCTGTGTTGAGCAAAACTTCTGTGTGCCTGTTTGTTTGAGTGTGTGAAAAGAGAGTGAATCCAGGTGTGCATTCCCTGTCAGGCTGTAGCCAGAGGGTGGGAGAGTGAGGGTTCAGTATTTCTGAGGGTATGTGCTTCCAGTTCACAGATGACAAGACATGATGTCTGTACAGAGCAGATGACCTTTGCATTTCCTCTGCAGATAAATGGAAGCTTTAATATTTTTAAGTAGCAAAATATTAATTTGTGAACTAAGCTATGGAAGATGATTTGGTAGGCTAAATTAAGGGTACTTGTTGAGAGAAATATGGAGTGCCATTTTTTTCTGGGAAGGCAGGTGCCTGCTTAGGTACACAGTGTAACCTACTTCAGTGACTTGTAGTGGTTTTACTGCCCCAGTTGAGATAATTGATTACACCTGACTGCCCTCTTCTGTTTTGGGCTGCTGGTACTGACCTACCTTGTGCTGACCTGAGGTTTACTCCCTTTGCAAGTTCAGTGTAGTGGATGAGCTTGTGGCCCACAAGGCAAGCGGAGATTTCATAGACACTGTTTCCTTCACCTCCATTGCATCTCAGTTATGTGCATTTCTGGGAAACTCCTGTCTATGGAATGACCTTCATTGGCAAAATTTTCCAGTGGTTTGTCTCATACTCTATCTTTTCCTTGGGTAATCTTCACCTCAAGAGTGAGAAGAGGGAAAGCTCTGTAGTATATTGTTTTTTTTATTCTTGAAACATGGGGATGTTGGTTGACAGTGGCTGAACATGAGCCAGGAGTGTGCCCAGGTGGCCAAGAAGGCCAGTGGCATCCTGGCTTGTGTGTGTAGCCAGCAGGACGAGGGCCATCGTCATCCCCCTGTACTCGGCACTGGTGAGGCCACATCTCAAGTCCTGTGTTCAGTTTTGGGCCCCTCATGGGAAGAAAGACATTAAAGTGCTGGAACAAATCCAGAGAAGGGCAGTGGAGCTGGTGAATGGTCTGGAGCACAAATCCTGTGAGGAGCATCTGAGTGAACAAGGGGTGTTTGGTCTGGAGAAAAGGAGGCTCAGGGGAGACCCTCTTGCTCTCTACAACTCCCTGAAAGGAGGTTTTAGCCAGGTGGTCAGTCCTTTCTCCCAGTTAACAAGGGACAGGACAAGGAAATGGCCTCAAGTTGTGCCAGGGAATGTTTGGATTAGGTATTAGGAAAAAAAAAATTCACAAAGGTTTGTAAATCTTTGGAACAGGCTGCCCATGAAAGTGGTGGATTCACCATCCCTGGAAGGGTTCGGATAACATGTAGATGTGACACTTGAGGATGTGATTTAATGGTGAACATGGTGGTGGTGCTGGGTTGACAGTTGGACTTGGTGATCTGAAAGGTCTTTTGCAACCTTAACGATTCTGTGATTCTGTGTTGGGTATTTGTCTGCTTTTACTTCATGTTAACTTGGAAGGTAGAAAAAGGTATTTTTGCATCTTCTGAACAACACACACCCCCCCACACCCACCCATAAAATCCCATCTGTGTGGTTGCTTTGGAAACCTCTCATTTCAGTAAGAATTATTTAACGTGATCACCTTCTTTACAGATGATGACTTTGATCAGTTTGATAAGCCTGGTGCAGAAAGGTCTTGGAGAAGAAGAGCAGGAGATGACGACTGGGACAGGTAGGTAGAATGTTTTCATGTTCAGTTTCTGTGTGCTGAATTGCATTGCTCTGTTTTCCCATTCTGGCATTTTGTGTTCTAACATTTCGAGCAGTGCACATTCAGATACTAATGAAGATGTTGGTTGTTTTGCATGTGTCAGCCGATGCTGGATCCTGCCAAACATGTACTTGCCTTGAGGAATGTAGAGCACTGTGAATAGATACCATTTAAAATTGGATAAATACAAAGTATTTGTGGTGTGCAATTTTGCAATTAATGTCTTGGTTTTCCTTTTAAATATGTAGTAGATCCTGGTGGTTTAAATAGAATTTGCTAGTACTTGAATTTGCTCAACTTAATTTTTAAATTTTTTTTAATTAGATGTTTAAATCCTTAACCTCAGAGTCCTACTTTCAGTTTTACATTGGAGAAGAGTACTAGAGCTTAGGTACAGGTTTGTTAAACAATGTGGCTTGTAAAGATTTAGAAGTGTGTGTGCACTTGCTTTTTTTGGTGGGAGAATAAGTGTGGGGTTTTAAGTGAAAGGAATCTGGCTGGGAAAGGAATCAAGCTGCTGGCTAGACTGGTCTATTCTTTCTGGGGGAACTTTTCACTTATTTGTGTTATTTTTCTATGTTGCCTTTTTAGTAATAAATTTGTTCAGACTTTGCCAGTGGTTTTCAGTGTAAAAGGCAAAAAAGAACAACCCATTCCAAATAGATTGTTATCTGCTGTAATAATCACTCAAACGATTGTAGTAAACAAGTTTTACTCTAAGTAGTTTTCCACTCAGCTGAGCCCTTGGAGTGAATCAGCTGCTCTACAATTATTGTCATTCCAGAGGGATTAGTTTCCTCTTCCATGCTTTTCTGCTGGGTTAAGTGGGTAGTTTTCATTGCTCCAGGAGGCAAGTGTGTGACGAAGGAATTTGGACAGTAGCTCCAGTTTACAGAGTGTTCTGCTGTTTGCTGGTGGGGAGTCTCTGCTCTCTGTCAAGCCAGTACAGCTGTTAGGGGGTTGGATGGTGAACTGCACCATGGAGCTGCTCTGGTTTGAGAATGGAATTAAAATAACTTGTTCAGGCTGGGTCACTGTACTGTGCTGCCTCCCAGTCCCAGGTCTGGGTATTCAGAAACCCTAAAATAAGTATTGAAAGCAAAATGTTTTGTATTAGAATGTTTTTTGAACTTTTTGCCTTTGCCGACTTTGTGGTGTGAATAGGTGGACTCTTTAGATGCTGACTGGTCACATTTGGGTTTAGCTGTCCTACTCATCACTGCAGAAAATTTGGATGAGTCAAGCAACCATTGCATCAGAAGTTATTCCCAGTGGTAAATTTCCTGCAGCAAAGCTGTTTTTAATAGGACTTGACAGAGGTTTTAGAGTATTTTCCCTAAGCTGAGACTCTGAAGCACACAAGGATTCAGTTTTAGGAAAAAGTTTTACTTTATGTATTTATTATTACCTGCATACAACTTAAGATAAATATCAAAAATGCGGTTCTGCAGCTTACTGAAATTGTAAGAGAAGTGGTTCCAGGTGCAGAGCAGAAGATTCCAGAGCTTCAAAATTTCGGAATTTTTTTTGTTACAACTATATCTAGTAGAATATTATTTGCATGTGTTGGAATATTGTTTTTAAAATATTATTATTCTTTTCAGATTGCCAAGCTGTATTTGGAAGTTTTAAGTTCTGTGAGTGTCTTGGCAATTACAAATGCTGTACGTAGATATGTTGTTGCCTAATGTAATTGCTTAAAGTTTTAACCTACTGGCCTAATTCAGTACAGGACAGTTTATTGAAGATGGAAAAAAGGCTGAATGAATGCAGTAGTCTTGGGGTGTTTTAATCCTTCATGCTTTGTTTTGCAACCTAAGTATTGTTTTGGGGGGAGCTGGAGTTCTGCTGTTAGTCACACATCGTGATCAACCATCAGCTCTTACTTTGTTGTTACTTGACTGAGTCACATCCCCCAGTTATTTAAATAATTTTGAATTTTCAGATATCTGTCCTTTCTCAAACACTGGAGGTGATAACTGATAGTTGGAAGGCCCCAGTAATTTGGGATACAAATGTAACATTGCTCTTGGAGAATTTTTCCCATTACATTTTTTCACAAGTTCTTTTCCTGAAACATTTATATCCTTGCTGCTGCTCATGTTTAATGAGGCATGTTCATGAAATTGGAGGCCAGAGAGTGTGGCAATGAACTTGCCATATACAGTATGGAAAAAGTCCTGTCAGAGATGGACTGGTGAGGAAAACAGCTCTAACCCTATGGAAACAGAAGTTTTTACTGTAGTTTAAACATGTTTCAACATGTCTGTGTATTTTCTGCAGTGTCACTGTGTCCCTCTCCCAGACACCCCCTGTGAAGCTATTGTCTCCCACACAAGGTGTCCTGGGAAGGTGTCCTGAAGTTTCTCATTGGTCCTTTGTTTACCCCTTCCTATTGGCTGTTGACCCCTTACCTGATGGTTTCTTTTGTGTGACCCTGAACTTGCGATTGGCCCCCGTTGACCTTCCTAAAAGCCTTATAAACCCCAACCCCACAATAAACTTCCTCTTTCGTCCATCCCTCCCAGGTGGTCTGTGTGTGCTCCTTGCGGGGTCACCGGGCCAGGTGCAGGGGTGGGGGGAAGGGCATTCACCTCGCAGGTAATGGGGCTGGAAGCATAAGGCCTGGAGGTCTCCCCCATCTCCCCAGTCCGCCGTAAGAGAGAGCCACTCTGACGTCTTTATCACAGGGTGTTCATTTGTATATGTATTTCTTTAGGTAACCCAAAGCTTGGGTTTGGAAAAAAACCTGCATTTCTGGTGCTTTCCTTCGAGATGACAGGAATGAGTTAGTAGTTGCCTTTTGCTTCTTCTGACCCTTCTGAGGTTGCTCATTTCTCTATGCTGGCAGAAAACTTTTCACTGGTTGTTGTCTGTCTTTTTTATTATTATTGTCCTTATTTGGTGAGCTGAATTTATTCAGTGACGGGAATGTTAGGTATTGGAAGTTGAGGCAATGTAAGGAAATGGGTCTGTTTCTTGTGAAACCAGTGGACTCTTATATTACCTTAACCCAAAATTTCCTAGTACTGTGGTTTGGAAACTTTTGTGTCTTGCTGATAGTGAGGCTGAAGTGACTGTGAAACTGTCACAGATGTGTACTTTTATTCCAGGTCAGATTATTTTATGTGGCTTAGTGTGGTAGCAAATTGCAACCATTCATTTTTGTCTGTGTTTGTCAGCTAGTCTGAGATCTTTTAGTATCTTTGTTTTGCCTGCTTTGTGTTTCTTAGTTTGTTTTGTTTTTTTTAATGGTGGGATTTAGTACTTCTGGTCCTCTTTCTGAGAGAGAACTTCAGATATGGCTGTTTTAGAAACCTTGAGATAGTACAGCTTTACCGTGCAGGCTTTTCACTGTTACTTTGTTTATTCAAAAAGTTATGGTCATTTTTCTTCTTTTAATTCATTAACGAAACTACTGAATAACATTGAATATTTTTAGAGGTTTTGGACGGCATCCTGTAAAGACTTTTGTTTCTGATATAAGCTTCATTTATATGCTAGTGCCAATTTTTTTGACTGCTAAGCAATAAGGCAAAGCTTCAAAAATCTAGAATATGTTTGCAGTTATTTCTGTTCATCAAATGTTAATCTTTTTCTAAAAAATCACATCGAGGATTTTTCCAGTAACATGTTTAATATCCCTAACTATGTTTAGAAAACTAATTTCATCTTTTACTTTCTTTTCTGTTCCTTTTCTTAATCTGAATGTCTTGTTTTTTGTCTTCGAGTGCTGCTGTAACACTCTTGCCATCCTTTGGAATTTCTCTAGTGCAGTTTTATTAAAAGCTGTCAGTGGTGGACCATAGTGCTGGGAAATATTTTCAAACCCTTTGGTGCATTTGTCAGGTTACTGGCAGTTGAAGAGATTAGTGATTTTTTAGAGACAAAATTGAAGTAGGAAATGCTTCTTGCAACCATTTCTGTTAGGTAGAGTTTCCTGTCTCTGAAATAAAGGGCTTAAATTCTAGTCAGTTTGCTCTTTGGAACGTGTCATATGTCTTATGTCCCAATTTTTGTTTAATATTACAAGTGAGCACAAAACAATTGCTATTTGTTAATGTTCAGTCATTCCTGGAAATATTTGAGATCAGTAACCACGGATAAATTCTGTGTACTGATAATAATGTCCTATTTAGGGCTGATTTGGTGTATCATCTGTTCTTTCCTAGCCCACAAGATTTTTATTCCCCCTTTCCACCCCCATGTTATCTGTACAATAATCAGCTCTGAAAGAGACCTCCATCTGCAAAAGCAACTCTTAGCAGTTATTTATGTCTTGGAAGTGCCTCCCCATTTTCAAGTATTTACCATATAGGCCTAAGAAACTCTTATAGAAATTCCTGTTCTGTTCCTATAGCACATTCTCACTTTGGAGAATTTTGTTCTTATGTAGTATCTAAGGCATAGTGGTTTTGTTGGTTTGGTTTGGGGTTTTTGTTTTTTAAGGTATACAGGTAGAAATAGTGTCTAATAGCAGCTCATATTTCAATGCACTGGCATCTCATTTAAGTATTGACATGCATATTCTACTACATACATTTGTCAATAACAACTGTTTATTATAGAACAGGGGAATCTGTTTATTCCTGCCACTAGATAATTTTTTCACTGAAGGAAGAAGAATGAGATTAATCAGTTGTTCTGAAGTTCAGCTAATCTGGAGGGTAGTTCTTTGTGTTGAATCTTATTTATGGGACAGTTGCTACGTGATGGCAGAAGTTTTGTAAGCCAGGTATTTATGTGCTTCCTGAATTCTTGGGCATGAGTATAAAAGTGGTGAAACATGCATTTGATTTTGTCACCCTGTAGGTGTCTGTTTGACCTTACCCTCAGCTTGACAAGGAGGCAGTAAAGTATTTAGGGAAAATCTAGGCCTAAGCCTGACCTTTAGGGAAGATCCAGGCTCCCAAGCCAGCTGGCCTCCCAGCCTTCTTGCTCAGGTCTGTCTTGGGCCACATGGTGACCTGTAGACTGAGTTTTGCCCACTCTCACTTGCTTCCTCCCTGGGGAACTGGAAATTAGCAGTTTGGACAAAATGGCCCTGAAATGTAGGATCTAGAATAATGGGGACCTGGCTGTCTGGGTTTTATCTGGCTGTGCCTGCATTTTGGCTGGGTTATTGTGCTCTGTTTGGTTGTGGAGATATGGAAGGGAGAGCATGTGGAAATGAAATGACTGTGCAACAGCAGAGGTAATATGTATGGTCTGTTGTTTCACTGAAAGTAGGTATCTGTTTTTCTTGAATGCTTTGCTAAAAGGAAGGGTTTGTGCAGGCTTTGTAGCAGTTCTCCTCAAGTCAGTTTTTTAAGGCATGTACCCTGTAAGGTGTTTGTTTCTGTTTTCTAAGGTTCAGCTTCTTAAATTTTGTACTGTTTTCCAGTGAACTTGATGATGACTTGCTTGGAGAGGACTTGCTAACTGGAAAGAAGGTAAGAAATGTGCTTTAAAGTGACCTCATGTATTTTACGGTCACCTCCCCAAAGCCTGACAGCCACAGATACCTGAGCTTTGCCCTATTGCCAGAGCTCTCTGCACCCAGGGTTGTTTCCTTTTGTGAAAAACCTCCAGGTGAGGCTTTTTAAAATGCAACTTTTAGAAAAACTACTCTTTTCTGAGATAGTATTTCTTCTCATAACACACAGTCCAAACAGGAGATGGTTCTCAAAATGAATTTCCCTGTAGCTCATATTGATTTAACAATTAAAAAAAAAAAAAAAAGGAAAAAAACACCAAAAAAAACCCCAACCCCCCCAAAAAACAAACAAAAAACCCAAAAAACAATGAGGCCTCCTGAGTGCTGATTAACATGCTGGAGAATTTAATGCAAGTGCCGATTTCCTGGCTATTAAAAATTACTTGTCAAAATACCAGCAGTATTTACCAGAGAGTAAATAAAAAAGGAATCAGTGATGTCTGTTAAAGATTACACTCAGTGTGCACAATCTGCTGTTGGGTTGTCTGATGAGTAGGTGGAGGATTTTCCCTTTTACAGTGAGGGGAAAAACATGGGAGCAGCTGAACTGGATAACACAAACAAGTTCTCACCATGTCTGCTATAGACTCGTCATGCTGATAACCATTTCCAATGCTGAACTCTGTGAAAAGAACTAAATGTATGTTTGGGTTTGCCAGATATCTGCAGGAGAAGACAGGATTCCTGTTTGGAAAATCAAATCTTTTCGGTTTGCAATGTTACAGGGCAGTATCTGTGGGTATGGACACATATGGTGGGGTAAAAATACATTTCTCAGAAAGTTTTCCCTGAACTATTTATGCTAAACTTCCTTCTACTTAATCTCATCCCAATACTTCTAGATAAATCTACCTTTGTATAACCTTTCTGCCTCTTACTTAAGGGGTTGGAAATGTTGGTTAGCAAATCTGCAGATATCTCTTCTGAGTGGGTAATAATTAAAAAAAAATAAATGAAACAACTTTATATCCTTTTCTCCAGTCTGTATCTTTGCTCTCTAGAATTTAAAAGTAACTTCATGTATTTTCTTGACTTGCCTAATGCATCAATGTCACAAGGCCATGAACTAGAGCTTTTTTCCTTCCTGGTCTTAAGCGAGTTGTCATCTTTGGCTGTATTTGAGAACGGAGCAGTGAAAAATGTGGACAGATAGGCAAATTTGAGTTCTGTAAATTTCCATTAGACTACCAAAGATGTATTTTAAAATTTGTTGTCTTGTGGTTTTTTTTCTTATCAAATTAGGTCATTTCCTTGAAGGTATGGTCTTAGTCTGAGATGTGTTTTTCATAAAAAAATACATAGTATTCAGAAATTTCAGTAGTTTCAGTATCTAGTTAGTTAAAAGTTTATATCTTTTATATTTATGATTGACTTTTTCTGAAACCTAGAATCAATCAGACTTGTCGGATGAGGAGCTGAATGACGATCTTCTGCAAAGTGACAACGAAGAGGAACAAGAATTTCGGTATTTCTTTCCTGAATCTTGTTTTGGATAACTCAAAGCTACTAATGGTTACTACTACTGATTACTGATAACTACTAAACTAAAGTTATTGTTACATGCTTAAAATGGTTTTGGTTTTTACTTAGCCAGTTACTTGGTGATGTATATCTAATGTACTCAGTAGCATTATTTGCATATCAATGACATTATTTTTGGTTATTTCAATCTCAGAAATTTCACTCAAATCTATAAAAAGCTTATGAGAAGAAATGGTGTCATCTCCCATGCATATAGAATTCATTATAAACACTTACAGAGCTTTGCTCTTTGCAGCCTCAGTATTGTTGTGAGCTTCCTTCTCCTGTGAAGTCCTTTTCTGCTGTCTTTCTTTTAAAAATATCTTGCCTTCTAAGACCCTGAGGAGGGGAATTGCACACTTGGCGAGGCTTGATTTGTGGCTTAATTGTTTGTGTACAATTACACAGCAGAAAATTTGTAAGAGTTTATAGGCTGGAGCAGGTACTTCCAGGGGAGTTCACTGAGGATCCTGCCCTGTGAATACTCTGTGGTGATACAGCTCCACAGCTGAGTTATGGGCATCACAACTCAAAATGAGTGTCTTGTCATTTTTACTTTTCGAGCTGGACTGATGCAGGGGGGAAGATGCTTGTGATGCCAAAGTGATGCAATACCACTGCTGCTTTTAATGGCCTGTGTGTTTTTCCAGCTTTTTCTTTACTTGTTGCATGCTGTGCAGGTCATGCCATCTGAAGGGGTATGAATGTATATATAACATGCATTGATATATTGATATCTCAGAGATCTCCTGTGTTTAGCCTTAAGTAGTATAAGGAGTCCTGTCATTGTATTGGACTGATGGTGGTGTGATAAAATGCTCCAACCATCCAGCTGTCCATTGGCTGCTGTTTTCCTTCCTGCAGTAGTGAGGGTTGGACTATTCCCTTTAAAAGAGGGAATCCCTGTTGGTCCTTGCTGTCACTTCACTGTGTATCCTCCCTGAGACCCCTGGGCAGCAGGAGTGGCTATGTAACCACATGAGTGATAAGAAAGTATCTGAAGTGTGATAGTATTGCTCAGAGGAAGCAGGTTTCTGTAGACAAGTTTTGCATTTTTAGCAGTTTTATTGGCAGAGAGTGAGAGCCTTTCCCTTTTCCTTCTATTTCCATTCAACCTCATCCTTCTGTAGTTGGGAGGATAATGATAATCCTGCATAATGTCTTCATTTTTGTGTTAAATCTTCCCTGTCTTATAGATGCAAATAGCTCAGAGCTGCCTGGATCTTTTTCTCCCAAATGTAGGAAAATGGTGAATAGTAGGACTGTTACTTAAAAAAAAATAAAAATATCTTTATTTTCATTATACCCTGAGCCCTGAAATCAAGAAGAGCTTCCCCCCTCTGCTTTTCTAACTTGTTTGCAGTTGGTTAGTTGCTTTTTTATGTGTTGATGGCACTAGCTGTTGTAAACAGTAAATTCTGAGCTTTGCTTTGCCTGCAGATTATAAATGTGTCAGTTTTTGTTTTGATTGTTTTTTTTCAGTGTCTGTGCCAGTGCTGTTACTAAGTTAAGAATGTCTCAGGCATTTAAATTACATTTATTGACTATGTATTTTATATTAAGTAGAACATTAAATCTGTCATAAAAATGTAACTTTGAATTCAAGATAATCAAGAATGAACAACATGAATACATTTAGTAAAAAATATTTTACTAGAATATTCTGAAAGATTGGGAAAACAGATGCAGTTATAGCAATTTTGTGTATTTTTTGTTAGTCTTGGAATTAAAATTGAATCCAGTCTGCTTTGGTGACAAAGCAGGACTTTTGCCAGTTTGACCTGCTAAACCATCTGGTTCGTTTGATTCCCCTGGTCAAATAGCCTGCAGCTGGTGATAAGCTGCAGTGCAGTATGCATTGTGAGAACATGGCATGCAGTCAAAAAGTGTATGGGGTATAATTCTGTCCACCAACTTAGAGAACTTATGTTTGTTGGCTTTGTTTTGCTAAATCTTTGCGGGTAGTTGACTGTTACACTCTAACCTCTGAATCCCCTCCCCATCCCACAGCTCTCCAGGTGTCACGGTGAGCCTCAATGCCACATCTGGCATGCTGGCATCATATGAAATCTCTGAGTCCATCAATGATCCATCACTAGAACATGAGTCTGAGTATGACCAAGGGGAAGATGAAATTGGTTATGACAAATCTGAAGCACCTGAAGAATATGCTTCAGAGTATGCAGAGGAAGGACATTATGAAGGCAATGATCCTGAACTGACAGAAGACCAAATAGAATATGGGGAAGAGCCTGGAGAAGAAGATGAAGTTCTAGACCTTGAAATCAATGAACCCCTCGATGAATTTCCAGTGAGTTTCTTTCTATTGTATCTTCAAAGATAACATTGCTTTGCGTGCATAGGGTTTTAGACTGATTTAAAATCTGTTTGCCTCCCTAGGGAGGAGGGGAAATTAGACCTATTATCACTGTCTGCCAGTTTCTTTATCTAGGCTGTGACAAAGTTTGTGTTGACAGCTTGTTTGGCGGTAGGTAATGCTCCTTTGTCATGCGGGAAGGCAGTTGAGAATCATGACCTTGAGGATTGTATCCTTAAGGAAGAAAACAGCTTTGTGTGGTGGAGATACACTGCCAATTGTTAGAAGTACTTAATGCAAAAGCTTTTATCCAGGCTTTAGACAAGATCTGATAAAGTCCTTCGAAGGTGAAAAGATTATTGACCTGCTAAAGACATCTTTAAGGTGCTAATATCCCAAAGTGATTGATGTCCTGCTCGTTCATCCTTTTTGTAACTGAGAACTGTCTAAACCTGAATAAAGAGATTGGAGGTTAGTTCAGAAAATGTCACCTGCATAATTCAATATAATTTAGGCAGCGTATTAGAGAACATGCACTGGCTTTAATTGCTAGTGAAGTGATTTAATCTTAATTAAAACTGTATGTGATCAGTGAGGTGTTTTAAAATACAAGCAAACTTACTTAGGAAAGCTTTTGCTCTTGTTTTATGTTCATAATTTTTCGGAGTTGAACCTGCTCATATGTAGGTGCTTTCAGAGTGTTTTAAGAATGTTTATATTCTTATGGGGTAAAATCTGATGTTAATGTATATGTGCATAGGTGCATGTTTTCTTTGGTAAGAAAGGACTGCAGTGTTTGCTTCATGAATTTGTAAATGGGGGATGTAGATGTATGGAAGAAGTTGGAGCAAACAGTATTAGATGGTATCTTTATTATAACAATGGTATCTGAGTGAAAACTGCTTTAGTTTTGATGATATTGAAATTATGGTCTAGTTAAAAGCCCTGCTAATTATACTGTATATATGTCATATCACTTATAATTGACAGTTCTGATGGAGACAATACTTTTCTTCAAGTCTGGAAGTCGTAACAATGTAGCCAGACCCCACCTCTCCATGGGTTTGCAATTCTGTACAGTTTGCCTGTGTCTTTTCACCTTCATGTGTTATTGCTTTAGGATGAAGATTACATGCAATCATATAATGAGCAAGCAATGGAAGAACAAGGAGAATATACAGCTGATGAGGAGCTGGAAGAATCCCAGACAATGGCAAATGAATCAGAAGAGGTATGTTGTCAATTTAATGGAAACTTAACTAGTTCTTTTAGAGATTGATTTCATAGAATTGTACCTATTACAGAGTAAGAACTGATGCACTTTGCCAGTGTTGAATTATTGGTCGTATTACTCTTTGTATAAGATGAATTGTAATAGCATCGATATTGTCAGATACATCAGATGCCCTCTCTCCCTTGGGATGAAAACCATAAGGAATAGGCCAAAATGTGCATATTTAGTCTTGGCTTCAACATTAGTAACTTCAGAGGCCTGTTCAGGTAGAATGACAGTAATACTGCATGCTGTGTGTTAAATCTCTAATAGCTGTGATGCCTCACTTTCCAGGTGGATCATTTGTGCCACTGGGAGTGTAAATACAGTTCTTGGGTATCCCCTTTTGAGGAGGAGTGTGAGCATGGAAAGTTCAGTATTTTAGAAGGGCAAGGGTTAGATTGTTGTTTCAAAAGGAGTTTTGTTGGGACTGCAGTTCCTGTGATGTTTATTTTACTTCTTTGCTTAGGAGAAAGAATGAGTTCCTTCGTTTGCAAGGAGAAAGCTTATGCCAAAGACTGCCACATATACAGTCACTGATTATAGCCCAGAACAGAGGTATCATACCTGTTTTTAATTTGCAGCAAGTTTTTGATGGGGGATTTTTTTTCTTTCCCCAGCAGGAATCTGCTTTAATATTACTTTTATTCCAGTTCTTAATTAAATAGGGTTGAATGGATTACCTGCTGAGAAGTGTAGTCAGAGTGTGTTTCCTCTTTGGAGCTTTAACTCATCAGGAAATTAATTCCTCAAAGACACAGCAGTGTTACTCTATGAAGTTCTTACAAGTGGGTGTGCTGTGATGGTCTAGTTGTATCAAACCTATTTTGGTAAAACAACATTCCTTGGTAGGCAGAGATCTGCACTGAAAGGGGCCACCTGCATTGTTCAGTCCTCCACTGTTGCAAGCATGACATCTTCTACCAAATAAACCTTAATGTAGTTATTTGCTACTTCACTAGTATTAAATCTACTCTTTGAAAGAATTGTGTAATGTCTAAACACGTTTTGTTCATTCACTGGATTATATACACTTTCTTTTTGGCATTTTGGAAGTGGTGTGATGCATTTGGGCTTTCTGCAGCTGCAGTCTGAGATGATGGACACAATGCACATCATGTAAAATTAAATACATAGCTGAGATTCACTGTCAAACTCATGACCTTAAAAAAGTACAGCTTCATTTTTAGAGTACAAACTAATGAGAATTCTGTAATAATGATGTTGTCTAAATTCATCCAATTCAGAATTAAATTCCTTTCATTCAAAAGGTACCATTAATGAAAGTTTTTATTGTTTTTCTTAATAGAGCTTTTACAGAATTTGTTCGTCGTATAATTTGAACATTTTGGCCACATCTTTATTTGCTTACTCTACATTCTGGCATTATTCTAATGGTTTGCAGATTGCCACAGGTTTTTCTTCCCAAAATAGTAGCATATTTTGTTCTGTTCTTATTTAATATGTAGCTTATTTACATTTGGCAGCAGGCTCATAACTGTACTCTCTAAATGAGAATACCACTAAGAGAGAGAACCTTTGTAGAGTATCCAGTTCTTTTTATTGCAAGGTTAGATGCCACCTCCAGCTCTGAAGAGTGTTCTTTATTTGAGTGTTATATAACAGTACTCTCCCTTAAATCTCAACATTTGTTACTTGTAAACAAGGCTGAAGTTGGCATTCTCCTGTAGAAAAATGCAACACAAGAATGGAGCTGTAATGGATGCAAAGAAATAGCATTATTATCTCCTGATTGAAATTTGGCATGTGAACAACTGAGAGAGAGCTGACAGAAAAGAGTGTTTGGTGTTGTATTTTATGCAGTTCCCACATTAAAACCAAATAAAACCTCTTATTAGATTGCATGAAGAAATTCTGTAAACCAAGAGAAAAGCTGACTGGATGAGGAGTTGGAAAATAATGGGAGGAAACAAGTGAATATGGGAAGTTAGACACCTGTTAGGAGTGGCACTCAAGGTGGGAGGTGTGAGGAAAAGGCAGGGTAAAGCTTGTGCTTGAAACAGTGCTTAGAACCTTGGATTTTAAAGAAATAACACTCTCTGTGGAGCTTCCTTGAAAAATGTAGCAGTGGTTCAGAAAATATTTTTGTGTTCCTAAGGTACAAAGCAAAACCACTCAATACCCAGAAATTTCAACAGCAAATAGGTGTGGTAGAACAGTCACATGAGGCATCATGTCCTAAATATTTTTAGAGGAAAAATATCACTAATTACTTCTGTGAAATGTGAATGTGAAAATGAAATAAAAATAAACCCTCCTGAAATTAGAATTCGTGATTTCTTTGTTTTATATCAGAACTAATCTGTGAAGTGTATGATAGGGGATTTGTCATTGCATAAATTTAAACCGTGTCTTGGGTTATACTAAGAAATGCAGAGGACTTTAATCAAGAAAACAGTTCATGAAAATGTCCTACATACTGCTTTTCTTTTGATAGAATACAGGCTTGGGGAAAAAAAGGCCAATGCATCTGTCTGAATTGTTCCATCTGTGTGTAGCCAAAACTTCTGCATTTTAGTACTTTTGTTCAAGTTCGAAGGCACTACTTGTCAACCTGGAGGAAAGTGATGAAGAGTGCAAATCAAAGCAGCCAATTTTAAAACATATTTAAAGGCACTTAGGTTTATTATTTTAGTCCCATTTTTCATCTGTGGAGTTGAGATGCCCTTGGAATAGGTGTAACATCTCCTTATCTGCCCTCTTATCTCTTGATCCTCCCCTAGGACTGAGCAATTGTTACTGCTTCAATGTTAGCCTCTAGTAGATGCCTCCACGGCCTATTTTCTGGCTACTTAATAAATCTTTGTTTCACCTTTGTAAAGTTTCTGGTTTAGCCTCTACAACATCTTATCAGTCTCTGCCACAAAGCTGTCCAGAACACTTGATAATCACGTGTTTGGGGGGATCATACTGAGCGGTGTTTTTTCCTACTTTCCTTGGGCTGCGTTTGCTACCACTGCTGCAGGTGCCTGGTGAGCTGTCTGGGCAGGAGCACTCACTCTTTCTCAGTAGTGGTTCATAGCCCAGCGTGAGGAGTTCTGGTCAGTGACTGGGATTTATGGCATAATTATTTAATGAGGATGGCAGGAACCTCTGACCTTGTGGTAGAAGAAAGGTCGTTCTTTTTCTTTGTAAGGGTCAGCAAAGCTCTTTGCTGGCTTTGTGCAAGGTGTCAAAATGGGAAATGTAAAGCTCCCTTTGAGGAGAGCTGCCAGAAGCCTTGGCTGGCAAGTCCAGTCAAGTGACCTGAAGTGGCCATTCAGGAGCTGTGTATGTACATGCAGAGATATTCATGATTAGCAAGTGTTAAAAGCAATCCTGTAAGTACTAGTACGTCTTAATTCTGTGTCTGCAGTTGTGTCTTTTTGAAACATAGAATCCCTTTATATACTATAGTGTTGGCAAAAGTGCTCATCTTGTTTGGCTGGAAATTGGAAAAGCTCATCTAGAAGTCTTGCATGCTCCAACTGTTGGACAAATTGCAGGGGAAGAGTGTGTGCTCCTACACAGCTCAGCTAACCTTTCCTGGAGCTGTATGGAGAGAACATATGGTTGGCTGTCAGACATGTTTGTGTCTCCATTGCAACTAATACAAATCCCTCAATAACACGTGTAATCAGACTTGGACATGGGTCAGTTAGCATCCTCCAGCACTGCCTTTCCTTGGTGCCTTCTTTTTCATCCACTCCTTTGATTTTTATTTTTCTTTTTTTTGTCTTTGATATTTAATGCTTGTAGGGCTGTTGTTTGTTAATAGCATGACGTTATGCTGATGAATAAAGGGAGTCAGACCCAGAAGGTTGCAGAATTGGTATAAGTGGCTAGAAACAGAATAGTGCTAGTCTAGAAAAATTTGAGAAATGTTTTTTATTGTTGTATAGGTAAGTAGTTGTCTTGTAGTCTCTTACAACTTGTATTCTTTTCTTTTTAGAATGGATTTTTTTTCCCCCAGAATAAGTAGTTGTCAAAAGGCAACAGTTTCCACAGGTATTTTCTGTAGCATTTCATTAAAACATAGCAGAACTTTTCAGGATAACACGGACTGCATAATCCTGATTCTTTCTAATCAGACTTTCTAGTCCTGATGCTGAAGTCTGAGCTACACATAGAGCCTTGCACAAGTAAGTTTTGCACTCACAGATGAGATTACGTGACTGAGACCAGCCTTTGGTTAATAAAAACTGTAATTCCAATAGAGCTTTTAATGGGCATGGACATAGAGAGTGGATATCTGGGGCTTATGCTTTAAAGTAAAACAGGAGGCTCAGTGTAGTGAGATCAATGTCTTGCAAAAGAGGTGCTCCAGTTCTGACTTCCAAATCCTGGTCCTGAAGGGAAAGTTTCTAAAAACAAGCATTGATACAGTAAAATTATGGGGTTTGTGATACTTAAAACCATAGATTTAATAGACATATTGCTACTCCTTTCTCTTCTGAGAGTCCCTCTTTTGAAAGTAAAATGCTAAGCCTGTCTTTCCCTCTTGTTTGTTTTTATTAAACCACCTTAGCATCTCTTTCCTTGCTAACATCCCTCCTCTGTTCCAGGAGTCTCAACGGCCTGTCCTCCAGAGGTGTTTTGATTATACATGGATATGTTAATCAGACCAATTGTACTCAATTTGGGTTTGCTTTTGAGGTTTATATCTCTTTCACTCTTGAAGTTTTGGGGCTTTTTGTCTGCTATTCTGTCTGGTTTTAGCTTTTTTTTTTTTTTTTTTTTTTTTTTTTTTTTTAATAAAATTGTTACATAAAAACAAATACATTTGTGAAGTATAAGGCTTTGGCTGCTTCCTTAGCTATATCTTAAAGCATTTTTGTGAGGTCAGAAAGTGTAGTGCTTGGATGTTTACCAGGAATGGTTAAAAAACATTTTGAGATGAGGGGATGATTAAATGAAAATAACTTGGGATCAGGAGTCCATTAAAGCCCAGGATTTAAGTACACAGATCATTTATTCACCAGACCAGAGTTATAGTAGCTTTGAGCTGGAGTTCATAAGGTGTACTGTCTTTTAAAGCAGAAAGTGTCTTGCCAGATCATCTGTTTCTGGTCTTGCTTCCCATGTTTTTTTTTTTTTTTTTGTTATGGATGAAGTTGGGCTGCTGGGTAAGGAAATTTGCAGTATCTTACACAACTAATTCCATTAATTCTTTTTCTTGATTTGTGAGTTGATATGTGTCTACCTGACTGTCACACTTGCTGTGCTTTTTTCATATAAATTTTGGCACTGATCTGGTTAATTTGAAGTTTAAACCATTTTTGCATGTTAGATTTCACTCATTTAGTAATTGGTCCTCAAGCAGCATAAAAGTTATAATGTATTTGGAGTCTTTGCATAGAGCCTACACATGCATTTTAATTCTAAGAAATGAGTAAATGGGCTTGTACAAGAAATAACCAAATACACAGTAACAGAAAAATTTTATGGAAAATCATGCTGTATTAGAACACTTCTAATTTTCAACTGCTGACATCAAATATAACTTGTGTAACATTCTGAAACATTATTTTCATCAGGCCAGCACAGGGCAATGAAATGGATTTTTTTTTCCTATTAATTTGAAGGAGAGGGATCTCTTTTCATTTGGGACATTATCTAAATAAATGTTCTCTGTTATAGAGAAAACGGGAAAGGGAGTAGCATTCCAGAATACAAATTTAGTATTTTCAAATTTTATTCAGTACTGTTCTCCATTCTCTTCATCAATTGCTGAATTAAAAGTAGGAAATATTCAAGGAATAGAAAAAGTAAGGACAAGCACAGTTATGCATACCTAGAGGAATGAGATTGAGATACATGGTTATCTGGTTTTTGTTGGTGTTTGTTAGGTTTTTTTAACAACAAGCTACTGATGTTTGTTAAAAAAATGAAGAAAAAAAAAGACCCTATTGGTACTTGAAACTGGCAGTATCCCAGGTTTGTATCTTAGTGAATTCAGTGCTAAAATGTGAAGAAGTAGCTGCTAATCAGTTGGAGGTTCTAACTGGAATTTCAATATTCCCTGAAATATTGCAGCAAAATGTGTTTTCTAAATAGATTTTACTTTATAATGTATTCTGTAGTTCATATATTTCTATTTAAAAAAAAATTCACCAAGCTCTTAAATGTTCACTGAATTATGCATGAGCACAAAGTGTAATGCCAGCAAAATTTGTTCAAAGGGGCCTTTAAATAAAGATTTGCCTTTTGACGCTGATCACGAGAAAATAGATTTTTCATGTTGCGTGTCCTCTGTATTTTGTGATTTAGGCAGCGATTGGATCTCTGGAACTTCAAGAAGAAACAAAAGAAGAATCTGATGAAGAGGAGGATGATGATGAAGAGTCCGGACGGTTACGTTTCAAAACGGAACGGAAAGAAGGAACAATAATTAGGCTCTCAGATGTGACAAGAGAAAGGAGAAACATTCCAGAAACTTTGGGTGAGGTTTTGTGGCAATGGACTGGTTTACAGAGCTGTAACGAATGAAAGTAAAAGACAGGCTTGCGAAAACTTTTCTAAAAGAGTTTAATGGCAAAAGGTAGAACAGTCACCTTCTGACTTAGACTGGCTTATATCCAAATTGTCCAAAGCCATATGTCGTGTCTTGTAGTGCGTGTGGTGTCTGTCTCCTTAGGAATAATGTTTAAACATATCATGTTTTGAAAATCATTGTTATATTTGTTCACTGGGACTTCTGTGGTGTCTTGAAAAGCTTTCCTGTCTTCAAGCAGCAGCTCTCTGATCTGTGCTTCACTGTGTATTGTGCTGGAATACATTTTAAGGAATTTCTTTGGGTGATTTTCAGCTGATAAAACAAATCTTACTTGTGTTCTGTTGTGAAATACCTACATGTTTGCTGTTTTCCCCCAGGAATATAAGCATGCTCTGAACCTGTTGTGTTCCTGCTCTTGGATTGGCCTAGAGAAAATGTAACTTGTTGGGGAGTGTGTTAGAAAACACGGAAACCCTTTTTTTCTGGATTCAGCTCTTCTAACGTGAAACAATCTGGATCTCTTTAAGCCCCTTAATCCTTTAGGCAGTGTCTAAAAGGGTATAATTTCTTCCTATTTGAGTAACAAAACATGAGTGTGTTTGTTTCTAGGAACACTACTTAATGTTTCTAATGAATTTGCCAGTGCTACTTCAAATCAGTAGATTTGGAGCTTTCTTGCAGTTGCTCTGTTTTAGTCTGTAGCTAAAATCACTTTGGTTTATGGCTTTGAGAGTTAACTAAAGATCTCTCATGTGCCCTGGATATTCAGGTATATAGTACTGGTGTTGTGCCCACCCTATTGGGGATAACCTCCTCATGTTGGACTTAGAGTGATGGCAATAATAATAAATAAGTAAAATTAAAATTAAGGTATTAGGAAGATGGGCAGAAATTAAGTTTTGCTTCCAGAAAGATGTACCATTCTCATAGTTTTGCTACTGAACCAAAATATCAATTCAAACTATGGAAAAAAAGCCCTGATCTTTTGAAGAGAATCAAGATACACAAGAGAGGTGAACTGGTAATGAAGGCAAATTGTCGGGTACTGTTGCCTAATTGTCAGATACAACTGGGAGAAGATGTGTGTTATGATACTTTCAAGTCTTGGCAGACTGTAGGGATGGATTCTTCACCCAGAATCCTTTAAGAGGGTGCCATGCAGACTGAACTTAGAAGCTGGGTGCTTTTGCTTTCTTTACAGATGAGTCAGTGTCTTTGCACAGCAGGGCATTTTGGAATTGCATTCCCAGAGCAGATACTAGAGTACTAGAACTCATCCTGATGAAATTTTCCTCTTACCTTAAAAACTTTACTTTGCAAAGGATGCTAGTTCTAAGCATTTTTCTCGTGAATTGTATAACCTACTAATTCTTTAATCTGAATGCAAGGGATTTGGGCTTTTACTATGCTTGCAAAAATTGAGAAGCCTTAATTCTGTAAAGAGGTGTTGTGGCTAAGAGGACTTGTTCATGAGCAGTAAGGAGGCTGAACTAGACTTTCACAGTGGTATTCTGTGTCATGCTGTGAGAGATGTCAGTGCTTGATTTTGAATCAAAGGTATTTCTCTCTGTTGTTCATATTTAGCAAATAGCTGCTTTTACTTGCAATGTCAGGCAAAGCATGTATTAGGGCCTTTATTCAGCATTGTTTTAACAATCAGGAATTGATTCTGATTAGAGTAAGACTGAAGGGAACTCTGTAGAGGCACAGAGTGATCTATTCGGGCAAGGGGTATTTTAGCTGAGGTAAGTTCCAAATGTGTTTACAACCATAAGACCGTGTGTTTACGTACCACATACAGACTACATCTTGTTTGTACAAAAGGTGTTGATGGCTTTACAAAACAGAGTATTGTAAAAGCAAGAGCGCTCTAGAATAACTAAATTTCTGCACATAATTGCAAGGTAAATGACAATTGCATGGGCATTTGTGTATCTGTGGATTTATTCTTCAGTTTAATCTAAAAATACCAGCCAGTGAGGAGAAAACAGTCAAGCTCCACTAAAGGTTAAAAGAAGAGTGGTTTGAATTAGACTTATTTTTAAATGTAATTTTAAGTGATTTGGGGTGTAGCTCTGAGATATAAGGAAGAGATGAAGCAAAGGTGGATGATTCTCTAAAGAGGTTTTTCTGAAACTAGTATTTGGCAAAAATACAATCTTGCTGTTGTGAAATGGTTTCTATTCATACTAGCTTTTCTTATTAATTTGTTGTTAAAGAGACCAGATGATTGACCATGTGGTAGAAAGTTAAACCACAAAAGATTCTTGTTTGCATATAAGTATCTACTTCCTTTTGAGATTATAGAGCAAATTTTTACAGATGCTGTAGTTTAAAAATGAAATTTTATTGCAGACCTACATCTCCTTACTCTAAAATATGAACATAGTTCAGAAAACACTTAAAGAGGAATTAACATTTCAGTTGAAGTTACAAACGTAATTTCCATCCTGTCACATTTTGGTGACCTTTTGTGACAGCTTGTCTCTATTGGAGGAGTGCATTCTTACTTACTGATTAAAGATGTCATTTGAAACCATTTTATTACCAGCGATAGTGAAATTAATCTTGACACTTAGAGACACCAGAAAAATAATTGCTGATTCACTGCATTAACTGTCTGTGTGAGAACTGTACAGTCAAGATGAGACTAAGTGTGTGCCAGTAAAACAGATGTAAAAATATAAAGTGTTCTCATGAATGTAGCTGAGATCTTTCCTAAACATTTCTTTGTCCAAGCTAATGTAAATAGTGGTTTTGTAAAGTCCAAAGGAGGGGTACTGTAGGACAACTATGCAGTTGATTTCTAGTGATACCAAGTTTGTCATCTTTGATAAGAAATATGTAACTTCTTTCAGTGCATGTAGTTGAAGTCTTCCCAGAGTGGAAATTGCCATTATTCTCTGGATTTAGTTACCTGTTAAGGAATGTAAAGAGAAAAAATGGCTTTGGTATCACCGAACTAAAGTATCCCCTCTGTATCTAATTTAAGAAAAAATCAAACCAAACCCTTACAGTTATTCAGAACCATTTGCAAAGTGCTAACAAAGGTTAATTGGACGTGGCAGTACTTTTTGTTATGCCCTGCTTAGTTGGCTTATGTTCACTCTGATGACTAGTGGCTGAGATTTCAGGCATGACTAGGAAATTAAACTGAGTGGTTTCACTCTTGTCCTGTGGCAGAAGCACAGTGTAGGCAATTTGGAGATCTGGGTGATAAGGAGAAAAAAGTTACAACATGCTGCATATATATGTAAATGAATATATATATTTATAGCTGTTCGAGAATGTGATTAGTGTTGAAAATCTCTGCCTTACCCAGGATAATACAGATTCTGGGATTTTCAGATCTGGGTTTGCAGTGCTGTTGTGCTCAGGGAGCAGTGGGAGGCAGAAGTAACTGCAGAGATGTGTGCTCAGGGTTGGTGCAGGCAGGAGCCAGAGCTACCCCAGCCTGTACATGCTGTGCAGGGAGCCTGGCACCATCCAGCTGGGCCCAGGGTGCTTTTGCCACATTTTACACAAGGTTTTAGCCAGGGAGAAGCCCTTTAGGGAAAGCCAATCTCTTCTTCCTCTGCTCATCACTTCATTTCTAGTTAGCAGTGTGATCTTGCTCTCAGGGAAGACAGGGACTCTTTTCTTTTCTTCCTCTGTGCAAAACCATCTTCCATGTTATCTCCTCTCCTTGATCTCTGTATTTGTGGCACAGTGTTCTCAAATACAACATGCAGCCCAGCTAATAATTGAACTGACTATATTTTGCTGTGTGGTGATTGTATATCTATATACAGCACTTGAGGTGTTCATGGCATGACTGTTGACTTTTGTGGTTCTGAACCTGCACTTTTGTGTCTAAGTGAAATTATAGGGCACTGCTGCCTTAATGGCATGCTATGAGGGAAGTATGTTTGATGTTGATGTAATCTCTTTTTTTAAAAAATCAGATGGTTATATTGTACTTCTGTGGTCATAGATGTGGTATGAATGCAATGATGTTTGCTGCAGTAAATTCCTGAGGGTTTTTATTTGGGTTGGGATGTTTTTTCCAAGGTTGGTGTTACACACATGTTCACTTTCTTGACTGAAAAACTGAACACATGGACCCTGCCTTTAAGGACATGGCCTTTAAACTTTGAGAAATTTTGTGTAAAGTGAGGAGGAAAACGATTTATTCATTTTAAAGAGAGTGAAAAGCACATCAAAGACCTTTGCATGGATACCGTCATCCCTTCCCTAAGGTTAATCAGCACAGTGCTCTGAAGTAATTTTGTTTAGAACAACCAATTCTTTCTTCTGAAGTTGTTTGTATTCAGTGTTCTTCAATACGTGCTCAAGAGGCTGAGAGACTTGGCCATAATGTTGCCTTTTAGGAAGTGTAGCTCTATTCCCAGGTTCATTAAAAACTGCTTTCCTCACATGTGACTTCTATATAATAGGAAGTTGCTTCTTATCATCTGTCATGACTGTCAGTGGTAGGTACTTGTGGAAGTGACTGAACTTTGTTTTCCGGACTACAGCCTTGCTGAGTTCAGGGTTCTAGTATGGAAGATGGCAGAGAAATTGTCCTACCTGTCCTATTCCTGGGGAAAAAACCCGACTGTCCAACTAGCAGCACATCCAGTATGCTCTGCAGAATTTAAAGGGAGGAGTGTTACTCCTTTGCAACATCGTGACACTATTTCCTCCCCTACCTATGTGGGAACTAGTGATCCATCTTTCTGGCAGACCGAGTCAAAGCCCGCATTTGCTCTTTCATGCTTGTAGACCTCTGAAGAAACAGAACTTGCTGCAGGTGTGGAGAGAAAGGAGGCTTGAAATTAGAGCTGTGTTTTTCCCACCAAACTGGCTTTTTTATCCCTGACAGCCAAAGATGGCTAAGGTGGTTGTCTTAGTTGCATCTGATGCTTTTGATTGCTTTAGACAAGAGTACATTTGTTTTAATTTTCGTCAGAAATCCATAGTGTGCACATATAATACCATACTAAGATTTGAGGGACTGTGGTTCCTTGCCTCTTTCTGAAGCATGTTGTGAGATGTTTCTGATAAAGCCTGATTGTCTTGGGCTCTGCTGATGTCTCCAGGCATGTGCCTTGAGGGCAGAGGTAGTGTTTCATAAGAGAATCTGCTAAGGCTTTATGCCATTTAATTGTGGTGTCAGAGAGGAGAGGAAAGGACAAAGAGAAACTTGTGTCATCACCAACACGCAAAAATGAAATAGGAAACTCTATGGCAGATCCTGAGCTTTTAGAAGTCTGTTGTGTTTGCTGTGTTCTTACAGGCCATCAGCAAGTTCTGAACTTTTCCTTTAAAAAGCCACTGCTTTGTGGAGGTGCTGAATACTTCTGAAAACTGGGACATGCAAATTTACAGTCTTTGCAGCTCAGTCATGCAGGTAGTTTTTGTAGCCAAGTAAGAACAACGGCCGCAGTGGGAATGCACAGCGCTCACCCTTCTCTGCCCTTCTGTCAATCCTCAACTTCAAAGACTAATGGAGATTACTTATGAAGATGTTTAAGAGGGTGGTTTAAGTAGCTTTGGCTTTTAGACTCGCAGGAAACTGTAAGAGTTTTCTAATTGCCTTAGCTATATGTTCTTGGTGTATATCTAGTGGAGATGCAGCACTAATGTCTCAGCTGCCACATACAAATTATTTTTATTCTGATACTCAAATATTGCAACCATTATGTGTAGTAGTGCCAAGTATATATTATATTAATTCAAAATATGTTTTTATTTGTCAGGAGTTTGTTTCTTTTAGAGTAGTTTAATTTTGTCTTGTTAGAGGGAGAAGTCAATATCAGAGGTAACAGGGGATCTGACTGGCAAATGGCAAAAGACTCAACTGCATGTTTGAGGTAAAGTTTATTATCCTGTTTAGGTGATTCAAGCCTGGTGAGAGGCACTTCTCATACTGCCATGGTGTGTTTCCTGAAGTCTGTCGTAGACTTTCTCTGCATTTTCAAGTAATTTCATTACCTGGGTCTGTTACTGAATACTTTTTCTCTTAATATTCTGTCAGCGTTGTCCAAGATTTCAAGGAAATTTGTCAGTTTTTGTTGAGTACCCTCTCTTCTCTGGTGTTTACCTGTGATGTGAGTTGGGTGGGTGTTATCAGCAGCCACGTGTTTGTCTTGAGCTGAGTACAGATTTTAATTTGTGCTCACTTGTGAAGTACAGCTGGGTCTTAAACCACATACAATAAAATAAATAGTAATTACTTACATACTGGAAACTCACTTCAGCCATCAGAAAGTGCTTCTTTGGAACAGGCCAATGTGCAGAAGAGTTTGGTGGATAAAATCTGTTTATATGTAAGACTCAACAGATCCTTTACGGTAAAGTTTACTGGAGGTTTCATTGTCCTACCTGACATTTTGGCAGATAAGTGAGATGTTTAAGGCAATAAAACTTTGAGAGAAGCCACAGCCACCTCTTACAGCAGAAGGCAAACTTCAATACCATCTTAAAAAACAAAACAACCAAACCTCTTTGTTCATGTTTGTTTCATTTATCTGCTGCTTTTTGCCTGTGCAAAAGACACTAATTAATATCTGTGCTTTTTCCTTTTAGAGATGTCTTTAATGAAATGTTAACATGCCACCTAAAGGAGATCAAAGTGCCTGCAAATTTTATCCTAGTGCAGGGATTCTTCTATAGTTCTAGCAATGTTCTTTTCATTGTATTTTCCTTCTTTTCAGTGCAAAGCTAAAATATTTTTCCCCTTTGTCTCTTAACAGAGCTTTCTGCAGAAGCCCAAGCAGCATTACGTGAGTTTGAAGAGAGGGAAAGGCAGCTTAAACAGGGACGATACGGCTCCAGGAGAGGAGGGCGAAGAGGAGGCTCCATTATGTGCCACGGAATGGGAGAACAAAGGAGAGACAATAATGATAGGGGAAGAATGAAGGATCACAGGCCTGCACTGCTGCCAAACCAGCCATCAGCAATGGTACCTTTTAATCCTTAGTGTTCTTTGAACGTTCAGGAAGTTATGGAGAAATGCATTCTAGACCGTGAATTTTTGCAAAGGTGGAATATGTGTTCCAGTGTAGACCTTTTGCTCTCTGTTAGGCAGGATGGCTTTGTGTAACTTGATGATTGTGAAGTATGTGCTTCCAAATGTAAAGTGCATTTTGACTCGTATGACACAGTCAGACTTAACCTGCTGATTTGCCTGAGAGCGGAGGAGTAACTTAATTCCTCTGAGAAGTCCTCTACCTGTGACATGGAAACATGTTCTGTAATAGTAATGTAGTTTAAAAAAGATTATTCTGTAAAATATTTCTTGGTTTTTGTGCAAGAAGTGTTTTTGGTGACACTTCTTAAAAAAAAAAATAAATCTATTTGCCTGTCAGCCATGGAGGTAAATAAAACCCTAGGAAGATAATCATTACTTCCCTAGTAGATAAATTATTATTTGGGGTTTCAGATGAAGTTAAACTTTGTTGCTGCTTTTCTTCCCCTGTGCGTTGTGTCACAATCTAAAAGACTTTTTCCATCCAAAAAAACCCCAACTCCAGCAAATGTGGGATCAAGAGGTAGCCCACACTTATTTTTGTTCACTTGCATAAAATGTACTGGTAACTGAGATTGTAGAACAAGGCCTGTATATGTCTTTGCAGGACAAGGTCGTCTGTATTAAACAGAGGTGATTTTTTCCAGCAGCAGTAACTAAGTGCTGGTCACTGGCAGGAGTCGGTGTTATCTCAGCGGTTGAGAGCCCTGCAGTAGAATGTTTCATGCTTTTAAAACAGTGAAGGTTGAATAATTTACTTTTCTGGTTTGCTGCAGTCTTTGCTAGCTATTTTGATTTTAAATGTTGTAAACATTTTTGTGCTTGTCACAGTATCTTCTTGTGTATACTATGTAGCTGTTTTGCTTTTTATGTATATGGCTGCTAAAAAAAATGTGTGACATCTTTGTTGCTAAAAGGTTGCCTCTTTGGGACTCTTCTTCACTACCCTTTGGAAGTTACTGGATAGTACTAATATCTGGTGTCAGTGAGTTCAGAGGCAGAAGAATGTCTCTGAAAAGAAACATATTTTTTTTTATTAGAACTGATTTTGGCCATTTGTTTATGAGTGTTGAGCAGCAAGAGACTTCCTTCCGTGCTAGGAAAGGTACCTTTGAAAGGTATCTTTAAAGTAGTTTTATCTTCAAGCAGTATGGATAGGTTTGCTGCACTGATAACTGAAGAATCTAGCTTAATTTGTATTTTGACTTTTTTTGCTAGTGCTAGGTCTGTTGTCTCATGCTCTTCTGTATGTGAGACAAAAGTTAGTGGATTTGTTCTGATACCTGGACTCAGATTTCCAGTGATCTTCACATGTACCTTATTGCAGTTGATGACAGTTTCCAGTAACATGCAGAATGCTACCATATGAAACTAGGCAGTTTCACTGATAAAAATAAGTGAGTCTGTCTGCATGCCCTCTGTGCTTCCTTGCTCTCTGCTCTCCTTCACATGAATGTCTTCGATTGCTCCTTTGCTTTCCCGTGCTGATAGTTCTAAACAGTTCCAGTTAATAAAGGGAAAGAAATTTTTCTGTTCATAATTGGCCTTAATTGCTCTCCAAAGGTGTCTTGGTTTTGTGCTCATTTATGTCAGGATATTTTAACTTTAAAGCCTGGTGACTTTGTTCTTTTGTCTGACTTTAGACTCATTCACAGAGGTTAATTCCAACACACCAGCAACCTGTTATGAGTCTGTTCCAGCAGCAACAACAGCAACAACAACAACAGCAACAGCAGCAGCAACAACAGCAGCAGCAGCAGCAACAGTTACAATCTCTGCTTCCTTTACAGCATCAGCATCATTCTTCTCCTCCTCCAGGGCTACATATGCCCCCTCCGATAGAAACGCCTCGAATCATGATGACTCCACCTCCAGTGACACCTCAGCAACCGAAGAACATACACATAAATCCACATTTCAAGGGGACAGTAGTGACGCCTGTACAAGGTGAGCTTTCTGAGCACCTTTCCAGTCATGCAAGAATGACTCATCTTATTCTTTGCCAGAGATGCAACAGTTTGTTTGTTTATCACTGCATGGAAATGTGCTTCAGGCTGCTGTTGTTTTCTTTAAGCTGGAAACAAATGTTTTGCCTGAAGTAAGACATAATGTTGTTGGACTGTCATCAACTAAAATAGCAAAGCCTTTTCAGCTGTTATGTTTGTTGCTCTAACGTAAAGCCTGTCAAGAGCAGTAAAAATGGAAGCTGGAAAGAGAATGTGCTTTTTAAAAATAATAGATGTCAGTTCTCAAAACTAGGTAAGTACTGCAGTTTGTAATTTCCCACTTCATTCCAGCTTCAGCCAAGCATTCACAGAATGACCACCCACCTGTTTCAGTGAGAGGGTACTGAGGCACTACTTGCACTGTAATTGCTCTGTGAAAGGTACCAGTCTGCTGTCCTTCCTTGACAAGATACATTCCTCAGTTCTCCTTTCAGGGCCAGATTGGTAATTATTTGATTCACAGCCTGCAAGTACATTTTTTTCTGTAAGTTAACACAAACACTCTGTGGGCTACACTTCTTAGGGTAGCTTTCAGCAAAGCTGGTAACGTTACTTCTTATTTAGGAAGTGTTTAATCCCTAAGAGGATAAAAAATGACTCCTGCATAGCTCTGATTTGTGATTTTGTTGGGATTAGATAAAGTAATCTAATGTATACATATTAGATATATACATATTTATACATATTTACCATTAGGTTTTCTGTATTTTTGCTCCTTCAAATCAGCAGAACTCCAAGCCAGTGCTATCTTTGCTTCGTTTATTTAACCAATGAAAAGTAGGAACTTGGCAGGGTAGGATATTGCCAGTATATGGGGATCTATTAGGCTTCTCACAGATGGCTGTGTAGTAGCTGTGTTGTAGAGCTTATTTTGCTTTTCCCTGTGGTGCTTTCCACAAAATTATGCATCAAGACAGATTATCTGGAATCACTCCAAAAGATCCTTTGCTCTTGGATTTATGCCTTCTGTGCATTTTCCTGACGTTCCCAAAGTAGAAGTTACTGTTTTGTGAGAAGCAAAAATTGCTTTTAGGCTATTCTTCTCTCTCCCTGTGAAACAGTCAACAAATCTTCTGTATCTAGCTGAGCAAGTGTCCTCCTAATGGTGGGAATGGCTGTTGAGGACTTGTGCTTTTGACTAATGTCAAAAGTATACCTGTGTATTTTCTTTCTTTTATCTGAGATTTTTTTTACATTACTGGGCAGCTTCAGGCGTGTCTCAGCCTTCCCACTATGTCTGTGGTACTGTGGCTGTTGCAGGTCTCTTGCTTTATCTTGAACATAGTCTCTTTTTCAGTCTTCACTTGCAGATCCTCGTTTCACTGTAGAAATTTAATCTTCTTGATTAGAGAGCGTGTATTGGAAGCTGAGTCTTCTGCAGTGACTGAGAGTAGTGGTCATCTTAGTCTCTTAGTCTGCAGCAGTACAGTTATACATTTGTATACATTTGCACACCTAAGGAAAATGTGTTTGAAATTAGGAGCCTTCTACAGGTAGATGAGGATAATTCTGAAATCTTCAATGTTATTTGCATATTAAAATGAACTTTTAAGCAGTCACTGCAGGCAAATGGTAGATAGAAATTCCAGTGTAGAGAATGCCACTCTAAACTTCCTCTTAAAAAGTGTTCCTCCATTTAATCCATCTGCTTGAAGCTCCAGTAGGCAGAGACTGATGGTTGACAACATAAGGATGTGTCTCACTTACAGCATCATTTATTTCAGGGTAACAGGAACTATGAAAGATCAGATTGACTTCATGTTCCTGATGATGGCCTACCTGTTCTTGACTGAACATATTTCCAGATACATGAAGGTTTTTACACATTGGAGGATACAGTCAGATAGGTGCAAAGTTTATTGGGATTCTGTTTTTGAGAACATTATGCCTGGAAGCTAAAAATGCCATGTCTGGAAGTGCATGATATGCACATTTAGGTTCTGGTAATTTTAATGGTGTGCTGTCATGTTTTAGTGTAGACTGGCATTTTTTCCTCTCTAATTTTATGGCAGGATTAAGCTAACATACTTCTAATTGTCAGCTCCAGGGACATTTTTCCCAGCTGCAGATCATAGAAATACACTTTTTCAACATCTTTTTGGTTTGAGTTAGTCTTGAAGCACGTCGAGTATATCAGTATTTTCTAAAATAGACTCAAACCTCCTGTAAATTGTTATGAAATTTTCATGTGAATAAAATACCATATATAACAGCTCTAGTAGACAGCTGCTTCAGCCTGAAAGGAAGTAGAAGCACTCTTGAAGAATCCTATCATTGGCTTATTCCTTTGATGTTTCAAAGGCATATCTCTTACTGTGGCCACCATCTCCCTGCCCAGCCTTGAATCTTGGTTCAAAAAAATAGTTACTTTCAAGTCAGTTTTGTTTCAAATGAATTTGTACTATTTTTAGTCTTTGAAGCTTCATAAATGATTAAGGACTCAGTCTATCAAGTCCCTAAAACATGAGCTTCTGCGAATACCTTCTGCAGGTACTGTGCAGTTAGTGCTCAGTTGTGCCTCCTGTGGCATTTGAATCCCATGTCTTTTAGTTGCTTGCTTGTCATATAACGAGTTTTCCCTTTTCTTTGTGTCCTATCCTGTAAGCTACTTTTGAGTTGTAAGTAGCAACTTTTGCTGAATGCATCTCCAGATTTCAGTATGATCAATTTACTAATGCTGGAGGGCTGTACATAGGTGGACTGTGAAATACTGATCCAGCCTGTGATAACAGCTACTGTGTTTTTTCCCCTTAAATGTTTATACCACAAGTATCTATTTCAAGGATGCTGTGGCACTGCCAAAATTGAGCAGTTTATGGCAGCTCAGCGTGCTGTTTACCTTTTGAAAACTGTTTGGTGTCTTGGGAAAAATCACATTATAAATCACATTATAATTCTCCTAAGTAATCAATATGGGAAGTGCTTCTTCATCATTTCAGGTATAGCATTGGAAGCTATAGCACATATACAGCAAGAGCCAAATTAATCTTCTTAAAATAGTGTCTTACAACATGCTGTGTATTATTTTTGAAACATACTTTTCAGACCTATGGAATATTTGACATCAAGAAAATGAGGGCTTATTTGAGGCTTCTTTGCTGCTGAAGCAAGTGTCCAAGGATTGAAAGGGCACAGAGTTTGAACTACTATCTTTCATGAGTAATAAATTAATTTGTTTAAAATATATAAATATATCTCTCTATATATGCTACTGCCAGAGGCAGGATACTGAAATAGGCTCAAGTGCTCTGTTCAGTTGACATTTCTCTACATTTCCCACTGTATGCTATTTTTCTCAGTGCCTCCCTGACCTGTAATACCTGAACTGTTTTAGGACTAGGTCTGTCAGGTGCAACCTGTCAGTATTTTCCAGGTGGCCATGGCTGTTTGATATGGACAGATGTTCATTAGAAGTCAAGATGAAACCGTTCAACTCATTTTCTCGTGTAACGTGATATGAAGCTTGCACGCAGTCCTCCCCTGCTGAAAGATGGCTGCAATTAGTTTACCCCATCACTCTCTGACCCAGCAAACCACAAGTACTTAGCAAAAGTGGATAGAAGCCAGACATGAACATGAACTAAAAACAGCCTCTACTGCATTAGTTCTTGTGCCTCAATTCCCAAGGAAAAATGGACTTTTGAGGCATATTAGCAAACTCCTGTGTTGAGAAATGCACCCAACTTCTCACTCAAATTAGCTGCATTTCTTAGCATCTTTCTTGCTCTGAAGTGTAACACAGTAGCTGTCTACAAGTCAGTGTTTCACTGTGGAAAACGTTTTCCTGTCACTTTCAGAAGTGCTAAAAACAAATTGAAGAAAGAACAACTGTACTGAAAGTTTTTAGTAAATGAGCAAACACATTCGGTGCTGTCTGAAGTGCTTTATTTAACTTTTCTAGGCCTTTTGTTTAACATGGGAACATTGGTGTTTTTAACCACTTAGACAACTCAGAGAGGAAATAAAAAGTGCACTGGAAAATGGGAAATCTGTCATTGTACTGAGGATTCAAATACAGATCGGTCCCCAGGGTGATTCAGCTGTAGCTCTTTTTGTGTTGTGAATGTTTTGGGACATACTTTTTTGTGACTGGTGTTTGAAATGCAGTTGTATGGGCAAGTCGTCCATGCTAATCCTCCTGAAATACTAGTTTTGGAGTTATTTTTCAGGAAAGGGTCTCCTAATTCTTCTCTTTGTTGAATAACAGTCTTTCATCTGAGATCTCCAGTTCTGTGATCACTTACATACAAGCACTGTGGTGGCAAGGCCAGGTTAAATAGTTTTTGTGTGCTGTTAGTTGCAGCTGCCTGCCTCATTGTAACCCTCAGGAGCAGTGATTTATACCAGTTAGTGTCTCATGTCCATGCTTCTTGTGGTAGCTTTGTGGTGAGACTGGGAGATACATAGGAAATATTTGTTGAGTGGCATGAAGTAGAGAAGGCAAATGAATCGTGTATCCTTCTACTTGAAACATGGAATTCTCTGTCAGCTTTGTCTAAGAGATGTCTTTGGCTGAAAAAACAATTCTAGTTTTTCTTTCTGCAACAAGGAGCAATTTAATTCTGGAAAATGCAGAACTAAATTATGTAAATTAACTAGGAGAATCCTAATTGCCCTGTTGCACGTTGCAGGGGAGGGAATGGCTGCTTAAAGTTAATTGTAGGAGCTGTGACATGTGAGGGTAAAAGTAGCAGATTTTAATCATGTCTTTTTATTGCAACTGCTTTTGGAAATAACAACAACTGTTAGGTAAAACAAATGGTGTTAAAAGGTGCTTCTTGTTTCAGTGCCCTTGCTGCCAGTTCCTGCCCAACCAAGACCCGCTGTAGGACCCCAGAGATTTCCTGTGAGTAGCAGCTGTTTCTTACTCTCTGATATGGATAAGCATACATTTGCAAGGAAATATTAATATAGCAAATAAAAGCTGTTCTAGTGAAATATAATTTTAAGGATTTGTAAATATTGACAATACACTCTGTAGTTGAAAATGTTTGTTAAAAGCTTAAGGTCAATGGATTTTTGAGAGTAGAATTAATTCTGTTTAACAGTAAAATTGTTGAACCAGTCTCTCCAGAGGGAGAGGCACGAATGCATCTTGTCTTAAGGAATATGGGCTTCATTTTATTACTTGACTCTTTCTGTATGAATAGAATCCTTATTTTATTTGATATAATAAAAGGCTATTTGAAATAATCCCTAAGCTTAAAAAGCAGTAATATATATTTATTGTAAAACTCAGCAATCATTTTTATCATTACTTCAGGCATATCAATGCCCTCACTTTTTAAATAAAAAATGGAACTGGCATTGCTTGACCTTGCTTTCTCTTACATTTCTAACTTGGAAAACGAACAAGACACTTAGCTGCTTCACTAGGCTAATTTCACTTCATATTTTTTCTAGCTCTGTGAATGGAAAGAGTCCATGCTTCTAGAACTTTTCTCATAATTTCGGTTTTGTTATCCCAGATTTCGAGTTGAAATGGTTTGAAAAGTATCAAAATAAGCAAAAGAAAACCTAGGTTGCAATATTGCCTTAAATATTTTCAAACAAAGACCTGTATACTATGCTTCCCAAATACATAAAACACATAAAAATTATCCTGTGTTGATGAGTGCAGTGTTGAAGGAGGAAAGTAGATGTCTGAACATCTGTGTAGTATCACACAGTAAATTACTGGACAGAGATCAGATGTGTTTGAAAGAAGCAGATTTCAGAAACCTGCTGTGACTTTTGATTGCCCTGTGGCAGACCTGGTTGGTTTTGGTGCAGAATACTTTTCATACAGGACATGTAGCTGAGGAATTGTGATGAACATATTTTGTACAGAAACTGAGTTTTTGAACTGCCATTTTTCTTCTGTGAAGTCTTAAAAGGTTAAGCAGTAAAACGGCAGTTTCATTAAGTCAATTCCTGTTATATTTTATCTTCAATAAAATATTTCTGGAGCTATTTTTCTGTTAAAGGTATTGTGGTTTTCAGAGGAAATTTTCTTCACCAGCCTTTAGTATTATGTAGAGACCTTATTTACATTTTAAAAGCAATTTTAATTGTTTTTTTATGAAAACAAGTGTCTTGCATTTGTTTTTCTTTGACACTAAGTTGATTTGCCAATAAACACAATTTGAGATGCAAAAGCAATTGGAGGATAAGGAATATCTGCAAAGGCATTGTAACTGGTATCTTTGAAGTGTGTTTACATCAGTGTAGAAAAATTGGAAATTAATTTTTTTTAAAATTGACTGTGAAATTAGATTTTAATTCTGTTCACTTTTGGTTTCATAAGTTAAGAAGTACTGCAGACCTAGGTAATCTGTATGCAACAGTTTTTAGAAGGAAATAAAATAAATGAAATATTTTTTGGAAGGACTCTTGCTCCTTTAGCCTGCAGGAAAAACTTCACTGCTTGCTGCCTTTTTATTTACATAAGCAGTGCACCAGAAAAGAGTCACTGTAATTAATTTTTCATGAGGGGGAGGAGGAGGGCTGTCTAACCTGAGAGGATCCAGCAGTGTCATTTGATGGTTGCCCTGACTGGTTTGGGTTTTTTCTGCTTCAGCTGGTAACATGCTGTATGACCCTGAGAAAGTTACTTCATCTTTCCATGACTCACTGAGTTACAAAGTGGGTATAAAATGGACTTCCCTTATGAAGTACTTTATAAATTTTGCATAGGTTATCAGTCATATTAGGATTAGGAATTAAGTGTCACTGTGTACATATCTCATGTTTGTTTTATTAAATGTAGTATGTTAGCTCTTGAGCTGAAGTCAAATTTACTTTCTGACTAAGGTTTTATCTTGCAGAACTACCTTTTTTGCTCTGTTACATGTCAGACGCCTTTGTGCCATTAGAATTCACTTGTTTATGTATAAACGTTCACTTACAGCAATACAGCAATGGTTAGACAACTTTGACAAGCCATTTGAAAAAGATCAAAGACTTGTTCCAAACTATAGTTCATTCATCCTTTTCTTCACTGTATAAAGAATCTCTGGATATGTAATGACTTGAATTTGCTCTTGTTTTTAGGATTGCATAATCAAAGGATAATAGTCAGCTGATTTTTCTGATGACTTTGTTTCTAAAAACCTGTGTGGTTAGAATTAAATATTTGCAGTCTGCTTTCCACTTTAACTTTAAACTGGATGGTTTCTTTTGATTGGATGTGGCAGAGGTGGAAACATGGGAAGTAATGAAGTTCTGGCAAGGAAAAGACCAGGAGTGGCTAGTGCCATAACTGAAGGAAAAATTTGCCTCTGAGTTCTCTTCTTACCTAGGAGAGAAACCTCTTAGCATAGAGAGCCTGTGTGTGCTCCCAGCATGGGAAGAGCTTCAATCAGAGCTAATCAATTGCCAGTCATAAATCTATTGGAAAACAGGTGTTACTAATTTAGGGCTGATGGAATGACTTGTAACCATGTAATGGTTAATTCTTACAACCCTCTGCAGAAGGATGTAATTGAAGGGTTGAACAAAGTTGTAATGAGCATGTTAACATATGGTGTGAGTTCTAAATTATGGGAAATAATGTAGTACTACATCAGGGTAGTGTTGATCAAGATTGAACCTTCTTAGAGTGGGAACTGATTAAATTCCCTTAACCTTGAATCTCAATTTTAATATTTCAGTGTAGAGTTCATTGTTCAATTATGCCTTTCTTAAAACTTAACCCATGAAATGTTTAGAGAGGAAGTGCTAGAAAAGATGCAAGGAAATTAATCTCTGTTCCCTGCTTAGAGTTATTTTAACATTTACACTAATCTTGAAGAAAGCAATGAAGTTATCTGTCTCTTACTCTATAAGAATTCAAAGTGACTTAGTGTGAATGATATTTCAGAGCTATATGCTGCTGATAAGGACTGAATGAATGATAGATCAGAGGTGTGTCACAGCTGAGAGATGTGGTGGACTTGTGGTAACTGGGAGTTAAAGACGTGAATTCTGCTTGTCTGAATTGCACAGTACTCTTCGGGTGGCTGTTGTTCATAGTAATCCAGTCTTCAAGCGTAGTTTGAATTAACCTGGAATTGTGCAAGTGCCAACTGCCTTTTTTCTTTAAACTGTTTAAAGAACAGACCTCTTTGGCAGAGTCCTCCTGAAGGTCTTGCTTTTGTCATCTGCCTTTGCTTTAAAGTGGTTAAAATGCCTTCTCCTAAGTTCTCAGCATCACAGTTGGTATTTCACAAATAACAGTCTAGTTTGGGAAATGATCCATTTAGAGTAAGGTGACAGAAGACTTTATTCACAGGCTAGTTGTATGTGTCTTCTGAACTTTTCATGTGTTGTCTGACCAATTTATTAATTCCCGTGGATGCCCTGGTGCAGATATGGAGCCTGTAGGTTTTTTGTCACACAAGAGTGACCACTGTGGTTCCTGTCCTCCATTCGGTGTTTATTGTGTGGGCTAGTTTCTCTTTCCACTCCTGTACTCTGTGAAGAAAATGGGGTAGAACAAGGGAAGAAGAAATTAAATAGAAAATGGAAGAGGTATTTCTAAATGTTTTATATGAAGGCTGCTGTTAACTGATTATTATAGAGGTCAGATCATTATAGAGTATGAAACTAGGAGCTATGCTGATGGTCCAGATCACACCAGCACATTCTGGTCTGAAATACTTCAGTGTTTGCCTGAAGAAAAGTTTGTAGAGGCTTTTGGCTTCAAACACCATTTATTTAACTTAATTAACACAATAATATTATGTAGCACATGCATACAATTTTTTTAAGGACATATAAAAGTGGAAGAAGTGTTGTCATGCCCACTTTGGGATAGAGTGTGGCAGAGGAGAGATGTCAGCATTCTTCAGCCAGAAATTGTGAGGTATCCCTACCATCCAAAATTGGGGTTGGACTGAGGAATTTGGAGAGATGAGAAAGTTGGGGATAACCTACTTCACCCTGTTAAAGGCAGAAAAGAGGAATTCCTCATGTCTGAGGCCATTTCCCCTCTCTCTGTGACCCAGATTCTCCTCTGAAACTGCTGCAGAGGGAGCAGAGCCTGTCAATGCAGCTGTATGCCTTTTGCCAGGAAAATTTTCAGGAAGTTGGAATATATTCTGATTTAGGCACTGTCCTTAACCTGTCACCCTGGGTGTGGTGTGAGCCGGGCAGATGTCCATCCCACAGACACATTTTATTAACTTTGGTCAACTTGAGTTTCAGAACTGGAGTCAGGAATGGTCTGAAGTGGCACAAAGCACAAGATGAAGTGACATGAGTGTCTAGTGACTAATTTGTGTGGCTTTTCTCTTTTAAGAGGACACCTTAGTGCACGGGGTTGGTGTCTTTCACATAACTGTTGGATTCAAGTATGAAAATACTGAATTGTATTGCATGATTTATGTTTTATTCAATATTTTTATGACTTTATTACAGTGACTTGTCCTCAGGCCCTTGTGAATATCCTACATCACATGTCTTTTTGGTTCCCAGTGTTGTTTTGATATGATTTGATTTTGGAACTTAGCACTCCTGTTTTAAAATAATCTTTAATCTCAAAGAATGCATGATTTTTTTTTTCCCCTTAAAAACCTTAGTAAACTTTTTTTATATTCTCATTGAAATGCTTCCACTTGATCTCCAGGACATGAGCTGGTGTCTTAAATGGTTACTGTGAAAGGCAGTTGATTAGTTTTGATTTATTTTTTTCACCATTTCTGGAAACTATTTTGAATTCTGAGCTTTTGAGTGTTGTTTGTGATTCAGACACTGTTTTTAAGTACTTTATGATTTAAGCTGTCAGAGGTTTTTAAACAAGTGACCAGTCATTGCTCAAAACAGATGTTGCTGTCCTTCATGGCCACTTGCTTGAAATTTTTCTTCTGAAAAAGGAATATATTACTATTTTACAAATTAATTCTAAAAAGTGCATTAGAAAACAGTTTACTTATTTTTCCTAGGTGGTCCTTGGACTGACATGGATCAGCCCACACCACCGTTTTAGCAACCTTGGGTTGGTTTAATGAGATTACCGTGGATCTGTGACTGTGGCTGTGCCACCTCTTGCAGGATATAGAGGCAGAAATTTGCAGTACTTTTGAAAACAAAACTCCTTGCAATAGTGTTTGCGGTTTGTTGTGGGAAATGCAAATAGGGAGTAAATTTTTTTCTTGTTTCAAATTCAACCATAAGTGAATTTGAAACATGTGAAGGTTTTCTATCAACTGTTGTTAAGATGGTAGCTCATATTCTGCAATACTCACAGTAAGGACAAATTCTAAACAGTCCTGTATCTGAGCACAAAGAGTCATTTTAGAGTGATACTTAGTAACTCGTACGTTTGCAACAGTACACATGTAGGAGACGAACTGGTAATGGAAATAAAAATTGCTACTTGTGAAATGATTCTCTTACTTCCTCACAATTATTCTGCTTTAGCTATGGCTTCACTATAATGAGTAACAGTAAATGGAATTTTCACTCTATCGCTGTGTAGCAGTGGCAGATCACAGGTAGTGTAGAAAGCATTTTGTTTTCATTTACAGGATACATGGTATCAGGTGGTGTTGATTGACATTTCTTGGATACTGCTTTATACAGCATTTCATGCAAATCATGTTTGAATGAGACTGCTGCATCAAATTACATTTCTTTCAGATTATAGCCCTTGCAGGTGTGAGACTGAGCTTGTTCAGCAGCCAGCTAAAAGCTTGCGTTTTTAACAGGTACTGTTTTCACAACTTGACTGCAAAGCCCTATAATTACAGCACTTAAGATAGTGAAGGAATGATGGGCACTTTCTCTTATCAGATCTATAAGTAGTAGCAAGCAGATGCAGCATGAGATCCCTCCAGCTGTCAAGTATTGTCAGGCTGACATAGAGGGAATGCAGTTTAAAATGCAGGTGACATAATACCCAACATCCTCCATTTGCTAGTGGGCTTCTGATTAATCACGATTACCATACATTATCATACCATCAAATTTAATCATATCAATGAATTCCCATCTGCAGGAGGAGCAGCAGCAGCTAAACATGATGGTAACAGCTATTAAATAAGAGAGAAATAGATGGTTTCTAAATGCAGTAACCCTTTAACTTGTCATGCTCGCTCCAGTGTGCACATGCTCTGTAGATATTAAAATTGAGCAGAAGACTTGTGCTTTTATATTTTTTAGTTGTTGTCACTTACCTTTCAGCTAAGTGATTGCTGTTTAGCGCTGCCAAGTTAAAAACAGAGTTGTAGATTTTTTTTTTCCTCTCTATTGATGATGCTGGATTTTCTTCAAGCTCTTTAGTACCTGCTAAATACAGAATCACAGAGTGGCTGAGGTTGATTAGGACCTCTGAAAGTCACCTGATCCAGCCCCCTGCTCAAGCAGGGCCACATAGAACCATTTAGCCAGACCCACGTCAGGATGGCTTTTGAGTATCTCCAAGGATGGAGACTCCACAAGCTGGCAACCTGTGCCAGTGCTCAAGAGTGAAAAAGATTTTATTTATATAGATAAAAATTGTACACTGTTTTTTTGTTGTATTTGTATGAATGAAATTTGAAGTTTTTAAAGAATTGTAAGCAAAGCACAAATTTTCATCGAGGCAAAGAGCAAAAGGTATCATGCATATGCTATTTTGCCATTAATTAGGCACTGTTAAAGTACTTTGAAGAAATCAAGACTTGTAAAGAAATCCAATTAAAATACAAAATTGCCTTCTGAGTACAATGCACTAAGAGTAATTTAGTGCTTAAACACTGAATAGAGAACTGAAATATATCTACTATAATATTAGGGAGTCGTAGATGATAGTATAGTTGTCTTTAGCTGTTTCACTGAGCTGAGAAAATGTCCTTTTAAAAAGGAATATAGTACATTTGTGTCATCACAATGCAAATAAAGTAAATCTATAAACTGGTATTTGTTCACCTTCTGCACCTTCATTTTTTGCCAATTCTTTAGGATGTGAAAGGAAAAAAGCTAAATTCATTATAGAACAGTAAGTCACTACTGTTTACAATAAAATAAACTAATTTAGAGGAATGTTCTGGGTTGTGACTGTAGGATTCTTTTCCCAAGAAGGAAAAAATGTTCAGGCCTTCTTACAGAACACGTAAGTAGTACCTGCAAGCACACAGGGAGCTCTGAGTATGTAAAATTTTCACATCAACGTATTTGTAAGGTCAGAGATGTGTAGAACACCTGAAAAATGAACTTTCCTTACACAATTAAAAATTGTGAATCAGGTAATTTGGATACTAAATAATCAGGTCTGAAATGTCCTTTGCTAATACAGGTGAAAGTCCAGGTTAGCAGCAATTCTAATTTTTGTTCTTCTATAAAGCTGGCTGCTTCTTGACTTTTTTTGTAGCAACCTGAGCATCTTCTGTTGAAAGGAGAAGCATCATCCCCAAGTCACATTAAGGTTCTCAATTGTTTTTAAATTAAGTATAACTGCACCTTCAAGCTTGGAGTATAATGTAGAAATCTTGAATTTAATATTCATGATCCAGTTTAGTTGTAACCACAAAGTTGTTTCTAATTGTCAGTGACTTGCAGGTCACCAAGATACACAAGGTCAATAAACACTGTGGTAATATTTCCATGGAGAAGTCTCTAAGTGCAATGGAAATATATGAATTTTGTTAAATTTTATCTCATTAGTTCTGAGAGCAGAGGAGGCCCAAAGGTTTTGGATCCCTAATTTTTTACACATCCCTAAAACTGTTATTTTTCAGGAAAAAAAAAAAAACGCAGAAGGATTTTGTCTTTAAATAAAACAATTATGAAATTCTCATCTTTCAAGGGAGGGGTCATCATTCTTAATGGCACTAGTGTCCCTTACACTCTGACTCCAATTCCTATTTGTATTGTCCTTAATCTTAAAAAGTTGGAGGGCACCAAACAAAAATGATCACACAGTCTTCTACACCCCACTCCTGAAGAGGAGGATTCCGTGCCTTTCTCTCCTTGCTTGTACTGGTTTTCCATGTTTTCTGAATTCTGCTTTGAGACCTTAAACAGTGAAAATGAGGCATTGGTGATTTCTCTTACAGATGATCTGGACTTGTGCCTAAACCTCCCAACACTCTTTCTTGTCTAGGGGAGTTGTGTAATATCAAAGAGAAGTTTGTCCAAGTTGGGTGGTACATTTTAATATTAAAAATTACGTTCAACTCTCTCAGACTCAGTCTGCCTGTAATGCCAGGGTCTGTGCAGTTCACATACTCAAACCAGCACTTGGCTATCTCCATGCATTTTCCCCTCAGGAAATGTATTCCAGAAGCTTTGAAAAGACTCACATATGGGTAACATAACAATTGTTGTCTTAGCTTTCATGGCCAATATGAACTTTAATTTTTGTCCTTGTTTGGCATGAGTTTAAGGCATGAATTTTTATATCAAGTGATCTTATACTAAATTCATTGGGAGAACCATGGTGCTTGCTAGGTTTCTGTTCCCCTTGATGGACTTATGTGATTGTCATAGACATCAGAGGAACACTACTGAGTTATTTAAACTGTATTTGAAGAAATATCAAAATAAATTTTATAATAAAAAATTCTATGAGTGATTCTCTTTCTGTATGCTGTGCACAGTAAGCGAAAATACTGTGAAACTTAAACATGAGGATCCACACTTTGTGGAATATATAGATATATATTTCTACTTGAAAATTTTTGAACCATATCCAAGATATAGGAGCAGGGTTTCCTACATAAGAGGATGAAAAGTCAGTTCCTTGCATCAGAAGGTAGGCATTTTAGGAAAGCTTTTCAAAAAGTCTAGTAGCTGCTGAAATAAGAGGATTAACATCTTGTGACAGATGGCTATAGTTTTAATTGTCATAGGTTATAGTGGTCATTATTCTTTGCATTTAAACCATATAAGAAGAATTAACAGAGTGGCCCTGCTTAACTGTCAATGGGGTTCTCCTGGCTCTTTGCATTTTAAGTGAGATTAATAAATGAAAACATGTTGTAGAGGCAGGGTGTATTTTATTGAAAGATTCATGAAGTTTCAATGACATTGTTAAGGTATTTAATTAGTCTCATGAAAAAAAGTAGTGACCCTTTTAGAGAAGCTGATAAGTCATATAATAGCTGTTAGATCCTCTTTATTCCTTGCTTTATAAGATTAACTTTGTGCTAAGCAATTTATGCTAAGTTTTCCCTTTTATTGGTAACCAAAGTTATCTGTGCTTCATGAATAGATTATTGGAGATAACATCATGTAATTAACAAGAGATGCAGAAAAGTAAAAGTACAATTTGTGTAAGAATTGTATGAGAGAAAATGTTAATTTCTTAACTAGGAGGGATATTTAAAGGGATAAAAGGAAGGCAAAATAGTGCAGTTCTTTGGAAGGATTAAAGTAACCTTATCTCGTGTTCTTTCAGAAGGTGGGATTGCCTGAGTGTGTGAAAGTCATGTTCAATGAGCTATTCACACCTCTAATGAATTGTAGACACAAGTTTGCATTGCCTTTTTTTTTTTCCCCAAAAGTGATTGATAAGGTGTAAGTTGTGCATTAGCTATATTGAATAATGGAAATTAGTAAAAGAGGAAATTGCACAACATGCGGTCGTTCAGAATTGTATAAAAATGTCAGTCTGAGGTGCTGTAAATTATGGGATGTGTAGGAGGAAGAGTTGGTATGCTTTTTTCCTTTTTAAGGGTAAACTTCACAAAATTAAATATTTAGACAAAATAGCTGTCAGTAGCACTTCAGTGTGCTGTTACCTTCTCCTCTGAAGTATTTCTAAAATGTCTGTGATTGTGGTCTCTTTGGAAATCCACACGGAAGTCTTATTTCCAATGTAATTTCCTTCTAGACCTCAATTCTTGTATTATTACATACCACCTTTTTTAAAAATTTTAAAGTAAAATTGCATGAGGATGAATTAAATTACAGAGTTCAGAGCACTCCTTTAAAACAGAAAAAGGTACAGACCAAAAATTACTTTCTTGGGTAGTTTAAGAAAAATCTCGATGATCAGTACCTTGCTTTCAGTGTTTACGCATTCACACGTTTTGGTTTTCAGAGGAGAAAAGAAGGAATGGTCAGACTATGTCCCTTTGCAGCCCACAGAGCCTTGCTGAGAGGCTGTTCCAGAGCCCTCCAGCTTTCCAGAATGGCAGTTTCTCTCTCAGGTCTCTGAACTCCTCGTTACCATTACTGTCTGCAGGTGGTGGTTCAGAAGTGCTGCTGTGCTGGTGGTGGTTTGGGAAGGGGCATGTGTAGGTTGGGGTACATTCGCTTCAGATGTACCAAGAGAAACATCTGCTGTTTCCTGGTTCTGTGTTCTTTGTGCAACTAGCTTTAAATCTAGCTAAAAATTCCATTTGAGGAGCCTTTCCTTGCACTTTGGTGCATTTCTAAGTAATCAATGTGATAATGATGCTAAATAATCACTCTTAATAATATGTATTATCCAGTAAGGATGAGAAGGAGAGGACACTCCTCCGAAAAGTTACCATATGTGCTCTGCTGGGTCTTTCTCATATGGACAGTTGGCAACTCAGCTGTTGCAACCATTTCTGTATGAATGTGAACCAGCCTTGTGGGATCTCACTGGAAAGGCACATAAATATTTTGTCATTTCCCCCAGTGTCAGAGTGGGCCCCAATGTTGGACTGAAATGTAGAACCCTGTAGCCTCGGCTGGTCATACAAATTTGCAGTTTTCTTTTTTTAGGTTGAAACCTGTTTACTTTAAAAATAGGTATTTTCACCACTGTGAGATTTACTGAGTAGGGAAGTTTGCTAAAAGATTTAATGATGGTGAAGTAATAGTTAAAATGATTTTTTTGTAGAGAGTCTTAGCTGATATGTGTACTGAATAGTTGGGTGTAATTTGAAACTGTCCGGATAGCAAAACCATGAAAAATGGGAGCAACTACTGTGCATATAAAGATTTATTATGCAACTATGTTACAGTATGCTTATTTTATCAAAAATAGACCATTATGAAACCTGGCTTTTGCACCTGCTCTTCATTAATTTTTGAAGTTAAGTAGCTTTGTATGGTCTTTTCTACCAAATACCAGAGGGCGCTTGGGGGTTATTAGCAACAAATTCTTGCTGAATGTAGAGTTTAACACTAATGGCAAAATAATCCACTCCTAAAATTGTAGTTTAACTACTGTTAAGCAAAAAACCAAAACAAAACCACCCAAAAAAACAAGCACACCCTCAAAAGCTTTAAGTAATGGAGAACTGTTACATTACTTTGTACTGGTTTTAGGACAATTCGAATTTGGCATAAGTAAAAGTTCAAATTGTAATATTATTATATTTCTATTAAATTGAAAAAAACTGTAATGGCATTTCAGAAAAATAGACAAACATCACTCAGAAAAGTACTTATCCTGGTTCACATATTTCATTTGTGTCTGGAAGCAGTAGCTCTAGTTGAATGTTAGAATTTTAGTTTCACATGGAGTTTGTGAAATGAATCAATCACACAATCGAATTCCTGTTGGAATTATCCTGAAAGCTTTTTCAGAAGAAAAATCTCAGCAGTGTAAAATCTGAAAATACAACCTTCTGCCTGCCCACGTTACTGTCGTTTAGGGCAGAATTTTATTTCACTATTTAGGGCAGAATTTTATTTCACTCTTTAGGTATAGTAGAAGCAAAGCTTGTTTAGGAAAAAAGTGGAGGCCAGTCTTTTTTATGGCTGTAAGAAGGAAGAGAATCAAACTAATTTATTTTTCTTTTTTTTAGAAGCAAATATTGGTAATTCGTTTTTCAGCAAATAACAAATGTCTTTGCAATTAATTTCGCATGATTGGCCTTTGGTTGTCAACCAAGAAATGTGATCAGTCATATTTTAGTAGTTCTTCAAAATGTCATATACATGAAGTTAGAAACTGCTCAACAATCAAATAAGTAGGTATTTGTTAGCAATACTCAGTGTCTGTGTATCTTGCAGCTTTCCTGTGGTGTGATTTATGTCAGCCATACTTCTGGAGTTCTGCCAGTTTTGAAACTTGTAGGTTTCAAAAACCTCAACACTGTGTGTAAACTAAGTGCCCTGAAGGGGAAGGGTCGTGGTTTTGGCATTAATGGATCCTGACAGTGAGGGACTTACTAATCTTACTTTAAAAAAAAAAAGTAAGTGGAAAAACCCCCCAGAATTCTTAACTGCTAGGGGTGGAAAAAAGGCAAGTAGGAAGAGTTCCAAGCTTTGGATATTTTCTTCTTGCTCTTTGTTGGACTGTTTTGGAGTTATTTTGGCCCAAACTTACGTTGTGGGATGTACTTGTATGAAATACACAGCTAATAAAACTAGAGAGAAAAAAAATTCTCAGTGTATCTTAGTGAGCATTTGTTGGGATTTTTTGACACCACCTTTTGGATAATCTGTTACTTTGTTTTAAAATCACTGAAAGTATTTAGAGGACAGTAAATGTTTGCTTCTTAAGCTGAATGAACACCTCTGACACTGAAGATCACAGTGAGCCTGAAACTACCATTGCTTGTATTTTTAACAGTAAAATATCTTGCTGGTTTCTGGGTTGTGTAACTTTTTGTAACATTATTTTTTTAAAAATGTGAGCTTTCTTAGATCTAAAATAACCTTGTATTACTCAGTTCTAAAACTTACCCAAATCTTATTTCATAAAGGTTTAAAGTTTCCTTATAATTGGAAATATAAAGCTGCTCTCAGTGTGTGTAATACTAACAGACTTCTATGGCCTAAATCAAGATCCTGTGCTAGTTGCTGGCCTCATTTTGAATCCTTTTAGTTGAAATTTTCCAAATACTTTTATTCCAAAATTGAAACTGTGGAAAAATATTGTTATGCCCAAATGAGTTAATTTAGAAATGTTTTATTATTGCTCAGTTTTCAAGGAAGAAAATTGAGTTTGGCTGCACCGAGGATGTTTCAGTATGTAAGAGCTGTGTGAAATTCAACAGGACTTTCCATGCATTTGCAATTCAGGGCTGCCTTGGCAGGAGGTAGATCTGATTTTAATAACAAGGTTGGCAGGAGAGGGAAAGCTGGTACAAAGAATTGTTTATTTAAAGTACAAGTAGAGGATCTTTTTCAGCCTATTCTCACTGGCTTCTGTCTCCCTGCTAGGAAAAAGAGGGGAAATGGCCTGGAGTGAGAGTACAGGAAGGAAGTCAGGGTCTGGGTGGGGCAAATAGGAGCTCCTGACCAGCTGCCACAGCACAAGACCACCAAATTTGGAAGCTGGGAGTCCATGCTGGGATTAGCAGACAGAGTGAAAGACGTGATGGGGATGAGAGAAGGCATCTGAAGCAAGCAGGATCAGGAGAACAAAATGGCAGATTGGGCGAAGAATTAATATTGGGGAAGATGCTTGAGAGTGGGTTACAAATGTGGTCATAGAAGCTGAGATCCCTGCTTGTTTTGTAGCCTAAGCCTGTTACCTTTGAGCCTCACACTAAAACTGAAGTTTGACAGTGAGGGGAGAGATTGGACCGGGGCAGAATACATTGAGTTTGGAAGAAGCAGGTAGAGGAGACTGTGATTACTGCAGAGCCATTTGGTGCTTGGAACCAAGCCCAGCCAGATCATTGCTGCTGCCAGTGCTTCAGCTCGGGTGGCAGATATGCGATACTTAGGATTTATTAGCCTGGGTTTCAGTAGGTTTCCACATAATTTGTTTTTCACTGCCTATTTTAAAAATGACTAAGGTATATGTAGGCACGTATTTTGTCTGGGGAAAAATGTGAAGAATCTGAGAGCTTCCAAGTGAAGCACCCTGAAAATAAGAAAAAGCAGGTTGTGCGTCAAGACCGTGTTCTCTCCCTGGCTGCAACATGTGCATGTGGTTACGTGCTGTAAATAAGATGCAAGATAAAAACCATCTTGTGTGAAACTGCCCTGATGAACCGGGTTCTCCCATGCTACTGTTGCAATGACCTTGTGCATTATCCAGTGATAAACTAATAACTAAATAGCTGAATACCACTTGGTTTGCTGGGTGCCTCCCTCGAGGATGTGCAACATGGGGAAGGGCTGTAAGAGCAGTACTTGGAGAAATAGCCTTTTATCATCAAGGCTTCTGAGGTGAGGGAATGCATTTGATCTTTGTTTGAAAGTACCTCTGGCAGTTCCTATGTGTGGTGGTGCTAGAGGTGTGTTTTTGGGAGCAAAGGGTCAGGATCCTCAAGGTTTGTGTTCAGTTGCTCTTTTGGCAGGCAGCCAGTGCTGTCCTGCTCAACACAGGGGAAGGGCAATGCAGTTGAACATCCTTGTTCAGCTAAACCTGAACAGATTTTTATGGGACAAATAAATGTCAGGTTTTTCATCCCAGATAGCTCCGTCTTCCTCCAACTGCTGCTGTTTGCAGACAGCCTGTGAAGTTCAAAGGCGTTAGTGAGTTCCAAGGTGGCAAGAATATTGTGTGTTGTAACTACTCACTTGCGGAAGTGCAGCAGCTCCTCCTACAAACTGTGTGTATGTTATGAGGACTGTCATGCTTGAGTGTAATATAATGTCTTTGCACTAAATGAAATACCCACAGTGACACTGACAAGGGGATATAGGCCCTTTAATCTCTAGGAATGATAAAGTATTTACAGTTGATGGCTGTATAATGACATAAAATAAGTAGTCGCAGTCTTGCTTCCAAATAAGTATCTCACATAGCCCCATTTAGGTGGTTTCAGGAAGGCCACAGATTTAATAACACCTCTGATCCTCAGTGCCTCCCATCTAGATATTTGGGCCTGGCCAATCCCAGTTGTATTGTGCTGGCAGAAGGGTGTGAAGCAGCTTTGTCTTGTGCTACTTAGTGAATAGACTTCAGTTTCCAGGTCAAATACCCATTTTTGCAGTGTAAGAAATTCTTTTCCTAAAATGTCAGTGTTTGTGCAGTACAAATAGGATAGAGGAAGACTGACTTGGTGAGGGCAGCTCAACAGATAAACAGATAAACCACAGCAACTTAGTTGTTTGACCCTTTGCTGATGACCATACTTCAGTCTGTCAGGGAGCTTTTGGTCTGAAATCTGTTTTGAAAAGCTTGTCTCCAGCAATGGCAAATTTTAAGCTTCAAGGTGAGCGTCACATATAGACAGAACAGATACCACCACTGATTCCAGAGTCCTTATAAAGAGGAAAACAAGAATGTTCGTGGATTATTTTCATGACTTACTTGATTTACTCACATAATAAGGAAGTGCTTAAGAATGAAGCAGTTTATTCTGTATATCAGGGGTTGCCAATGTGTTTGATATAAAAGTAAAAAATGATTGTGTGGATTACTCAATAAATGTGTCTTCTTCAAAGTTCTGCTTTTGGATTAACATCCTTCTTCCTGCAGTATGCAAAGGTTCACTTTACATTAAAAGAAAAGGGGGGAGGGGAGGAGAAAAAAACCCTATATCTTACTGGAGGAAATAAAATTTTGTCCTCTTTCTTATAATGCTTCAGATGCTAAGCTGTCAATAGACAGAAATGTTACACTCTTACTCCCTTTAGAAAGATGATTTCTTTAATTTTCTGAATGCCATAAATTGTCCTCTCCCCCCCTTTTTTTTATAAGTAAAGCTGCTTCACTTTCTGTAGGTTACATTGTACTAAACTGACGATGAAGAATGGTACGGTTTAAGAAGATAAATGTCAGGAATGTCTTCTAAAGTAGACACTCAGATTTTTTTGGATTAATGGGAAAGAAGGTCAATAATTGCATGGATTTCAATAAGCTTGAGAAGAAATGGTATTCCTGTGGTGCTAGTGATTATTAAAACATTGTGAATTTGTTTCAAGATACTGTACTCAAGTTTAATATATCTTCCATTTTGAAGGAATGACTCAGCAAGGGCTGTGAATTTGTGCAGGTAATAGGAGATAATTCATAAAGCAATTGTATTTTTAAGAGGAAAAAAGTTATAGTAGACAGTACATAAATTTCTGGATGGTAGTCTTAATTTTAATTCTGCCTTATTAAATAGGGCCCTCCAGACTTCCAGCAGCATACACCCGGACCAGTTCCTACTAATTTCTCCCAAGCCCCAAGGCTGCCAATCCAGGACCAGTGGAGAGGGCCACCACCACCACCACCACCACTCCCTCCTCCACCTCCTCAGGATAGAGATCCTTTCTTCATAGCAGGTAAGCGTTTTCATTCCCATTAAGAAACAAAATCCCCAAATCCAGTTTTTGTAAAGTGACTCTGCAGTGGGAGTATATATCCCACACCATCAAGAGTTTGGAAGAACCTGAAGGCTGGAAGATCCTATTTGATGTAGCCAGACTGGTACATGCCAAAAGTTCTGGTTGTCTGGTATCTTTTAACTTTTTTTAATATAGTTGTATGTTCTCATCTGTAACTGCCATGACTGGATATTTATACAGATATGAAAAAATAATATCTAAGTGATTATTGCATTAAAAATGTTGCACTTTCTTATATCTCAGGTAACAAGTACTCTCTATACACTTGAGTTTACACTAGTAACTCTTTTTAAGCTGCCTGGACTGTGTTGTGCAGTGTAAGAAATTTGTCAAGGTTAGCTAGAATGATACAACCCAGAAAACAAAATAGTTAAGTGCATGTTTATACCATATATATGTTTTGTGTATATATTTAATGTATATGTTTACAGACATATAATGTATACGTTTACAGTGTATATGTATACAGACATTTTACACACATACAACATGTAAAAAATTGCTAAATATCTGGTCAGCCCATGGTATCAATGTTTCATGAGTTCTTGTGTGGTTTAAACTATAATCCTTCATTGATTTTATTATAGTAGAATTTCAAAAAGGTATTGCTGATTCCAGCAAAGTACCAGTTGTGCTTGTCTTGCAAGGATCAATTCCTTTTATACACAACTGGCAGGAGCAAGAGAAACATAACCTTGAGGGTAGCTCTTAAAATGAAAACATCCCATACAGTTTTGCATTCTGCGAATTTTAGGTTACTTTTACAAAACTGTAAAATAGAGCTCTATGTTTCCAAAATGTGTCACGGGGAGGTTGTAATTTAATCACTTATCTGATTCCCGCAGATCCAAGGTTCCCGGGTCATCCCTTGTTTGAGCAGCGGAGCCCCCCACCGCCACCCCCTCCGCCGCTCCTGAACAGCGCCCACCCGGTCCCTGCACAGAGCCCGATGCCGTTCAGCCAGCCCGGGCCGGCCTTCAGCCAGCAGGGACAGCAGCCCGTGTATCCCAGGGAGCGGCCCGTGCGGCCCAACATGCAGCCCCAGGGGCCGGTGGGGATCCTCCACTTCAACCAGCCGGGCTCGGCCAACCCGCGGCCCTTCATCCCCCCGCGGCAGCAGTTCCTGCAGGCGCCGGGACAGCCCTTCCTCTCCCCGCACACGCAGCCCAGCATGCAGGTACGGGCTCAGAGGAGTCACGGAACCAAATCGAGGGACTCGGGCGTGCAGGCGGGAGGTGGATGGACCTGTGGCGCTGTTGTTGCCATGCGTGGAAGGCGGTGGATCTGCTCCGCGCTGCCGCATCCCGAGATCCCGTATCCCGAGATCCCGGCCCGGGCAGCGCGGGGCGGCAGCGCCCTCTGCCGGCACCGCCCTCTGCCTGCGGGGAGCGGGGAAATGTTTTGTGCGGGACCTTTCATGGTGTCCGCGTTCTGAACGCGGGGAAACCCTCAAGTCGGCTGATGCTGGGGGAGGAGGGAATAATAAACCTCCAGACAAACAAAAAACCAGTTTAAAAGTCATTAGAAAAGGGCGCAGAGGGCGGGAGCCCTTGCATTTGTCTGTTTCCACTTCAACTGTTGGCTTACAGAGGTTTAAGTGTAGAACAGCCTTGCACTGCTTCTGCTAGTCTGCTTTTCACTCTATAATTTTGGTTTAACCTGGTTCATAGCTGCCTACAGATGTTTTAAGGATTTGTGAGGCTGGAGCTACTTTTCTTCAGGAGTTTATTACCTTGAAACTAAAATAATCTTTTTCTTCATATGAAGGGTCCCATGCATCCTCCATTACAGCCTCAGCCACAACCTCAGCCTCAGCAGCACCATCACCAGCAGCAACAGCAACACCATCACCAGCAGCAGCAGCAGCAACACCATCACCATCTCCAAGGGCCTCCACAGCCCTTGATGCCCATGAACCAGCCCCAGTTCAGGCCTCACATACAGGCCACGCAGCAGCAGCCAAATAACAACAGGATGCAGTGTCAGCCACGACAGGGTCCAATGAAGCCAAGGCATGTAAGTACCATGTACACCAGTGTTGCCTTGCATAGTTCTGCATGAGTAGCAGGCATTTAAGCACAAGTTTCAGAACTCACTACTGTGGTTTTTCAGTCACATTTATTCCCTTTCCTTCTTTCATAATTTCTTGCTTATTTTCTGTCTTGGTCATTTTATAATCTACTTTGAAAAATACAACATGTATCTTCCCCTTTTTCTTTTCTCCTCCAGTCTTTAGTGTTCTTCTTCACCTGGGTCCAGTACGAGATGTTACAGTTACCCAAGAAGTAGCAATATAGGGCTTTTGAAGGATAGGTTTGCTTAATAAGACTTTACAACTGCTGGTAGCCTGTGACTGTGTGCGAGCCCAGTTCTCTGACACTGTCTTTCAAGTTGAAGGCCTCTCTGTACTACTGCTAATCAGCTTTCTGGTTCAGATAGTGCCACTCATGTCTTGTGACTTTGCTCTTGTACAGCATATTCTGTTGCTTGGTAGGTTGGGGTAGCCCAACAGTGTAGCAGTGCTCAAGACAATGTGACTATAGTTCAGAATAATTGCTTTGATTAGGAAAGTAAGTCACATAGTGAAACCAATTTCTGAGAATGGTGTTTAAAAAGTGAGGTTAAGTTTTGCTTTTAATTAAAAAAAGGTTATTAAAATGTTCTCATTTCTATAATTTCTCTTCTAACATTAAAAATATTGTGCCTCTTCAAACAGTTTGTTTCCCTAAACTTTACTAAATCAGGAGAATGTGAAACTAAAAACACTTTAGCCTGGTTTGTAGTGGAAGTCTGCAATTTCTTTTCCTTCCTGCTTTTCAGAGTACACCATCACAGAACATTGTGAAGCGTTCAAATCAGCAGCTACAGTCAAGTGCTCCAAGGAACAGTAACTTGCGCGAGTTGCCGATAGCACCGTCCCACGCGATGGAGATGAGCAACAACAGGCGAAACTCCACCCCAGCTGCTCAGGTCAAACCCATCACCAGCACCGTGTCTGCCAACAAGTCTGTTGGTGGTGGAAACTCCCAGGGAAGGCCTGAAGTGAAAGCTAAAGCAATCACACCAGTGGGCCAAGCAAAGTCAGAGGGAAAATCTGAACCAGAGGTAAGGGATTTTGTTGTTGTTGTTAAACAAAAGAACAGAACCCAAACAATCAAGAAACAAAGCTCCCACCTTTTAAAAACTTTTCTAGTCTGACTTATGAATTGTAAGCACACTTAATGTGTTGTTCAGCAAATAATTTTTGGTGCCACTAGAGGCCTCCCTTCTGAATTGCACTTTTCTCCTTTAGTGCAATAGCAGAAACAGTCTCCATTGACAAAAAATATCTGGAAGGTTGGCAAGGCTGTGGTGAATCTGTTTTACAGGAGGAGGAGTCATTTCTACTATGAAAAGGCAGAGTTTGAGTAAAGGTCATCAGTGATACAAGCCTCTGAAATACTTGTTTTGTCCATTTTTATCTTACAGAATTAGGATTTTTTTTCAGATGATCATATTCTAAATCAGAAAGCCTCTTCTCTTTCATTTTTTTATGATGCTGTATGACTCAAAAGGGAAAAAAAAAAAGGGGTATTTGGAGGACTGTCTTCCTCATGCTGTTTTCCTTTAGGCTGTTCAGTCTCCACTAGGGCCTTGGGCATCCACGCAGGAGCTTCTTGCTCTTGAAGAAGAAAATCTCTCTTTTATGAAACCTTGTCGTGTAGGAAAAATAGGAGATGCTTTAAAGCTTTCCATTTTGGAAGAAAATGATGCCGTTTGCTCTGCTAGTGCTCTGCTAGTATTCTGCCCAGTAAAAAAAAAGAGACACCAGCATTTTCAGCTCCACTGGATTATGTAGTATGAACAGATGACCATTTCCCTGGAAACTAGAGAAGACTCTCCATGGGCACTGTTAGTTTGAGAGAGTGGGTAGGATTGCACTGATGGTGCTTTTAATCTCAATCATGATGGCTAAATGCACCCTGTGTACTTTATCAGCTTATTCTGTGAAGAACTGTAAATCTTCATAGCTGTAGTTAACCATGAATCTTGTCTCATGGACCAGGTTTTTCTTCAACAACTGTTGAAAGCTTTAATTGTGGTAATACTGTCTTCCTTCTAAGCTGCTCATGATTACCTTTTCATCTTGTTCTTGTATTAGGGATGGTCGTAACTAGTTTCTACAAATGAGGCACAAAAGAAACCCATAGCTAGCAGCGTTTGACCTCCTGTGCACTTGCTTTTCAATGGAAGTAAAAAGAAAAATAATCCTTTTTTCAGCTTTTAATTGTCACCTTTTTTGGAAAAAGTATTTAATCTCCTTCTCCTCGCTTCGGTCTCTTGGAATAATCTTAGTCACAGAAAATGTGCCTCAGAGAAGCCTCTGTCTTTAGGTCATTAGTAAGTTAAGTCTTGAAGCAAATCAACTACAGGCCTCCCCATCTAAAACATCCTGAAATTATTCTATAGTGTAGTCATATGAAAATTAAGGCATTAGTTCTGAAATATCTCTGGCAATGTTAAGAAAAATGTATGAATATTTTTTAATTCCTCTTAATCAAGTGAATTAAAAAAACCCCAACCAAACAAAAAACCCAGAGCAGTCGTCTTGTTTTCTCCGTATTATGTTTTAGACATATTCTAACAACCTTGTAGTTATCAAACCAACTAATCTTACTTATGTGAATTCTTTGGGTATTACAAATCAAGCTTTCTTTTTGTTTCTGTGTCAAAACTATCTTTGAAAAAGAGTCGTCTTGTAAAAAAAAGAAGTCTCCTAGTGTTTCCTATTATTAGCCGTAGAAGTACATACTTGGCAAGAATTAGGAGAGTGTGGGAATGTGTGCACACACAGAATCCTTCTCCTTCCAAAGCAGACCTGGAATAGAGCTTTATGCTGCAAAAGGTGTAATAGCATTTGTCTGTTTTCAACTGTGCCACTGCAGTGGTCTTGTTCACTGATGGTGCTTAATTGTCACTCCTGCAGACAGGATTGGTGCACTAATAGTGATCATTTCCAAGCATTTAACCATATTCTTCCCTGATGTTGTATTGTAGGTTATTACATTTCTCTCCTTAGCCAGATTGTAATGTTTTCCAGTCTTTTTTGTGTGTTTTTCTTTACCTAACTTCACCCTGTTCTTTTGCTTTCTATGAAGATGAGAAAGAGTTAAGTTCTGTCATCTTTTCTAGCTGTATTGCTCATAACTGAATTGGGCAGGTTATTTTGCAAGTGTCTTCAACTGGAAAATTATTAATATTTTCCTTGCATCTTTCTTCCCAAAGAATCAGTGGCTATATTTGAGTGCCCTATCATTCATGAAGCACAAAAAAAGAAATAACAATATTGACTATTAGAGGTTTTGCTCACCTTAAATATAGATATTTGAAAGGTTTCCAATGCAAGTGACTAGAAGATTAAAAACTGTATTTCTGCTTTACTAAGGGAACACTTGTGGTCCTGTGAGGCTGCAAAATACTGACCTTAAATGCCTGTTTAGAATAGCTCTTGATGATGTGGGCCTAATTGTGCTCATGCTGAGGTCAGCTTAGGATAAGAGGAATGAAGGCAGTATTAAGCATTTTTGAGTTTAAAAAAGAAGAACAGAGAAAGGAGATTTTATAATGGTGCCTCCTATATTGTGCTTAGAAGATTCTTATCATAGTTTTTTGTCCAGTTGGAAGTTGACAAGAGAGCAGTGTGTTTCTTCAAGTAACTTGTAACCTTGTTCTTCACTCTCTTGTCCAAGAGGTACAGCACCTGTGTTTTGTAGTGTGTTTCATACCTTTCTCAGGTTCATGAGCTGATTTTATCAGCATTGTGAAATGTGTGATGTGTACATGGAGGTGCTCTTTATTTAGGATATTTTGTGGGTTTGAACACAAGCAGCCAGATGATGCAATTTCACAGAATCACAGAATATGCCAAGTTGGAAGGGACCCACAAGGATCATGAAGTCCAGCTCCTGGTCCTGCACAGGACCATCCCCAAGAGTCACACCATGTGCCTGAGAGTATTGTCCAAACACTTGTAGGCTGTGTCAGCCTTGCTGCTGTGACCACTGCCCTGGGGAGCCTGTTCCAGTGCCCAACCACCTTCTGGGGGAAGAACCTGTTCCTAATATCCAACCTAAACCTCCCCTGGCACAGCTCCAGGCCATTCCCTCGGGTCCTGTCCCTGTTCCCCACAGAACAGAGATCAGTGCCCTCCCCTCCTCTTCCCCTCAAGAGGAAGTTGTAAAATGTGGTGAGGTCTCCCCTCAGCCTCCTCTTCTCCAGCTGAACAGACCAAGTGCCCTCAGCCGCTCCTCACACGGCTTCCCCTCAAGGCCCTTCACCATCCTCGTTGCCCTCCTTTGTGTGCTTTGGATTTGGCTGTACCATTTACAAAGACTTGGCATGAATTTTTTGACAAAATTGTTCTAGCCTCTTAATGTTTTTATTATTGCAACTGAAAAAAATAAAGGCAAACCTGCTGAATAGATTTGTGTTTATGCCACAGATCAAACCATTTTGACTCTGTTCTTGCACCCATTCTACTGAGGGACATAAGTGAGCCTCGTTGCCCAGTTCTTTTTTTTTGTTCCTTGATAGCAAACCAGAACACTTACAGTGTCTGGTTCTTATGACTCAGCATTCAATTCTATTAACTGGTAATAAATCCTTCAGATCTCTGAAAAGGTTTGGTTTTTTTCTTTGTTTTTTTTTTTTTTTTTATTCACTACATGGAAAGCAAGCTACTGATACTAGGACTTAAATTTCAGTAGAAAGTTTAATCCCTTGTTTTACAACATGTCTTTGCTGCCTTTTCTTCGGTTAGCAGTGCCTTTCTAGGTTCCCCTGGAGAAGGATGTAGAACTCCTGCTTCTCTTATAGTACTCTTCAGCTAGATTCAGAAAAGCAGCCTGCAACATTTTCTTTTGGTACTTTCCATCAAAGCTGCCTTAGACCTTAAGGCAGAAGAAAACCTACAGCTAAGGCTCAGTCTTCCCTTCAGACCTCAGTGAAATTGTGTTCAAGAGCTGTTCAAAGATAGATGAGAATTTCCACTTAGAAAAACAGAAAAGCAAACCCACCCCAGATGAAACTAAAATTCTCAAAACCTGGCAGAAAAAAACCCACCTTCACAAAACCGAGGGAACTGATTTGCATCTCTGGCCTTTTGTAGTCTGCAGCCTCCTGTAAAAGGAGGAACTATATACAATGTACTATTTCTTCATATTATGGAGCTTTCTACACAAAACATGGGAAGCATTAATAGTTTGTCCAAGAAAACAGGTATTCTATTTTTTTTTTTGCTTCTTCACCTACAGATAATGTTGCTTCCAAATGCAGGATGTGAAAATTATAACAGTTTGAACTTTGAAGGATGTCTGCTTTTCCCAGTTGATTCTGTAGGCAGAATCCTTGCTTCCCTTACCTTTTTCTTTTTTTTCTTGGTAGTGCTATTGTTTGTTGGACAAATCTGTACTGGGCTTATTAAACTAGTGGGATGAAAATCATTGTCAATAGGCATTCCCTTTTGTTTTCATCTCTTGACCCAATATGCTCTCTTGCCTGTTCTGTATGCTGAAGCTCCTTACTACATGCTATAGGTCATTTATATATACTATAGATCATGTGTATACCCCCACTCTAGTATAATGTATATAAGGTGCAGTTAAAGCTGAGCAGGAGGGGATTTAAGTGTCCCTGTTTTCATCCAGGTGAGGAGTCTGCTGCCCTTCTCAGTCTGTACTGTTGGGTCATTGTACAACTAATTCAAATTAAACCTGACTTCTAATGCAAATATTGTGTTAGTCATCACAGGGCCTTTATGTTGTTTGATCTTCCTCTAGCTGCAAGGGTATTTTATTGAGAAATTAACAGTAGTAATAACTTGCTTGTGAAGGTGAAGGATTTAGGTCTACCTATAGCCTGTTAACAGACTGATCTGCAGTTGTCATATAACCTCGGGCTCTCAGCCCTTGATTTTCAACCTTACCCTTTAAGAAGTTCTTGACTTCATAGGATCATTATTAATGTCCTGAGTTGAGTTCCTGAAAAGAAGATTTTGGTTTATATTTGAGATCAAGTTGCCTGAATATTCTACTAAGCATTCTTCTAACTTCATATGTGTTAGTAATACAGTTTGTCAGTTGTCTTTTATGTTTAATATTGATGTAGTTGAAGTCAATATATCTTCCAAGGACTGTTGCAGGGACATATTAGTCAGAGTCCCTCAGGATGTTCATTCCTTGACTGCTGGCAAGACTCATTTAAGTATGTTGCAAAGTGCACATCTCTGTGCTGCTGTGTAACCTTTGAGTTAGTGTTTTGAATTTACCACATCATAATCTGCATCTCCCAAGGCCTTCAGAACTTGTTAGGTGATCAAATGAGCAAGCAAATCCCTGATAATAAAGGGCAGCTGGTAGAAGCACTGGTCTCATGCAGACTTGGGCTGGTGTTGACAACCTCAGTTGAACAAGAGGGAAAAAAAAATGCACTGCTACCTCCAAAGGTAAACCTGGAACTGGCTCATGACATCCATCAAGCTTGTTTAGATAAATTGTAGGATATTCTGATCTAAAACAAAGCAAGTGAATAAACTAGTTCATTAAGTGGAATGGGTTTTCTGTTCTGACAGTTTCAATAACTGTGATATTTAGTGTCTCTGAAAATGACTGCAAACTTTATTAGTTGCATCAGGATCTGCATAACAGCACATCCTCCTCCTAGCCAGAGCTTATCTGTGTTTTGTCATCCTATGCAAACCATTTTTAAGGGTCTTAACATTTCACTGTATTTCATAAGGGTCATATTCCTTTTTTTTTTTTACTACAATCAGCATTTTCAGTTGTCAGTATAAGATGAAATATTTGTGTTTCCTCCTGTAGAGGTATGTTCCTCTTACCATCTGTCAACACAGACCTCTAATCTAGTTGTCACTGTGATTAGACATTAATCACCACTATTATAGTCCAAAAAGTATAAAGATCGATCAGAACTTAGTGTATATAGAGCATTCTCGTGCAAAGGACTGTGTTAGACCTCATCCCTGGACTACAGCCCATATTCAGAAATTAAATACAAATTTTATAAGTCCAGTTTTGTTGGAGTCTTATTTAACCATTTTTTAGGCTTTTGGTTAGACTTCTAATTAGACTTCTAATGTGAGACATGGAGCTGTTTTTTCAGTAACTGTGGGAATAATCCTTATCAAAACCTGCCCAGGGAAGAAGCAGTTACAGCTGAAGGGAACACATGTTCAGGATTTGTGCATCTGGATTCTGTAAGTGCAGATATGAGTCTGCCGGGCTTCTGTATCTGCGTAGATCCCTGGCTTGGGGAGGATTCTGGGGTGCACCACGATTAAAAGCACTCTAAATATTAAAAAAAAAAACAAAACACCAAAAAACCAACATTTGTGTTGACGACAGTTTGCACCCAGTTCCTACAATATACATAAAGGTTCATCATGGACTCACAGGTTTTGAGAAATATTTCAGCATTCTTCCTGCGTTCATTTGCCAACATGCAAAGTATCGTTACTAATAGAGCCTGTTTTTGTTAGTGGTGATTAATATATCTTGAGTAGAATATTGTGCTCATTACCATTTGTAAGCATTCCGTGCAAGTCTAACTTCATATTTCAAATGGTTGAAAAGAAAAAGAAGTAATATAATGAAAAAACATGCTTCCTAATTTTGAAAAATGCATGTGATATTATTGCAAGAGCCATTTGATGTCTTTTCCAGGATGATGAGAATCTGCATTTCCTTGACTCTTGTCCATTTTTATACAGCTTTTCATAGGAACTCGTTCTGCCAGAGTTGAAGAATCTTTAGAAAGGTTATTTGATGGTGTGTAGTACTTTCAGAGGGGCCCAGGGCTGGAATATTAAAGGCATTCTCTATGTACCATTAATATTCCAACACTGCATTTGGCAACATTTTGATTCTGAAGAGAGTGCATGAGTTCAAGGTCAGAGAGATTGACTTGTGCTGTTCATTATAACCAATTATTGTGTGACAAATGAGTTTGAGATCAGGCTGAAAATTCTGTGAGAAAAATCAATAGTTCTAATCAGGGCCTTTCAGGTCATTTACCACCCTACCTTTTGTTACTTTGTCAGAAAAGAGCAAGATAAAACCTGTGTGACAGTGGGTTGCCTCTGTATTGTTACCTTCTATTTGAAACATATTTTGATATCTTGAATTATATTAATAGTTTAATTGGTTTTGGAAACTTTTAAATTAGTTCCAATTTGTCAAACTTTTTTGCATTATTTTTTTTTTTTTTAGTATTCTGATCAGATTTGTCAAGTGGTATTAAAGCTTTTCTGTCTAGGAAGTAGTATATCTAAGTTCTAAACCAGATTTGAGCTGTTTGTCTGTAATGAATAGCAAATAAACCTTAGCAGCACATGCACTCCACTAATAGCCTTGCTTTGGTATCAGGGATAATTTAAAAAGCTCTTCAGAGTTACAGCTTTACAACATCTGAAACAACAATTTAATGTTGTTTTGACCAAGCTGAGTATTCTGTTTAGAATTTTATAAATTCATTTGCATTTTCCTTTGTAGTATCCAGACGAAGATGAAGAAACTAGGTTGTATCGTTTGAAGATAGAAGAGCAGAAGCGTCTAAGAGAAGAAATTCTGAAGCAGAAGGAGCTGAGACGGCAGCAGCAGGCTGGTGCCAGGAAGAGAGAACTGCTGGAAAGACTTGCACAGCAGCAGCAGCAGCAGCCTTCCACACAGCAGTCCTACATGCAGCACGAGGATGACTCCTCCGAGTTCCCCACCAACGGCAGCCCCTACATACCCCACTCCGGCTTGCACACCAGGCACAACGTGAAAAACAGACTCCTTGTTAGAAAGCAAGACACGGTAGTTCCAAATATCCAACCCAAACCCACAGAGTTCCTCCAGAGTGGAGTGGGGGATGTGCAGTATCAAGGACAGCAGATGAAGCCAGTGAAGCAGCTGAGGCAGACTAGGACAGTTCCTCCGAGTCAGCCTCAGGCGCCGCAGAAAGTGTTACAGACAAAACCTGCTGCAGCGTCGCTGCCCACGCCACAGACGGCTCGAGTGGCTTCGGTACCAGCCAGGCCCCAGGAGCAGAAACCGGGTGTGAAAAGGACTGTCATGCAGCGGACAAACAGTGGTAGTGATGGGCCTCATGTCGGCAGCAAAGTCAGGGTGATTAAGTTGTCAGGAGGGGTAAGTTTCCAAGGCTCATCTCATATGTGTGTCTTGTCATGGTTTGTTTTTGTGTGTTTGATTCTGTGTAATCCCAAAATAAAAAATGGGCCTAAGGTGATGGGGGAAGTAACAGGTTTAGCATACCTAATAGTCCTTATATTATATTTTCAGAACTGTAATTTATTAGCAGTTATTAAAAAATTAATGTTTCCTGTAACACTTTACTGCCAGGCAGTTACCACTGAAATCACAGTGAAATAATTGAAATAATACTCCTTTCTATTAAGTTGTAATTTGAGTCTGAAAGACTGCTCAACTGTGCTCCTTTTGCTTAAGGTTGATAGGTCAGTCTGATAATTGCTCAGAGAAAAAGGATTTGGGTGGCTGTATTTAATTAAAGTTTGGTTAAAAAGCTAGGACCTGCTTATTTGGTAGGTGAAGCCACCTAAATTAGTTGTGTGCAGATGTTGGTGTTAGGGTGGTTTCTGTACTCAAGGGAGGATTGTTTTTACTTTCTTGGGAAGGGTGTTGTGAAACCAATTTAATCAGTATGTTGGAGGGGGATGTTTTCTGTTACAGGTTGGGTTTAAAATGTTACCATTTCACTTCTGCATCTAAATGAGATTTCCTTATCTTTTGATGAGGGGTCTATTATCTGCAGTGTGTCCCTGGAGCACTGGTGTTGTGGAAGACTCACAATGCTGGTCTTGAGGGCAGTGTGCGTATTTAAGATCTGGGGTTTTGGTTAGAAAGTCTTGACTGAATTTCTTCTGTCTTAATGAAAAGAGAAATTAATTTGTTAGGGCTCTAAATAAACTGTGTTGAGGGGACATAGTGAGATCATATTATCAGTGTGTGAGGTCTGTCCTCAGGTTTATGCTGAGGAGAAAAGCAGGATCTGATATAGCACATGGGAGGGTTTTTTTTCTGGAAGAATGCTTCTTACATTATTCAGAGCATTAATTAGGCAAACTTGCATAACTGTAATCTGTAATGAAGCAAGCAGTGTGTTAACAGGGACTGAACAAGGCCTTGGAGGCTAAGGCTTTACATTTAGAAACAGAGAGGAAGTTGAAATGCTGAAGTCTTAACTAATTTTTGTAAATGTTTCTCTACAGCTCATAAAACTTAAATGTGCTTAAAATGGTGAATTGCGTAATGACTATGAGGTCTTTCAAAATATTAACATACAGGGCCTTATTGGCTACAGAGACATCCCGCACCTCAGGTTGTTGTCAGCTCTAATTCCTCAGAGGTGGTAACTTAAGTACAGAGGAATAAAGTGTGAGAAGCTGAAAGAAATTGATTCTGTTGAGCTAAAAATATTTATATATAAGTATGTCTGCAGAAATCCCAGTGGCCTGCAAGAGGTATGACAGGTTTGTGTGTCATGAATAATTGAATAAAGCAGTCATGCACGATTTCTTTTATTATGTGGTGAAACAAAACAATGCCAGTCACAACTGTATACAGCTCTTCATAACAAATGGTTATCAGTCTCCACAGCAGCATTCACAATGAAATAGTTATTATCACAGTGCTCTGTTTTAGAAGACCATAAATGTTTCAGATAAGTCTTACAGTAAGCAATAGCAATTAGCTTCATTAAATGTATGTGTAACCCCTCTGTGCACAGAGGCAGATTTTCTCTGTCCTTCTTAACTTTCAGTACTGAGGTTTTAGCAAGGTGAACCAGGTTCTTTACATGTAGCCTTTGTTACTGTTTTCATATTGCCATGGACATTTTAAGTTTCCTTAACTGTGTGAGAATAAGAGCAAGCATTGCAATTAGCTGTTAACACTGATCAAGATAGTTGATTAATTTTTAATCAGTTAGTGACAAGCCGAATCTGTGACTTTGACTACACAAGGAAAAAAAAATAAATTGAGCAGCAGAGCAGCCAATCTTCTTATCCATTTTTGACAGGATTTAAAAGAATAGTTACAAGCTACTTGGACTCTGAATACTATCATGATCACAGATCATAGTTAGTTACCACTGCTAATGTTTAGTCCTGCCACACGCTTTTATTTATTTTCACAGCTTTTTCCTGAGCCCTATATATAAAGCAAAAGCCAAATCTCATTTTTCTGAGCCATTCTCCTTAGCATGTGTTAGTGCTTCCTCCAATTCCCTGCCTTTGGCCAAAGGGATGCCTGGTGTGTCTTACCTGTGTGCACTGGCTCGATCCTGCAGCTAAGCAGCCCTGCCCTTGCTCTTCATCTAATCTCTTTCTTCTTTCTTGAGCTCTTTTGTGCAGAGATGTTTTGAATACCCTTGTACGAGTGAGATGACTCATGAGTAGGCACGATGCAGGGTCCCTTTTGAATTTCATTGGATTCATTTTGGTAGAGACTTGGCAAGTCCCGTCTCTTCCATCCTGCCAGCCATGGACAGCACCATAGGAGAGCTCTCAGTTGAGGAAGCTGATCTAATGCAGACCTGTACTAACTCTGTCTAGACCAAATTGGCCTAAACTAGAAGCTGGTAGCAGGGACTGTTATTAATTTAGTAGGACCATCTGTAGAACCAGGATTAAATGGTTTTGTGTTGCTGGTGATGTTTTTTGTTTAACAGTTAAGGAGTGTGCCGTATTGGTGAGATCTGTGGTGTACAAATACTGTCAGAAGAGAATGGTTTCTTTCTTGAGAACAGTGTCCTTACCAGGCTGAGTTTCTGTCTATTTGTGTTGCTGGGCACAGCAGTACTACAGAGATCTCTGACCTTCAGGTAGAAATATCCCTCAGTCCCTAGAAGGTAAAATGGCCTTTCATCTGTTTCCACAATATTCTCTTGTGAGAGGATTTTACTTTTGGAATTGTAAGAGTTACTAATTAAATTCCAAGAATATTATAACTTGTCTGGTTTACCTGATACATAAGATGCCTTAATTTATAGCTTCTTATACTTTAGGAAAAAGAGTAGAAAATTATTCAGCATTTCTTGTATGTCAGACTAAGTCTGTGTATCACAGTGACACATTTGGTACTGTCAGTAATGATTTTGTCTGTTGATGCTTTTTTTTTCTTTGTTTAAACAAATCCTACCCTTCACCTTCCTCCCAATACTGATTTGCCCATCCCTTTCTAATACTCATATAATTTGTGCAGGAATGGCAGTACAATGAATAGTTTTTCATTTTAATTACTCTTTTAAGTGTTATGTTCCTGGAAAGTGAAGCAGTGTTTAGCATATGAACTTTGATTCTTTTGGGTTTTGGGGGGGTTTTTTGGGTCAGTTTTCTTTTTCCCCATGGAGACCCAAATATCTTTTGATAGATCCAGTGTGCTTTGTTTTGTGTGGCATTTCCTCAGAGGTTTCCTTTTCAGATATAGGAGTCCAGTGTATTTACTGAGTATTGATACTGGTATATTTTACTAGTAAAACATCTGAGATTCGCTTGGCTTGCTGAGGAGCTTGAGGTCAGTCCTAAAGAATCACAGAAACTATTAGGTTGGGAAAGACCTCTGAGATCAGTGAGTCCAACCTGTGACCCAACACCACCATGTCAACCAGACCATGGCACTGAGTGCCACGTCCAGTCTTTTCTTAAAACACTTCCAGGGACGGTGACTCCATCACCTCCCTGGGCAGCACTTTCCAATGTCTAATCACCCTTTCTGTAAAGAAATTTCTCCTAATAGCCAACCTGAACCTCCCTTGGCACAGCCTAACACTGTGTCCTCTTGTCCTATCACTGGATAGGCAGTGTCCTGTCACTGCCTGGGAGAAGAGACCGACCCCCAGCTGGCTACAACCTCCTTTTGGGTTGTTATGGAGAATGATGAGGTCTTCCCTGAGCCTCCTCTTCTCCAGGCTAAACACCTCCAGCTCCTGCTGTTCATCATGGGACTTGCACTTCAGACCCTTCACCAGCCTCTCTGCCCTTTTCTGGACCTGCTCCAGCACCTCAATGTCCTTCTTGAAGTGAGGGGCCCAGAACTGGACACAGTACTTGAGGTGTGGCCTCCCCAGGGCTGAGTACAAGAGGAGAATCACTTCCCTGGTCCTACTGACCACACCATTTCTGATACAGGCACTTGTAGGGTACATGTAAGAATAAGGTCAGTGAGATTGTAGAGTGTAGAAAAGAAACACCCCAATCATTTCAAAATGTCATCATAAAATTATAGAAAATAAGGGTGAAAAGACTAGAAATAATGTATTGTCTTGAAGGGGGGATGAACTGTAGTATTCCTGACAGATTTGTCCAACCTTTTTCTGAGATCTCGTTATTGTAGATTTCTTAGGCCTTCTATTCCAGTATCAAACCTGTACATTTAAGAGAATTTTCTTAGTGACCAAACTACATTTTCTTGCTATTATTTTGAATCTGTGACTACTTGTATTATGCTTGAAGAGAGATGGGAAAGAATTTATATCTCTTTGTGTCTGTCTCTCTTTTTCAAGATCTCTTAACTGTTTCTGGGCACTGATATCCTTCACTCTCTCTTGATGAGTCATGTTTTCTAACACCTTGACTGTTTGTGGTGGTCTTTGGGCTCTCTGTGATCAGTCTGTTGGTAAATAGTTCTAGTACCAAATGCAATTGAATTCTTTAAGCCCATGTATTCGGAGTGGTTTTAGTCCTGGAAGAACAGGTTTGTACCAACTGCAACCTTAGATATCTTAAGATCATATGAAATATGTGCTGAGCATTACTTCCGTTGGAGATTCTATAGGAAATTATAGTATCTTAAAATCTCTATATCATTTGGTCATCTTATGTTGTTGTTGGATGATTTCTCTCTAGCCAGAAAACAAGCTGCCATGCTCAGAGAGATGTGTGTCCCAAAGGCCTGAAAATGCTGGTTTTTACGCTGCACCAAGAACACACCAGTCTTTGTGGAAGGCTCCACAATGAATTTTTTTCATAAATACATATATAGATATAAATACATAAAAAACTTGATGTTCCCTGTTGCATTAGAGGCAGTATCTTATTTGTCATCCTGATTTCCTGAAAAACTGAAATGCTTCATACAAAAAGCTTGAAAAAAGGGTTGGCAAGTTCTTTTGTTTGAAAAACCTGTCACAAAAATGTCGGATTGCAAAAATGAAATGGAAGATGGACAACTTTGTTCATATTTCAAGTAACTGAGAAGTGTGAGATGAATGTGGAGTTCTAAGTATGGAAAAAGAGATGATTCTTGTTTGATAATGTAACCTTGTCAATCAAGTTTGCTTGATGTTTGTACTTGTTTCTACTTGCGTGTGTATGTTCAAATTTAATTAAAAATATTTGACTTGAAAGCTCTATAGCGCCTTTCATCTAAATATGTCAGGAATTGCAAACACCAAGAATTTTGGCATTTACGTGAAAAGTTCTTGAGGGAGCCCTTTACCGAGCCCTGGATACAGGAACTCTTGCTCTATATGGTCCATAATTTTTTAAGAAGTGGGAGAGTGGCATTGCAGTTTATTTGCATCCCACTGTTTGAAGGAAGCACTATTTGAAGTGGAATAAGGGAGCTGCGGAAGCCGTGGTGTCTGAATTCCCAGGTACCATGTCAAAATGGGCAAGACCTTTGAAGCAGCACTAATGTAAATGCTGTTGAAAAAGGACTCTGCCTGCCACAACCTGCAAGACTTCACTGTGGAAAATACTTCACAAATGGACATTAATTTCTTAATTGTAAGAAAATCTTGGAGCAAGTCCAGAGGAGGCCATGAAGTTGATAAGGGGGCTGGAGCACCTACCCTGTGAAGACAGACTGAGAAAGTTGGCAGTTCAGCCTGGAGAGGAGAAGAGACTGGGGAGACCTTAGAGCACCTTCCAGTACCTAAAGGGGGCTGCAGGAGAGCTGGTGAGGGACTTTGGACAAGGGCATGGAGTGATAGGACAAAGGGAAATGGCTTAAAACTGAAGAAGGGTGGATTTATATTAGATATTAGAAAGAAAGTCTTTCCTGGGGGAGTGGTAAGGCAGGTTATCCAGAGAAGCTTTGGATGCCTCATGCCTGGAAGTATTTGAGGCCAGGTTGGACAGGGCTTGGAGCAACCTGCTCTAGTGGAACGTGTCCGTGCCCATGGCAGGGGGGTCAGTATTCTGGTTATGAAAAATGTGTAGTATTTTCACAGAAAAATCTCTTTTTTTGAAAACAAGCAATAAACCCTGTCCTCCCAGACCTCCAGTGAGGATGGTCACTGTAGAGACAGATTATTTCATGGCTTGGGGGTTAGGAGGTAGGCTGTGCTGAACTGTTTGGGGCATATTTGGTTACTGGAAAAGTGAAATACAAGGGCACATGTGGACACACTTAGCAACTAGAGGAACTTAAGGTGACAACCAAACTAGACGCAGGTAATACTTTTTATGGATTTCTAATAAAATCCTCAGAAAGATGAAGAGATACTTACCTAAATTGAATTTAACTTTGCTGTGGATAATTTGGATCTAACGTGCAATAAAGTATTGCCTTTGTAAATTGCAGAACGGGTTTCTCCCTTTCCTCAGGAGACTTTTAAATTGTACGTTGAAGAAGAGTGCTGCTTCCTTCTGAACACCCCGAAAGCGCAGCGTTTGATGTTGCTTGTTAAGTCTCAAAGGAGAATTTTTCTGCCATCATAAATGTTATAGTGCAAAATTCATATTGATACAGTGTTGGTGTTGCAGAGTATCTTGTAGCCCAGTTTCCTTCTAAAGACAGCTGTGACACCACTAAACTGCATTACAAAGAGAAAGAGCCAGTTTTCATGTAAAAATACAGTCTCTTGGGAGGTAAGCTTGCAGATTTGTACAGTTTAATATTTTGAGAAGCTACAAGTCCCCTTGTTAAAAGGTATTTTGGGTTGGACCACTTGGAATAGACCTTTAGTACAGAGGTTTGGCTCTGAGTCAGGAGACACTCGACACCGTGTTTGGGGAAGGAGGTAATGGGAGTTGTCTCTGTCAAGACTACACCGGGATCTTAGAGCAGCACACAAGAGGGATTTGCCTTGCCATTAGTTTTAAGCTTCAAGGAACATGAACCAGAAAGACCAGACATGGCATGAGAAGGGAAGCTGTAGTTGCACTGGTTTCTGACATCCAGTACTGGCTTTCTATGCCACAGCTGATGTCCAGCTGGGAAGTGCTCCTTCAGGAGCTTTGGCCCGTCAGAAGTTTTGAATTGCTGATTTTTTCCAACAGGAGCTTTTTCTCTTGGTGATTCTCTGTGTCCAGACTTTGCTAAAATTCCCTGTACAAAAAATATTCCAGACTGGCAACCAAAAAGCGAACCTTAGGAAAGTTTACTCTAAACATTGTTTATCTATATTACGTATTTTGTGAAGAGCATGTAAAAATGAAGGTATTGTCAGAGAGTATTGTACATATATATTGTAGAACCTTGACTTCGCTGTAGCTTTGACACAATTTTTTTTTTTTTGTAATGAGCTGGTGGGTGGTTGTACTGAAAAACACACAGTCATGATTCAACACTGATCAACTCTGTTTCTGTCACTCCTGGTGAAACTTCAGGCAGTGTGGGTGTGACTGGGATTCTCTTTGGCCAATCCTTTTCCCTGCCTTAGTTCTCCTCTCAGGCAGATGAGGAGACACTTCAGTTAAGAACTGTGTTAGTACATAGGATTAAATGGAATTAGCTGCTTTTTCTACAAAACATTTTCTTCTTGCTGTTCTGACTCTTCATACCCCATTAGGCACAAAAGATACTCATCATATCATGGCTCACTGAAGCAGCGTAGCACAGGAAGGGAACTGTCTCTGCATTTTATTTATTTATTGCATAGTCTGGTTGCTCTTGTTTGAATTAAGTTTGCCCCATGCAAACATTTTAGGCTGGGAACAATAACCCATAATTTGCTGACCAGCACTAGAAGTGTCTTTTTTTCTGGTGTGAGCTGGAAATGCTTTGGTTCTTTTATCACTTTTGTAGTCTGATGTAGCTTATTTCTGTGTGTACTTTGAGTCAAAACTAGACCATTAGTATATCTTAAACCAGTTGTTAATGGTGAGTTGTCTGCTGATAGTGTGTTGTACCCTGGTGAGAGAGCAGCTTTCTTAAGTATTGCTATTCTTGAACTTGAGTAAAAAAAAAAAAAAAAAAAAAAAAAAGACTTTTAAAGGTCTTAGAAGGCCTGTAAAAAAAAAGGTCTCCAGGTGTTTCTCATTGGCACTTGACAGATTGAAAACAGATCGTCAACTGTTCAGAAACAGTGCTTGGTCATGTCACTGGGTTGTGGGATATTTGGCAAGTGATTAGGCTTCCTATTCCCAGGTCCCCAGTCTGTCAACCAGGTGTATGAAAGCGGTAAAGCATTTAGAGCACCAGTCACAGAGAAATAGCTCATTATTAGGGGTTTGCCTTTAATACACATTTCTGATAATTGTAGTGAGAAAATATATATATTAGATGAAAGTCAGTCTTGTTCTACATAGTTTTACTGTTTCTTTCTCTTGGTTACATGGGAATCACAGCTGTCTGTGTGGATGTCTGTCTTTTTTAATACAGTCAGTCACAGTATCAGTAAAATACAAGTTTACATATGAAAACCTATGTAGCTGATGAACAGTCATTCCTCTAGTCCTTAAAGTGAAGATGAATTTAATAGCCTAAAGGATGCTTCACTTCCCCAGCTTACTGTGATACTGTAAAGGCACTAATTTCTAGAAATATTGACTTAAACTGGTAACAGATATGGGGTTTCTCCTTTCTTACAAGAAATCAATTATGGCACATTTTTGGACTGAGATTTCCCTGCAAGATTTAGGTCTTCATCGTGCTACAGAGAATTTGATTTATAATGCATCTAAGAAAAGATGACAACATTTTGCTTCTGTGTGTTATTTTCACACAAATCAACCAGAGTTTATTCCCTTTAAGTGCCTTATCCAGCATGCGCATCCCTTTACTACTGGATGATTTTGAATTAGCCTTACAAAGATTACATGGATAGACACAGCATTGTCGTGGTTAATAGAAACCTGTGCAGTGAGGTCTATGGGCTGCAAGATCACTAACAGTGCCAATGACAGTGAAGTATGGCCTTATCGAAAGGGGAATTCATAAGAGGCTGCCCTGGGACACTGCACCACTGTCCTTCTGTGTATCCTGACAATGTTATCTGTCCTCTCAGTACGGAGTATCAAATGTCTGTCACGAGTACAGAAATTAATTTAATGTCACCTGAAGACATGCAATTAATCTTTTAGAGGTTTTCATAATACCTTTACAGAAAGAGTTGCCAGTTTGGCGGATTTGGATTTTGGGGTTTAGCAGAAGATAAGGAAAATTAATTTTTCATCAGGGTTAATACAAGCTAGCAGGGCCACAAAGGCTGAGAAAAATGGTTTGGGAATTTGTCAAGTGTTGTCACTGTAGAATAATGCTGCTTAACGTCTGATAGGTGTAATCAAGAGTTGAGATTTCTATAGAGGAGGATTAATCAATTTGCTCACTACAGAATGCAAGTTGGTGATACCATTCCTTCATGGGGTTTAAGAATGAAAATAAGATTTGATCTGTCAAATTGCAAGCAGCTCTGACAGTATCAATAGGCATTTTTATCAGTACATTTTAAAGCATTTGTTATAAATAAATTTGTCCTGCTAATGTTGGTGGCAAATAAACTTCATCTTCATCATAAAACTGTCATAATGATTGTGATAGAGTGGAGGGCTTCAGCTTGCTAAATTTAAGCAGTCCCTCATAAAATTCTGCTTATAGAATTTGTGATCTCATATTTGACACAATTCTACGTTTCTCAAAACACAACATAGATATGTATAGTGAGAGACTGTTGAAAAACAGCCTCAGGGAATCAATTCTAAAATTCTTGGCCGTTGAATGGCATAGTTTTTTCTTTTTTTAGTCCAATTTCAGAAGGTCAGACTGTGCAAACTTTTACACAGTAGAAGTTTGAAAAACATTCACATGTAGATCAACTCCACCTGCCTCCATCTTTTGAGGTTTTTCTATTTACACACAGTATTTGAAATTAACTTGTTTTGGCACTGCTAACAATCTCGCTGTATACGTTTTACACTTTCCCATGAACAGAACTCCTGCAACTTAAAAAAAAGGCATTTTCATTCCTCCAGAATTAACTAAATAATGGTGAAGTTTCATTCAGGAAAACTCTTTCCTGGCTATATAGTAAATGATCCCTGTGGGTCCCTTCCAACTTGGCATATTCTATGAAGGCAGACCTTTTGTAAAACGTGGAAATTTAGAGCTTGAAGGTCAGAATGATTTATAATATAGAAAGTAAGGAGTAGACAATAAAAAAAAATTCTTCCTTTATTGGTTTGTAGACAAAGAATGGAAATTCACTTTTATGCAGAAGACTTCAGAGGAAATTTGAACTATAAAATCAGAGCTTGTATCCATCAGTCTCAGGTATCTGTGATGGACTATGGTATTCTACCTGGTTTCAGCACTTTGTGCATCAGATTATATGAGACAGGCCATGATGATGAATAGATGCATCTCTGAAAAATTTAGTGCTGCCCTGTACATTACAAAATACTAAAGGAAAGAAATCAGATAAAAATATATTTTGACATGAAGAGGCTTAAAATTTTAATACCTCCTTCTGTTGCTGTATATTTAAATGTGGGGAGGGTAGTGCTATAAGCTCATGAAAAATTAACAATACAGAAATTATCTTTAGGAAAAGCAAAAGTTGATTTCAGATGAGCTAGAGCTGAGACATTTTAAGTAGAAAAGTTGCTAGCAATTTAGCTTCTGTGATTTAGGTGTCGTTTGGGGCAGGTGCTGCAGTACAGCTGCAGTGGACTTACCTGCTTGCCTGTAGCTTTGCTATGTTGGTGCCAGCTCACTGTGTAGCTCATGAGTGAACATCAGGAGTCAGCATATGTAGAGTCATCGTTACAATTGTATGTCCTTTCCTCCAAAATGTTAATGTTCCGTGAGCATGTGACCTGTCAGTAATGCTCTGAGGTTTTGTAGCTTTAAGTCCAGATGTTAAAAGCTCTTTGCAGGTGTTTTGCTTGACTTGGTTTGTCATTGATGTGTCTGAAGAAGCCACTGGTTGTCTTGCATCAAAGATTAAAGGATGATGGTGGTGGTGAGTCTGATTTGCCACTACATGGTATTGCAGAGGTTGCTCATTTTGGCTCAGTGCTTGTCCTTGTACTGTCACATCTTTAACCAGTGAAAAAAGAATTGCTGCTAAAATACATCTTCTGAGGCTGTGTCATTTTACTAATTAGGCACATGTCACCTGGCAGTCACATTTGATTTTTATTTTCTTAAGAAAACCACCAAGTTTTGCCTTCTGTTGAGGCCAGGCTGCCTGCAACAGAAAATAATGTCTTGCTGATTTGGAGGGAGCTCTATTAGTCCTTGAGCACCGAGTGGCTCTCTTGAGAAGCAGTGCTGCAGTTTCATCTCTGTTTCCCATCTTTAAGTCATCTCAAAACCAGTAAATATTCAGAGCAGTAGTATAAAGAAAGGGGTTGATCCAGTTGCCTTTCCTTCCTTCTTGTTGCAGGAACAAACGGATCTTGTTCCATTCCTTTTCTTTATTGTTTTGTGTAAGTTTTTCTTATTTCTGAAATACATTAATTCATTAAAAAGCTTGGAGATCTCTCTACCTTTTCAGGCTTTTGCAGGAGCATCGTGTCAGCAGTGAAGCCCAGAGGTGGCATTTGGGACTCCAGCAGGGAACAAACCCCATCAGATTTTTCATCAGTGCGAACCAGTTATGTGCTGATACCTTTGACTCTGTTACACAGTTCTGTGTTTTAGTTTTATTTGGTGATAATTGAGCTTGGTAGTTAAATATTGGGTGGTTGTTGGCCGTCCTAGACTTTTATGTGAAATGATTGTTTGCTTTTGAAGTTTCAGTAATGAGCATGTTCAGTGTGTTTTGTACCTGAGGGCTTTGCTCTCAGATGCTCTTCCAATGTGCCGGGATCACTTTTTGGTTTGGAAAGAAATGGTTGCAAATATTTATGGTTTTCACAGCAGGCATTTAGCAGAGATTAGATTTTTATCTCCCAGCTATATTGTTTAAATTCCTCCTAGAATTTTTTATTCCTTTTAGTTTCATTATTTTGCAGCTGCTGTAGAGTTGAATAAAAGAAATTATCTGATCAGGGCATAGAGCTTATGGTGATGCTGATATTGAAACTAACACTAAAATGAGGAGGATTTAATGCTGGTTTCCTGGTAAGGTTTTGTGTATATGTTTGGATTTTTCAAGAGGGCTCTTGCTTTTATGTTTTTGAATAGTAATTGAAGAGAAACTCAGAAGGGAAAGCTTTATAATTTCTCACTAGTCGCTGCTCTCCAAGGTTTGTATACAAAATGTTCTGTGAAGACATGGAGCCAGAAAAACAGAGAAAAACACTCTGTATTTCATTAGAGGTGGGAAAGACGTGCAGATTTCTATGGCTTTCTCACTTTGGACACTATGGACAAAAGCCAGGACAAGGTTCAAGATTTGCCCTATGACAGACTCTGCTTTTGAAGTGTAGATGGTGCAAGAGGCTGTGAGGCTCATTTGTCTGGGATTTATGTAGTTGAATTCTTGAGATGTTGTAACCTTCATGTACTTTTTAATACAGAGGCCTTGATTTAGGGGTGTGAATTGTGAAGTAGTGAACTTGAAAACGTGAGACTGTGCTATGTACCACCTGTCCCAGATTATTTCTTACGAAATGATAGTGAAGGGACTTAGTAACTAGTCCCTTTTAGTGTTTCTTTTGCTTTTACTTAGAGCTGAGAGGTAAAGATTTGTATTGTCAATGAAGGTAATCTTGTTATTAGGCTATAAATCTGTTCCTTCTGCACCCCTGTATTTTGTCTCCTTATCCACAAGAAATGTGCCAGTATGAAATCCTCTGGTTTGTGACGTGTGTTACAGATGCAAAGTAGATTTGGCTTGTGAATAGTTAAGGAAGGGGGAAAAAACCCTGCGTAAGTAAAGATGCTTTCATAATATTTTACTTTTTTCACTAGATATGCCTTTTATTTGAGAACTTTTGCAGGGTTAGCAGGAGTTGGTTTGGGACTTAGGCAAAGCCTTCACCCTGCAGATAAAATGTTCACTAGTATTTGAGTTCTAAAGTTGGAGTCCAGTCAAGGTATAGATGCTGCTGTTGAAACCATGCAATAGTATGATGCACTTTATAGATGCAAAAGTACCTGATGTTTTGTCAGGCTCTGCTGTCTCTTGCTCCATGAAGTGTTTTTCAGTGATTGATCTGATCTGGACAGCCAGACACAAATTCAAGAATCACCTGTTTGTAAAAGAAACTGAACTGTTTGGGTAGAGGCAGTGGAAGGGAATAATTTCAGTGCTTTCAGCTTTTGCTGTTGCTGTGCTTGATTGCACTGAGAGATGTAACAAAGAGCTACATTGGATGAGAGAAGCACTGAGATGGTGTTTCATGGTGCTTGTGATTATAAATATAATAAGAACTTTATGAGACAAATTAAAAAAAAACCAAAACAACCCTTGAGGAACTGTTCCTAGTGCAGTGTTTGAGGAAGGAGACTGCTTACAAAGCTGCTGGTATAGAAGTTGGCAGAATGAGTATGCACTTCAAAATAAATACCAGTTTTTAACTGAAGAGAGGTTGGAGTTTTAAAGACGAGCAGAGTATTTGCCTGATTCTTCCAGCCTTCACAGTTCTTTGCTCCTTCTTCTGCAATGTGTATGTCTCTTTAAAAAAAAAAAAAGTAATAAATAACACATGTAACCCTGGGAGGAAGAATGATTTAGAAAGAAAAATGAAAACATCTTGCCATTTTGAATATGAAAATACATTATTGAACATTGTAATTATAATAAAGTCCAAACAAAGTAAACTGTTCTTCAGATACCATGGATTTATTTTAGGGTGAAGTGCAATTTCCAGGCTGAGCCCTTGCACGTGCCTGCCGTGGCCACCGGTTTGCTTTAGCAGGCAAAGCCCTGGATACTCTCTGAGTGAGCTGGAGGTGGCAGGAGGCTGCTCAGGGTGAGGGTGTGCAGTGCCTGGACACTGAGCCGCTGTTGTGTTGTTGATTTCAGCAGGGGGGAGAGGATGCTGGCTTTTTTCACCCAGAGGGCCAGACCCAGCGGCCTCAACAACCCCCGGAGCCAAAACAGCAGCCAGTGCGGAAGGTCACTTTGACAAAGGGAATGCAGCAGCACCAACAGCAGCAGCAGGCACAGATCCATTCACCAGCTCCTCAAGGAGTCAAAAACATCCAGGGAATCCATCAACCTAAAAAGGTGATTTTTAGATGCCTATTGCTGTGGAAGTTTCACTGTGTAGCTGTGTTGCTCTATTAATAACTAGCATTCTGTTTGTCAATTGGTAGTGCAGGGCTGCATGACCCAGGAGATGCATAATTGCATATAAAGCTTTTAATCTGGAGAGACTTGTTTGTACCCAGCACAGACTGGCGATGCCTGCAGGTTTCTTCATCTGCTGACGTTCTGGCCAGCACAGCACTCCCTGGGGAAATACATGTGTCCCAAGATAGCTACAGTAGGAGGTGGTATGCAACATACTTTCTGGCTTTAAAACCAAGAGGTTTTTTGAAGTTGTGTTTAAGCTTTTATTCTGGCTGTTTCTTGCACATGTAGGGAGCACACAGCAACTATTTCAGGATGCTCTTTGCTGAATCCCCGAAGCTGGTGTCACTCAAAATAGTTGGTGATCTCGTAACTTGATGTTTTGCACTGATTGTGCACTGGGAGGAGGCAGGGAAGGGTCAGGGCGGCAGCGCCGTGTGCCTTCTCTGCATTTGCAAGCTGGCACATGCCTTGAACATAGCTGGTATTTTGGCCTTTAGTTCTTGGTTTTGAACCGTTGGCCATAATCTTCCTGCTTCATGTAAGGATAAAGTTTCCTTGCTGATGCAGAAGAATGTGAAAAGTTGTTACCCTTCATAGGCTTTCCAAGTGGGAAACTGTGTTGTGTTGACTCAAGGTTAAATGTTAACTCTGTGTAATGTTTGTTACTCTTGTTTCGTTGTTATTTTTCCTCTCTACAACTGTTCAATATTTAATTTGCAAGAATTAAATCCGTACATTTCCTGCTCCAGAGTATGCTGTGGTGCCAGATCCTACAGGATTTGGGGGAGGGGAGCTCTGAAAAAAGTTGTTTTATTTAGCCATTTCTCCATTCTTAGAACAGACCAAGAGTTAGTAGCAGTACAGACTGGAGGTGCTTGAAGCAGTTTGCTGATCTTGTGAGTACATTAAATTTACCTGTGGGTTGAGAAGAGAAAAAGGAGAGGGATCAACTTGTTTTTGTTGTCCAGACTCAAAATATGTGAGCTGAACACATGCTGCTAGATATGATTGAAAACTAGGTTATATGCTTTTTTCCGAGATCTTCCACTGCTTAGTTGATCAGTCTGAGCTAGATCTGAGGCTTTTAGCCTGAATGCAATATATATAACTCAATATATTTGCTGCCCTTCTAAAAGAGGTTTGTATAAGCAGTGGATGAATATGTTAATAAGTGGCCTTTCAAATCCGCGAACAGCAACAAACTGCTTAAAATCAGTGTGTACTTTAATCAAGTCTTTAAGTAAATCGCCAACTTTTGTATCATCTGTCAAATGCAGTAAGCAGAATCACTAGGTAAGTAAATCAAAATACTGTTACTTTTGTTGTTGGCAGGTCATTATGCACGGCAGAGGCAGAGGAGTAGCAGGCCAGATGGGCCGAGGACGCTTGATGCCAAATAAACAGAACCTGCGAGTGGTGGAGTGCAAACCTCAGCCCTGTATTGTGTCAGTTGAAGGGCTTTCTTCATCAACTACTGATGTCCAACTGAAAAACCTGCTGATGTCAGTGGGACCCATTCAGGTAGGTCAACCTCGGTTTATCATTTTTGTGCCAAAAGGCTTTCATTCCGGAAAGCTCAATTAATTCCCTGACACTAAATACAATGCGTGTTTATTGGTAATTTATGTTTGAAGGCACCCCCACCCACCCACGCTACACCTGGTAGCAAAGACAGGCACGTGATGATATTGCGGCACGGGAGACACGGGAGGATTTTGCTAACCATCACATTCCTGCTGCAAAATTCTCCTTCATTTTGGAGTTCCTGTGCTATCTGACATTTTCTTAAACAATACAAACCTGTCTGTTCTGTGAGGTTTTTAAAGCCAGATGACCATATCAAAGCAAATGTATTTTTGGTTGCTATTTGTGTTTTTATTGTTGGCTTGCACATACTCTCTGTTTTGACATTTACCTTTTCCTGTCATCGCAGTCCTGGGGTACAAGCACTTAATGACCACTACCCAGTGGACATTTTAGACTGTGTAGCACCATATGCTTTTTCAGAGGAAAACGCAGTCTTCTTTGGAGCATTTTATTCATCCTTCATTATTTTAGAAGTTTCTCTTTAGTAGGGGCCTGTGAGCAAGGTTATGACACACACACACTGGTGTATCTGCTGTGCAGCTTCTGTTCGTAAACTGCCTCCTGGAACTGATGTGCCAGTTAAATGACTTATGGAAAGCAGGAGGTTTTCAAAGTAGTGAAGGGCTTAGGAGGCCCTGTCTGATTTATTGTTACTACATTTGAAAATATCAGTCAATGAATAATGAAACACACAGATGAGAATTTTTTTTTCCCCAGTTTTGAGTGCTTCTTTTGACAGGATCAACATTTTTCAGACAAATACAATGCATGGATTGGAGCCTGTTCTGTGAGACTTCGCTATTAGAGGAATCATCTCTCTGTTTCAAAACACACTGCTCTCCTACAGATGAACACTCTGCCTGACTTCTTCCCAATTTAGTAAACAGAATAATGCTGAATTATTTACATCGTCAATTCAGAGAGGTTTAATTTGTTTGGGAAAGCAAAACTACTCTCACAAAATACTTTGTGCCTTCGTGTTCTGTAGTACTCTAGGAAATTACTCATACAGTTCCAAAGCACATTTATTCGGTGTTTACTTGCTAAATCTTGCATGAGAATATTAGAAGGAGATTAATAGAATCCCTGCAAGGAAATACTCGGAGTAGAGAGAAGTTATTGAGAACGTCCTAAAAAATTTATTCAGGACTTGCTGTTTCATAGCAGACTCCAAACTCTGGTCTCTCAATTCAATGTTACAGACCACTTTAGAAAGGTGTATTTATAGGAGAAAAAACTATAACTGATTTTCTAGTGGGATTTGATGCATACCTGTGCCCTACAGAACTTGCATTCTTGCACCATCATCAACTGTAACTTTGGAAATTATACTTTGTAAATTATCATCTATTTTCACCTTATCAGAGATCTGGAAGTAGTACTTGAAAGAGAAGCTTGAATTTAGCTAATGATGCAGAATGGTTTTATGCTAAATCTGCAGTTGAATTTCAAATGTGATGTGTAGAAGGCTAGAAATTTCCTGTCATGTTCGAGACTGAATGATGTTTCACAAGTGTGGATGGTGAGATATGCAGGGGAGAAGTGATCCTTTTGTAGGAAGAATATGAGACTGGTTCTACCATATGGGTTTTGGTTTTTTATGATGCCGTGAGAAGTGGCACCACAAAAGTGTTAATGCAGTGAATGAGGAAGAGGCAGCAGCAGCTTTTGGTGACTTGGAGGACAAGAACAGAAAACAGAATGATTGAAAACCTGCATTGTTGCTGTTCACAGCAACCATTTTTCCATAGATGGTGCTAGATTTTCAAAGAGGTCAACATCCTGAAGTGCATGAGTGGATTTTCTTGTGGCTGTAAGTTAATGTTCTAAGTAGTGTTTGTGCTCAGTGCTGTACAAAATCCCCTGCAACTGGGAATGGTCGGGAGGCTCTGACAGCAAAGGGATACTCTGCTTGGTTATTTCCTCGTTCTTCCTTCAAAATGCGTTTCATGTAAGTGACTTTGCAACGAGGAGTGCAGGAGTGAGCTGCTGGAGAGAGCCCAGTAGTGAGTGGAAGGGCAGGTCGTGGCCATGACCAGAGAAAAGAGATCTTGGGTAGTGCAGAGCTCTGATCTTCTGAGGTAAAGTGTTGCAGCTTGATGAACTGAAATAGGAGGGATTTGGGGAGATGGCTGTTGTGCAAAAACAGCAAGGTGAAATTCTAGCTGCTTTTTTAGAAATTAGGCAAGGTGCCCAGGTTTTTAGCTGGTGTTCTGATGGAGCTGAAGAAATAGTAAGAGGAGGGAATGGTGAGTCAGTTGTGTCTGACTCAGTCTTTAAGGTGTAGAATATCCTATGTTTAGCTGTTGACTATATTCAGCAAAATTTTACTTGATCAACTGAGCTTTTGAGAGAATTTTTCATTTTACTTGTCTTTGGGGGAAATGTGCTTATTTTATGCAGTTGTAAAGGAAATTTAAATCTGAATCAGAACTTAAGGAGTTGTTTTCATGCCTGCATAGTATCTTGAAATGACACACGTCAACTGTCCAATACCCAAATCCCTGGTTAAAGGTAAAGATTCACAAACTGTAGGTCATACACTTCTAATGTTTAAACAAGCATCTTGCTTGAAAGCGACATCCAAACACAGCTCAGAAATCCAAATATCCCATGTATCAATTTCTGCTGCAGTCAAGACATAACCATGGGAATGCCTGCACTGAGGCATAGCTCCCAAAGAAGGGGAAGAAATACTTCCCAAGTATCTCTCTGCTCTTTGACAAGAAGAATAGATCATGAGCTCTTGTCCCACCTGGTAGAGGACCTCTACTTAATCTTCACCTTCCATGCTGGGGCATCTCTAGAGTAATTGATCCCACACCAACTCCTGTTTCCAACTATCCAGATATTTGTTAGTGTGTTTATCCTGCATGTGTTTTCTTGGTAAGTGAATCCTTGCTGGCATAACAGAAAGTTTTAACTTTTTCCACAAATAAGTCTATAATTTATCAATGAAGTGAATGAGGAGGAAGAGATTGCTTTTCTGTGTTTTTGTTCTCAGCTTTTTCATGTCAGTATCATTCTCAATGTACAAGTACCTTGTACAAACCTTGGGAAGGGAAGTTAAAAACTTCCCTTGATTTACAATGTTCAGTGCTCCAAGCTTTGCCATCAGCTTGCATTGAGGTGGTGGTTCTGTCAGGGTTTGGGTGTAGCATATGAGAAGATGGAGGAGGCTTAGACTTGAAGTTGGAAATTCACCATTCTTCTCTTCCATACTCTAGAAATGGAGAAAATTATCTTTTCCCACATATAACCTTTGAAATACCCTCTACTGCCTAATCACTGAAGACTCTAATTCTTATCCCTGCTTCACTAAACCTGCTTTGATATTAATATAGGAGAAAAAAATACCACTAAGATTCTCAAGACACTGAATAAAAGAAAATCTTTGGGATTCCAGGAACCTCTCTTTCATCATAGCTCCATTTTACAGCTCCAACATGATGAAATTAGCAGAACAAGTGCCTCCTTTCAGCATACAGTTTGCTGTCAGACTCTTTTTTGAGAGGGTAAGCTTTCAGAAACAAATAATGTATCTGCAGTAAAACTTGAGTACTGAATCTAAAATAATTACATGTTATAAATAAAATTATGTATTCCAAAGTGGTGGAAAGTACAGGAGATTTCTGAGCACATCACCAAAATGGAGTCTCCTGAGGGCAGTACTGGAGCAGTGACATTCAGTACATATCCATCCAGAACCATTTGATAAAGCAGATTACTAATAAGTTGCAAAGGTCATGAAAAACAGTGTTGTATTTTTTTTTTTTTTGTGGTCTTGAATCTGGGTTTAACGTTTATACTGTCTAAAGAAGCTCGTGTTCAACTAGTTATTGCCACCTTCAGATGAATTGGCTTTTTTCAGGATGGTGGCAGGTAGACTGGACCATTTGCTAGGTCTCCAGGTAATTTGAGTACTGAGGGATGGTTCCGTGCAGGTGTTTCATCATCATCTTTAATCATGTTTTCATACATCAAATGGTTGCAAACATAAAACATCAGTGCAAAATCTCAGTATTGCTTTGTGAAGACAAGGTAATAAATTCTGATGCTGAAAAAAAAAAAGAGGAAAAAACTCTGTATACAAAACATTATATATCAGAGGTGATGAGAATGTTGTAATTGTTGCTGTACTCGTCATAGTTTACAAACATGGGTTTTCTTCTGGTTACTTAGCCATTTGTGATCTCAGAAAGGAAAAACAAGTGCAATGCTGATGCACTTTGCTCTGCTTTCTTAGGGTGACAGTGCTACCTAGTGCTCAGCTGGGGTAAGGGCAGCTCTCTGCACTGACACTGCATTCCAAATTGCTGGATTTGTTTTCAGCTTAAAGAGGTATCGGTGGAAATGGCAAGCACACGTGGATGCACAGACCCAGAACACGAGGGCTCCTGCAGATCAGCAGGGGGGTTCTCCATGAGGCACAGCACACAAGGTGCACAGGCTGGCGTCGTGACCAGTGTGGTCTTTCTGCCTGAGAAAACATTTTCAGCTGTTGCAGAAGCTGTGGGAGAAGACATGGGCAGTCCTGCTCCAGCCTTGGGGCTGGGGGAACAGGAGAGCAGCTCCAACAAGAGCATGTCCAGTTCAGCCTTGCTGTAGGGCAGTATGGGAGCTACAGATGTCGTTCTCCTCATCTCCTCTTGCACACAGAGATGGAAAGCTGAGCACTTTTAAGGACAGATAGTAGGAAGTCAAAAGTTGTGGAAAAGCAGGAAGGAGGGACAGAAGATGGAAGAGATCAGTTGCATCAGCTGAGGATGAAATGGATACATTCTGTCTCAGCCTCTGGTAGTGACTGGGAAGTGTCGCTGCCAGGAAAGATGCTTCAGGTGTCAGGAGACTGCAAGGATAATAAAAATGTATCTGCATCTATAAATGAGAGGGAAGAATAAATAGAATCCGATCATTCTGCTTAGGAGGATCACACACTGGAGATGATGTTGGTTAGGAAAGTTAACACTTTTTTTGGATAGTTGCTATTTAGCAGCTTCATATGGACTGCACTCCTAATGCCAAACTCACTTTGGTACTTATGGCTGTCCCGCTGTTTGTCTCAAGGTGCTGGGTTTTGCAGTGAAGCTTTATTAATGTGCTGCCAAAATCATACCAGCTATTTCAATATTGTACAAGTGTGGATTTAATTACAGAGTGTGTAAAGGAGAAATTTCAGTGCAGTGTAGATCTGCAGGCCTAAAGAAATCCCTGCAGAGGGTCCCTTTATGATATTCATACTTCAGTCACTGGTAATAGTTCAGTTGCAGAAAAAGCCAGAGCTACTGATTATTTTTTAAGTTGTTGAATTAATTAGTATGTTCTAAAACAGTTTACAGGCAAACTCTCAATCACAGGTATGAGTGATTATGAAATACTGGTTTTTGCTGCATTTTCCATTCAACCCAAGATCTGCATCTTCCTATGGTGGTTTCTAAGGAAGCAGAAAAAGGAGACAGTCAAGATTGGCATGAGCTCTGTGCTGCCTAAATCCCTTCCATATAAGATACTCTTCTTCATCCCAAACTAGTTTTTTATTTTTAATGCTGGGAATATGTCAGAATCTAATCTCTGTTCTCCAGAGTCAAATGGAAACCTGCCCAGAATATCTCTGATCTCAGGTTGCTATCAGGAAGTGCTTGCACAGTAGATCTGTACATCCAAATCTGTAAAGTAACCAGTCATTTGAAATCCCTTGGAAGTTATTGTATGTATTGTCAATCCTTTACAGTTGAGTGGATCCAGGAAGGGGTTTTCATCCTCTGGTGAACATCTGAGTAGGTCAACTTAAAGAGAAGATGTGAATGAAGTTGTTTTCTCAGAACTGTGACATTTGGGAGGAGTGTGATATTTCAGTTTAGGAATTCATGATAGAAGGAGATTCTAGTGGAGCACAATGTGGCAACAAGGAAGTCTCCTGTGGAGGAAAAGTGAGTGTCTTCCCATTAAAGGAGAAGTCAAGTGATAATTGGTAGAACCCGCTGGTATCCAGAGGCTGCCTGGCTGGTTGTTCCCTACCTCCCCTGACTGGCCTTTCAAAATCTTTAGGTCACAGAATAATACCCAACTCAGATCATATACCCAAACAAACATAAAGTGATTCTGCATCATTTTTGCTGCCATAGTTTGAGTACAGTGAAGGCTGAGAATTTGTATTAAAACAACTTAAATTAAAATTTTTCAGACAGTTTCCAAATGCAGAAATAGCGTTTGTGTACTCTTAGTTTATCCTTTGTTTTGCAGTCTTTAACTCTGGTCTTAAGTATAGGCATGTGTAACTACAGCAGTTGAGAAGATGCTGATGCTAGAAGTTACTGCCTTACCCTGGGCTGAGTAGGGGGTAATGTTTGGGCAGTTCAGTGAAGCATCAGATAGGTTATTTTTTGGTTTCCATAGTTGTCTGTATTGACCAGTGAAACTAAATCTGATAAAGATATTTTTCAGAGACTTATCCAAGAATGGATGCCTCGTTGCCAAAGCATTTGAATATTAAAATGCATTTAGTGTTTTGCCTTTCTTTTTTTTTTTTTGCTTTGGAAAATAAGGCAGTAATACAGTGTAAGAACATAGTTCCCCAAACTAGTCAGTCAATGAACTTATTAATTCATAAGAAAGTATAAATAAGTTATCTATAATAATATTTAGACACTTTGCCTAATTTTGTTAATGAGTCTATACTGTACCAGAATGTCTTCCTCTAGTCAAATTTTTATATGCTAATTACTGAGAAGCTTTTCAATAATTTATTATCATGATTGTATAAAGTGCTTTTGTGCATCTTAAGAATATTAATGCAATAATAGCTCAGTTCTTGTGGGAAGAGTCACCAAACACAGCTTCGCTTTCTTCAGTCGATCACAACAGGGCTCTGGAGCATAAAAGCTTTGGGAAAATCTGCTGTGGTGGTTGAGGGAGACCTGATGCTGTGGTGAGGATTAGTTGGCAGCAGGAGGGCTGGAGGTGGTTCTGGAGAGGGGAGAGAAACAGGTGACAGCAGAACATGCAGGGTGCAGCTGGAAAGATAAGTCCATGGGTTCTTTTGCATCTCTTCTTGTCCAGCTGTTCACTGAAATATTCATCCTTTCAGTGATTCAAACAGGTTTTTCTCATATTAAAAGTGTCAACTTCTTTTTAACTGCAATTCAGAGATACTTTTTTTTTTGTCAACTCTTACAGGTCTGTTGTTTCCAAATCTTATTTAAAGGCTTTTCTAGCCAGAAAAGTGGTGTCGGGAAGATGTGTGTTAGGTACAGTTCTTTAAACCATAAAAAAGTGAGATCAGTAAGGGAGGAGAACACAAACTTCAGCACCTCTGTCACCCACTCCAGCAGATAATCTCCAAGAGAAATGAGCTTTATCCAGGGTCTTTCACTGGTGCTTCCTGCAACCTGACTGTATTCTTGCTGGTAAAATGTACTTAACTGTGTCAAGAGCTTTCTGATTAAAAAAAAAAATGTTATCTACCAAGTGGTATTTTTTAAAGCTAAATCCCATTTCTACCATCTCAGAAACTGAGAAGTTGCAGTGACTTAGCTAAACCTTTTCATCATAGCAGCTTTCCAAAAACTATACTATGCAAATTAACCTGCTGATGCTTTTTAGATTTGCTGAATCCTTTAACTTTTACTCAGCTTTCACTTTGAAATCACAGGAGTGATGGAAATATTAAACATCTGTGATTTTCCTGCAGAGAGGGAAGTTCCCTGTCAATTACAAGAAGGTGCAAGGTAGCTACGCCAAAATTAATTACTTCAGAATCACAGATAGGTAAGTTATAGAAAGTGGCTAAGCTGAATTGTCAGGGTTAGATACAAAGAAATATGACTTATCAGGTACCATGGCTCTTGTTAATTAAGTATCTTACCAAGAGAGTCTTACCTGTTCAAAAAAGATAGAAATAGGCAATTTTAATAGCAAATTTCATCTAGGCATTTGACATCTTGCTTAAAATGCTGCATTAGATTGAATGAACAGGGAACACATTAGTTGGATTAAAAATTCTTTCACTGAGAGGTCTTAAAGTATGTCACCCTTAAAATGTGTCAACAAGTGGGGTTGTATGTTGTTTCCCAATCAATAATTGTTTGTCTGAAGATCTGTGGTACTTTTTTAGCAATCTAGATGATGATGATACAGAATTTTTGCAGGTAAAGTTCAAAACCCTGGAGACTGACCATCAGTGCTGGAATCATCCAAATTGGGGGATGCTGCTGAGTTCCAGGCGAGATGCAGGAGCAGAGAATTAGGTTCATACCTAACCATCAAGAGGTTATGATATAGAAAAGTTTCAAGGTGCCTGTATACATGCATTTATGTGTGTGTCCATATATAAATTTATATAAAGCTCAGCATAAAACTGTATTGACTTTATGTAGAAGCTCACGCACAGAAAAGTCGAATGTTAGTAGTTCTTTATTCTGCATCCAAAGCCGTAAGAACAACTGAAAGCTGAATCAGAACAATTGTCTTTAATGGGCCACAGCATAGGCCATTAAACATCCAAAATGTTCTGTGGCATACTGGAATCACTGGCATGGAACTTTGAAATTACTATTGAAGCCTTCAGCTGTGTTTTAACCAAGTTACTGTGAAATCTCTGTGGCCTGTGTTCACAGGCAGTGGGATTTGAGGATCACAGTTTTTCCATCCTGAGTATTCTGTGATGCTGGATATTTGCTGGATGTTCTCATTGGTTGTTGGGTGTGTACCCACTTAATGTGTTAAGCTTCATCTTCTCGAATTTCTGAAATGTCTTTTTGAAAATTACTCTAACTAAAGTGCTAACTCAAAGCATCAACTTTAATCTTAGTAAGTGTGATAACTTCTTATTATCAAGGCTACAGGACTGCTCTCTGGAATCATCTTGGCCCAGAGTTCCTGCTGCAGCAGGGAGCAGGGACATGAGTTCTCCCCAGCCCTTGCTGAGGTGTGCTGTAGTTTTGGAGACATCAGTACTACATATGGGGTTTTGTCATAGAGCATTGTGAAATGCTGCTCTCATAGCATGAGAAGCACATATCAGATGGACTTGCCTGGGTAGATGTGTGTTCCATGATTTCCCTCTACTAGGAGGACTTTGAAGTGGTGACCTAATCCATTTGATTGGGGTTTTGTGGTGGTGTCTGTCAAAAGCTGTCCACTTATTTTGTTAAAACAGTGTGAGGATAATGCAGTCGAGATCAAAACCTGCCACTTTTTCCTGTTTCTGCCCTGTTTAATGCATGGAAAGCCCTGATCCTTTAGCGTACATCAGGTAAATGACTCCAGGTGCTTGTGTGGGAAGTTGAGCTCTGACCAGTTAACATTTCTGACTTGGTGGGAGTTTGGCTCTGGGGTTTGGTTCATCTGTATAGATTGAATGAAGAGCTGTCACCTTTGCATAATGAGTGATAGATTGGGTTTTCCAGTTGGTACAGTTCCTTAATGCACCAGCTCAAAGACTTTCAACTGGGGTTCCGACTGCAGTCTCAGAAGTCTCTTTCCATTCTGCGGGCACCAATAAAAGAATTGAAATATGTTTCTGAAAAAAAGAAATATGGCAAAATTTCAGTTGGTTTGGTGCAAAATAAATGGTTATCTTATTATCTTTTTGGGGTTTTGTCTCTGCAGAGTTTACAGATGCTTCCTCAACAACGGAAAGCCATAGCAAAATTTAAGGAACCAGCACATGCTTTAGCATTTCAACAGAAATTCCACAGGTAAATAATTAAGCACTGCTGCCGCCTCAGTTCCTTCCCTCCCTTCAAAAGATAAAATCAGTCTCCTCTGCTCAATGTTTCATTAATCCAATCAAGCATCTATTTATTAGTGACCTTCAGAGAAACCTCCTTGCCTGTTCTCCACTCCCAGAATCGGTTTGAGTACTGTGTTTTTAACTTTCTTTAACCTTTTAACAGGCACATGATAGATCTGTCCCACATAAATGTGGCACTGATTGTTGAGTGATGTCTGCTGAGAGAAGCCCCGGCACCCACTGAGCTGTTCTGTGGAGCTACATGAGACACAGTGGCAAAACCATCGGGTTGTGAAACCTTTCAACTTAGTCTTTGGTTGCTCTGCTGAACTACAGAAAGCACGGAGATGTCCTCCAGAAGAGATGGGTTTGAGAGGATCTGCAAAGGTGGAATTTCTGTTCGGTTTCATCACATTCTGTTGTAACCACATGGAGTTAGAGATTAATTTTTTTTTTCAAAATGCTTTCAATGCATGTAGACACTGTTCTTCAAGATCCTACTGTGTGACCACAGTGACTTGAGAGAGAACGTTTACAGCGAAAGATTAAAAAACTTTCTTCATAGCAAAGAATATTTGATAATGGTTGCTCTTATCTTCACTGCAAGGTATTTGAATGAAAACTCGTTTTTCTAAACAAAACACATTAGTTGCATTGTATATCTGAGAGCACAGAAGGTATTCCTGCATAGATTTGAATGTGGTCTGTTTCACTGAATAGCAGTTTGCCGAGAAGCTTTGGAGGTGACACTGGAAAATTGTAGTTTCGATCTTTGTAAATAAGTCTGTCTTTGCATTTTTCTATTCCAACATAGACTTCCATCTTCTCTTTCCAAATCCAGTTATTCCATAAAACCCTGTGTAGGAATTACACTGCTGTATTTTCCCTCGGTTTTTAAAAACAGGGATCTTCACCCTTCAGCAGCATCGTGGGGCAGTGAACTCCAGGTTGTAATTAGGTTGTTTCAAATAACAAGGAAAAAGAAGTATTTGGTGGGTCACTCCAAAAATGTTATGCAGGAGGAGTGGTGCATTCCTGATAGTTCTTTTGGGCTAGTGTGTCATGGTTGCCTTATGCTTTATTTTGATTAGTTTTTTTCTTTGAGATTTATTTTGTGATTGATGCTGAACCATAAGAAACCCATAACTGAAAGGACTTGTTTTGATGTGTTGTTCCCGATACATATAGGACTATAAGGACATTGTAAATATCTGATGAACATGTCAGATCCCAAAAATTCTTTGCAAACATTAAGAAGATTTTATTTTACTCAAAATGAAATTCATAATATTTCCTTTTGGTTAGAACCATCTAGATGGTGTTGCCAAAGGAACAATTTTTTCAGTTACTTCTGAATAAACTTATTAAAATGTCATCTTTATATTGGATTCCAGTTTTTATGAACATTTCCTTAGTTTTTAGACCACGAGCTTTTGCTTCATGCTTTATTTTAAGAATACTCTTAAACACTCCACCTACTATTTGAAGGGGGGGCACTTACAGAAACCTTGTAGGTTTGTTACCTGAGGGACCGCAGAAGAGCACTATTGGTATGTAATGAAAGAGCTATGAATGGGGTCCAAAATAGGTGTGCCAAGTGGAAAAGTTTGAGCTAAGCAAATTTATAGTACCGTAGATTTTAATTTTTTTAGAATTTTTTTTTGAGTTAGTGGTAACGAAATCACAAATGCCTGATTGGCTTTCTTACACTTTTGGTCCAGATTTTCAATTAAGTATAAGTTACCAAAAATAATGATTGAATAAGTATTGTCGAAAGTCTTCTAGGTGAACCTGCTCTCTGTTCGTTGTAATAACATGGTACTTTGGAAATACTGTGCTGGGGAAAACGATTGAGAGAATACCCTAAGTCCATTTACAACTTAATAACGAGACACAGTAATATGATGGGAATTTTTTCATGAAAGTGAGCTTTACACCCACCTGCATCGTTCCCCGTTTATGCATAATGCTTAATAACAGCCAACACAGCTACTATACATAAAGTGCTATTAGTGCTTCAGGGTAGACACAAGCCCAGGACAGAGCATGAGCTGCAGGCAGGAAGTGCCCGGTGGGACCCGATCCCGAAGATCTGCAAGCCCCAAGCTGTTTAACTCCTCACACCATCAGCTCTAGGACCCTACACTGCCTCCCCAGGTTATGTAATTTTTATTCTTAAGAAGTAAATGCTTTTCTTTAAAACAAGTCATTAAGCTGTTAGGGAACAGCTTCTCTGCAATGAGAAGAGTGGGAAGACATCTCGAAGTGGAGTGATAGTGGTGCGTGCCTGGAAATCTGGGTTAGATGCCAATGTCAGACAGGCCAGCAGCTGAGTTCAGCAGTAGGAACATCTGCAGTTGATCAGCTGTCCTGTCAGAAGCAAATGTTATTGGGGTTAGAGGGTTTCTTGGAGCCTAAGAATATGGGTTTGATTCAAAAGTCAAAGAAGTTTGGAGAAACGCTCCTGCTTTGGGTTTTGAATCCATCCCAAAGAGGTTGAGGTTCAGCCAACTTAAGTTTTAAAAATTTTTATTCAGTGGGGTTTTATATTTTTTTTAATTCTTTTTTTGAGACAAATGTGTGGCTTTGGAATAAAGACATGAAATGGCCTCAGATCTATTTAAATGTAGGAGTGACGTAAGCAATGCCTGTTTAATGACTAGATGCATCCTCTTTAACAGCAGTTGCAGTAGATTACTCCTTGTGCATAGGCAGGGTATGGGTGGATTGCTGGGGTTTAATTTAGCTGCTTACTGCAGTACCTGGATATTTACTGTATGTAAACATACTATATGTATGTATGTCTATATTTGTTCTATTATACACATACATACATACTCACACCTTCTGCTGTCACCGTGTCTCTCTAAAATCTTAAAAAACTCAGTAGCAAAAGTAGCAATTAGGTGAGTCATTTGTTAAAATGTTTGTGTTCTCTTAGTTCTCAAATCCTAAGTTAAAACTGGATCTCTTGGCATTGATCAGTTTGGATGATACAGCTCTTTTAGATCCATTTGTTGTCTCCTCCCAAAAAAACCCCAAAAGAAGTAGAGGTAAAGCTAGACAGAAGTGTTCTTGCCATGTTCTCTTCCAGCACATAGATAAATCTGAGCATCTTAAGTTAACTTTCTTGGAAGATCTGTTGCAACCATTATCTTGTTCTTTCTTTATCATGAACTCACAATATGATGCAAAATGGAAAGAAAAATAGGCATTTAATGTAGTATGTAAATATTGACCTTTTAAAATTAAAATGTTACTCAAAGTGCTTACAGTCAACCACATCTTAGCTATTTGTTAGCTATTTGTTAGTTTTTTTGTGTTGTCTTATCCAAGTTTAATGGATACAGTTCCATAAATGTTGATGTGTTTTTGTGTATATCTTCAAATTTTTATAAAGATGATAGTAAGTCAATACATATATCCTGATCTGTGTATTATTTGTTCAGTTTTTATTAGCATAATTTTATAATTATTTTAATAGGCAACTCCAATAGGTGGTTATATGAAGCCAGTTTGGTTTTTTCCCCAAATTATTTTGTTTCCATCTTGTAGCACTGGAAAATTCACTTCATAACTAATCATATTTTGCCTTGACTGAAAGACTGGATTACCCATATGATCTGTGGTATATTAGTAGAATGTTCTACTTCTGTTTTATTAAAAAAAAACCCTAAGACAACTCTGTCCTTTAACTTTTGAGGGGAAATACAGTGCACTGTCAGACCAAGGCCTGGGGTTTGTAGGTTTGTTCCATTGTGCTGTACAGGTACAAATTAGGTCTGTCGTGTAATGTTGTTCTCAAAAGTTTGGGATATTTTGGTTTTGCACGTAATTCTGGTTGGTCATGTAGCACGTTCATCTCAGTATTGGCAACTGGTGAGGCACATGTGCTGTGTGATGGAAGGATGTGCAGTGTTGGAAACGCTCGGGGTCGATGGTGCTGGGCAGGAAGAGGAGGAGGAGGAGGGCAGGTCTGTAGCATCTTCATAGCCAGGGAAGCTGCCACGCAAATGTTCATCTCTGAGCAGTGGCAGAGAATAAATTTAGGCAGGGATACTGGTCTCAGCCCACATGTATCTCCAGGATGACTTTGGGATAGAAGGGTAAATATGAGCACCCACTCTGTGTGATATCTTCAGATGCCTAGTTTATTCCCCTAGTTTAAATCTGGATTCACTTCGAATTTCCAAATTTCTGTAAGAAAGTCCTTCTAGCCATTAAATGCCAAGCAGACTGAGCCTTTTAAGTTTTCCATGTTAGGTTTCCACTGGAAGGATATAGATAAGAATTAAAGGTTATTTCAGAATAACCTTGGGGGGTGGTATCTTCAAGTTTTTTCTTACCATTAGCTACTTGGTATAAGAAAAAACCTTTTACTTGGTGCTGAATTTTTTTATCTTTTTTTACAATATGGTACCCTTTGTCTGTTTATCTTGAAATTATGCAATTTTCCTGGAAGCTGCTGTAGGCACTTCCTGTCACTACACACAGTAACTGCATGTCTGTATGTGTGTGGGGGTGTGTTGCCCTTGTAGCTGGGGCAAGAGGGTGGGTGGGAGACTGAGGGGTTTCTTTTTTTGATTTTTTTTTTGTTTGGTTTGGTTTGGGTTTTTTTTTGTCTTGTCTACTTGAGAGATACCCTAGATTTGTTCTCTGGCATAGTATTGTGTTGTGCTTGTCCTTCCTGTAGTACTGTGTCTGTGATACTCGAGTCATGATACTCGAAAATAGAAATCTGGCTTCACCTGTTTGCTGTCAAAAACACATTTTTGTTCAGAGACACACAAAACCTTTCTTTTTAAGTGCATTTTTTTTGTGCTTTTATTTTTTTTTTTTTAGCAGCATGTTCAATGAGACATTAAATGTAAAGGAAACAAATCCTGAACGGATTGCAGAAAGTTAGCTATATTATAAAGGTCATTTAGGGTAACATAGGGCTTTTGTTTCAATGTTACCTTAAATCATGCCTTATCCTCTAATTAATTCATAAACATAATACTTGAAAGTATTTTACCTTCAATTAGTATCAAATCCTAAGGATTTTCTGTAAGGTTTTTTTGTAACCTGGTTTTTAATCGTGGAGATGACTTATTATCCACATGAGCACAGGGTCTCGTGTACAAAAACAGATTCATATTGGATCCCTGCGTATGCCAACTTCTGGTATAATATGGTTGGGAAGGATCATTTTGGTCTTTATAATGCTGCTTTTGGCAGGGTTGGGGTTTTTAATTAAAAAAAAAAAGAAAACAAAACTCTCCATTTTCTACTTCTCTGCATATGTTGGTGGAAAGTGTGTTCCTTTTTGCACTAAATAAAACCTCAAGGGGAAAGTTAATTGCATGGGGTCTTTTAGGGGCCTGTGTTGCTCTCTCCTTTCTTGGTTGGATGCACTGATTTTTCTAACTAACTGGAAATGGGCTTTATACAAACACTTTTTCAACAGGTTACATGGCTTTTATTAATGTAACAGCACTTGGGTTAAGTGATTTTTACCATCTAAATTTTAAACAATATTACAGATTACAAACATTTTTGTAAAAGAATCTATGTACAGTTACATGTAGCTGTATTGCACTGTGTGTAGTCACTTGGAAGATCAATTTCAAACACTGCTGTATTAATGTTATGTTTGTTCAGGATTTTCTTTGTGTGCATCTAATGGTTTTTAATATGCACTGTATTTTTTTCCTAGTGTCCCTCGGGCTGAGTTTGGAAGCCCTTAGAGTTTTACTTCTTTTTCTAGAATAACAAACCATTTGTTTGCAGGTTTTCTTTTTCAGATGATGAAGCGTCTTTCAACAGTTTAACTTCTAATGAACAGAGATTTTCACTTACAGCAAAGACAAGATGCTAACACTCATTTATTCACAGCTGATCTTCTGTACCATTGCATACAATTTTATTGATAAAAGTTCTCTTGGAATAAGTCAACTTTCTTTTTTCCTGTGGTACCCTTTGCCTCTACCCTATGCTTTACTTCATTTCCATCTCATTTGCCCTCATTTTTCCATTCCCTCAAGGATATTTGTATCCTTGTTCTGTTCCTGCTCTTTTCACTCTGTTCATCTCTCTGGATGTTTTCCTGTCCAAGTGCGTTGCATTCGATCTTTCGCTCTCTTTTCTATTCTTTCAGTGCTTTTAGTGTTCCTGAAGCCTAGATCTCCTACCCTGAAAGCCCATCATTCTGTACTTTCCTTTCCAGACTTTGGTGTATGAAGTTGAGGTTGCTTTTGTACAGGTATCACATCTTAGGAGATGCTGCCCATCCCAAAGCCTTGGAGAAGCATCACTTAACAGTTTTGCTTTGCAGTTTTACCCGTGTTGGAGAATTTAAACATGTCGTTTACATGCTTTAGCATTTGTGACAAGCCAGGGTAACAGGATTAACAACTCTTTCATCCTTTTCACTTTTCCAGGAGTTCTGTTCTTGAATTCAGTGATAGTAATAGCACTTTTTCTTATTGCCACGTAGAAATACGAACACTGTCGACACGATTCTACCTCCTATTACTATTACTGAATGTGATCCTTCCTAACCTGTAAAGTCTTAAGCAGTGTGTATATATTTGGGTGTTTTGAGAATCATTTCAAATGTACTGCTCTAATCTGGATTGCAGAGCTTGTTTATTGGCAGTTCAGGATATAAGTTCAGCAGCCCGACTCTATCATACTGACTCCACTGGGAGTGCGTCTGCCTCATGTTTTCTACGGCATCATCTGCACAAGGTGTTGACTGCTAATTTCTTGAGTGTAATACTGAACTTTAACAAATCCTCCACTTGCATAAGAGATCTTTCTGTCGTACCTATTTCAATGAATGTAAAAATGGAAACACAAAGATGATCTCGTGTACAAGCTTTTTTTTTTTTTACATGTAATTCCATGTTTAAAATGTGAACATGTAAATATGTTTATTGTACCTAAAATATGTCAATAAAACTTGATTTTTATAAGTTCATACGTTGTCGCTTGGTGTACAGCTTGAACTTAAAACTTCTAGAAAATGGCTTTATATACCAGATTATTTTACCATTTTTATTATGGTAGCATCTCTCAGCCTCTACTTTTACATCAGCATCATAGCATGGGGTTCTTCCACAGCTGTGCAAAGGATGGATGGTAAAAGGGACTTGTGCTTGTGTGCCTAGTTCAAAGGGTCTGGAGCCTAAGAAGGATCTTGTAACATACATATAGGAGAAAAGCTTGTCAGTGTAAAAGGTTTTCTTGTGCTTTTTAGCCATACTGACATGTGTAGTAAAAGATCTCTACTTTCAAATATTGCCTATCTTAATTTATAACCTAAAGAGAGGCCCTTGGCAAGCTCAATTTGGTCACCATCAATTATTTTCTGAACACATTATATCAACATAAATGGAGGCTAATTCCACTGGGCTATTGTGTCTCAAGAAAAGAGGTCAGAATCAACTGTCTTGCACTTGGTAGGGGTTTTAAGTAGTTTTCTAAAATTATTCACAAAGTTGAGTGTAAAAAACCCCACTGTCGTCCTGGTGTCACTGGAAGTGGCACCTGTGATCCAGCATACATGTTTCCAGGGAAGCATTACTAACATGGCACATCATTACTGGGAATAGATGTCAAGAGAACCTGATTACCTGGGGACAGAGTATTGATACCCCAAGGTGTTTTTTTCTGCTTTTGCCCTAGTAGAGGACATGTAGTTACAAGCAACACAGTAAACTTAGAAGGCTCATCAAGGTAAAAACAATGCCTCTGATGCAGTGATTTAAATAGTGAGCCATGTAGGGATAACCATCTTTGTTTACAAAGTTCCAACTTGGTTTTCAACTTGTGATTTTGTTTTGAATTAACAATAGGAGCACACTGTAAATATCCGTCTGACTGCAGCATGGCCTCTTTCACATCTCCTCTAGATAAGGCTCCAACCAAAGCAAACTTCAATACAACCCCTCAACCCCCAAACGTGATGAGTTCTATCTCCTTGTTTCTTTGTGCTTTCTTTCCCTGCCTCTGTTGATCTGTAGTCTTGGGGCAGGAGTTTGTGTTTTAGTGAAGTTGATGCACTACAGAGCATCGACCCAGCAGTCCACTCTTGCCATAAACTGAATGGGTTGACCATTGCACAGCACGGGTGAAAAACAAGCTCCCTTTTTGAGAGTGCAGGCAAGGGTTGGGCATACAAGTCTGTTGTCTTTAGAAGTTAAAGTGTCCTGCTGATGAACTTGTCATTTTGGAAGGTTGCAGGATTCCTGCAGGGATGCGCTTTGAGAACTGGAAGGCGGACAACTGCAAAGAGATGGAGGAAATCAATGGGGCTAAAAACTACTTATTGAAGGGATGGAAAGAGAGTGACCAAGGGAGGTACAAATAAACCTTTAAAATCAAATATTGAGATGCCTAGTGGAGTGCTTCAAAAATTGGTCTTCCTTGGCCTTAATTAATTTGTAATGATTTGGGCAGGAAGAGTTGGCTGTGATGGGAGACAGATGAGGGAGGGCTCAGAAAAGAAGTAGGGTTGGAGTATCTTAGAGGAATTGAGAATAACAGAGATGAGATTAAATTTAATCTTGCAAAGTGCAAGAGCATGCACTCTGGTATTAATAAATAAGGATTTTTGTTGTAAGAGTCACTGGGAAAAGAGGGAGAGCAGTGAATTAGTTTCAGATACCTGATCTGCAGATGTCAAGAGAACATCATTACCTGGGGACAGAGTATTGATCTAAGAGAAAAAGGACAACTGCCTTTTCTGGCTGGATGCATGAGGCCCTTCCAGAATTGAGTTATTAGCATGTGTATGTGCAGTATGAAGATTTAGTGCTGAACTTCAAATTAGCGACCCAATCAACCACCTCTCTACAGCCCTAAGAGGAAACACCCTGTGAATATTTATTTTGCAAAGGTTTTTCAATGGTTCAGCTATCGAAGATTTTCTCTGCTTTTGCTCTACACATTCAGCCTTTCAAAGACCAGGGCTTAAGCTACAGAAAACATCCTTAGCTAGGTCAATGAGAATTGACTGGTCACACGGTGCCACTGCTCCTTGGTTTCAGATGTCAATTCTGGTAACTGCTGAATATACATTAAATATTTTCACCCATCCATGCTGCTCTGGAAAGATCCCAGGGGAAGGTGTGCCTTCAACTAGTGAAAAATTAAAGATGCTGACCAGTAAAATCGTTCCATGGAGGTGTGGTCAGCATTGTGGATGCTTTGGAGAGGACTTCGGAGTTAAGCATTTCTATTTCTTCTGGCTCTAGTCCAGTATTCCACTGATTGTTACCTAATTAACAACCTTTTCATTAAATTACTGCTGAGAGGATTCTACTTCCATAAGAAGGATTTTAAGACAGCACGAGGATGGACTGAATAGCCCCACAGCCTTTTCCAATCCTGTTTTCCTGGGTCTTAAACAAATTAGGCTGTGTCTTCTGAAACTGTGGTATTCCTGTACAGCATTACACAGTCTTTACTGGCAAAAGCCAGTAAAAACAGAGGGAGGGGGTTTGGGAGGCTTTTTTCTTCATTTATCTGTGCAGTGAGTCAGGTGCCTTCCACAGTCTTAGTTAATGTGGATCCCACACTGCAGGACTTGAGAAGTGGGGAAATAGCTAAAAGCTTCAAAGAAAAAAAGTGGAAGCCACCTGTTTCATTTGTTTTGATAAGGCTCAAAAGGTATTCAGGGGGTTGGGGTGCCTGGGTGCTCTTATAGCCCTCATTGCAGAGGAGAGCAGGGGTCTTCAAGCTGATTTTTCCAATATCCATCACAGGAATTTGGGGAACTTTCTCAAATATGCAGTGTCTGTTTAGTGCTGCACAGAACTAAATGGTCCTGAGTCAGGTACTCATGAGCATAGGCTGCTCTGGATAATATTTATGTTAGTAGTGGTGGCTGGCATTGAGTATTTTGCATGCAAGCAAAATCCAGCTCACTGGCAGGGTCTGATTGTTAAAAAATTATAATATCTCCCTGAAATGTAACACTTTAAGAGAACTTGATAGTAAATCAAATTACAAATAACACTCTGAACCCTCATCATCTGAATCCTTCCTGCTTTGTGCTTAGGTAGGTCTTCAGTAAAACAGAAGTGCTTCTGTGAATTTGCTCCAGGATGGATTTAAGATTTCTCTGCAGATATTCAGTGGCCCTGATACCAATCTGTTCCTTGTCACTTCCTATCATTTGCTTTTTAAAAATTATTATTGTTATCATTATTAGCCTTATTATTGAAACTGGGGCTTCTGCAAACAGTAGCTGGATGCAAGGTCTGAGTCACAGGGAAATAACTGGGTACAGTTTGAGAACCCCAGCGTTGTAAGTATGTCCTTTTCTATTTCTAGCCTGGGTTTTTGTGTGGCAAAACCAGTCCTGCAAGCCAAACCTCAATTAACTGAATGAAGAGATAGTTTCTTTATATATTCTCTGTCTTAAATACGGCCACAAACAGGCCTCTCTGCAAGGTGACACCCACAGCTCCTACTGCTATGAACCTTTCCGATTGTTTAGAGGTGCTGGCTTATTGGAAAGGGCTTGTGTTCGTTCACTACGGTGAGGAAAATTCACGGATCACATCATAACAGGGAAGATGTGGTTGTTCCCAGGTCGTCCCTGTGCTACTGTTAATCAGCCATATCCAGAGGGAGGATGCATGTTGCCTTTAATGGGGGCGAGGAGCAGGAGGAATGTAATCATCCCTCATCAGCGAGACCCTCAATCACTGCACTTCAAACAGCTGGGGGTACATAACCTCATCTTCATTTGAAAATTTTAGTACCTTTTCTCTTAGCTACCTCCATTTTATGCCTTTTTTTTCCCCTCATAAATTTTTATGATTTTTTTTTAAGGGAGAATTTATTGGCGAAATGGCAGAGACCGTGTGAAATGTGGAAGAGCTAAAAGGCTATCACTGTGGTAAATGAGGCTAATGGTTCTTTACCACCAGCTGTTTAGAGTTCAGTGATTGAGTCTAACTGACAAGAAATAATTACCCCCTCTCAGAGAGGTGAAATGGGCCCTCACGCTGTGAATGCTGCTGATGAAGGGGCTGTCCCGGGAGAAGGCAGGATCCTTTCCAACAGTTTCTGTGCATACATCTTGGATCCTTAAACCTCTCCCAGCATCTTGCACTAAGGTTTTCTTAGTGCAATGTTTTCTTAGGGTGGTGTCCTTCAGTGACTCAGCAAATCCCTCCTGCCCTTCTGGTCCCAGGGAGGTTCAAAACCTTGAGACAACATCTTGCAGGGATGAGCCCAGAGCCAAAATAGTCCCATTATTGATTAAAACTGGTGACTGTCTCCTAGCCCATTTTATTTCAAAGCAAGAGCCCTCATGCTTCTTATTGCAAAGATGTGCATTAGGATCTAAAAGCACCTGTTTTGTTCTTCTTTTCTAATCAATTGCAGGGAACAAATATGATGAGTGCATTTGTTCACAGGACAGAGAGGGGGAATACCTTGACTTAGACGGGGGAAGGAAAGGACTTGCAGTGCTCCAGTTGGAAACCTGCATCCTCTCAGATTGTGCTGGAGCCAAATCCCATTTAAAACAAAAACCCAAACAAACAAACAAAAAACCAAGTCAAACCCTAAATATTTGGAATATGCAAGAAACATGAGATGAAACACAGAAATAAGCATGAAGGTAATGGCTTGAATGCCACTACATTTCTCTGGCTTTATTTGTTGTGTTACGGCATTGATGAGGATACAAATACTTTGGATACTTTGAAAATTATGTCTCTAATGACTAAATTAATTATTATTATGCAAGAGCCCATCTGAGGTCGTGCTGTGTACTGCCCAAGTGAAACCAGGTACCATCTCAGGTCAGGTCAGGAGGGTGGGAGGAGTCTCTGGCCACAGCTTAACCACACTGTGACTGTCATTACATCACTCATCTGGTTTTTTTAGAAGATGATGACCATGGTCATCTCCAGATGGCTGCCATGAGCCACCGTGGTGCACACAGAGCTTGGTGGAGCCTCAGCAGTGAAGGAACAGCTCAGGGAGGCTCTGCTTCAGTCTCTGTTTCATTGCTCCTCTTTTGAGTGGCTGTTTCTGATGAGGCTTTTTAGATGCATTTTTAGATGAGAATTTTACCCATGAAATGTCTGAGGTCCTGTGGGTTGTAACAGGCCAGTCAGTGCACATGCAGTCACCAGTTTGGCCTCCTCCTGCTATGAGGTGCTGTCCCTTCTTGGCTTCTTCCCCCTCAGTTTGGCCTCAGAAGGAGACAGGGTGTGCACCAGTGACAAGGTAGCACGTGAGAGATTGCCAAGCCTCAGCATCCTCACTTTTCCCCTCTTCTCATGGCAGTTAAATGAAGCAGGTGATTTACTGATCACAGAAATACTTGTTTTATCAAAATAGTATAAATAAATACCACCAAAAAAACCTAAAAAAACCCCAAAGGAGCCCAAAAATCCCACAGGCAAAACTAGCCAACCCATCACATGTGGAGACCCAACCACGACCCAACCCCTCTGTCCTCTCATCCGCCATCAATGCCTCGCAAGCACAGGCTCCTGGTCACCAGTGTGGCCCAGCAGCTCTCCCAGCTTCACCTATTTGCTAAAACATAAACACTGAGGACAGGACTTTCCCTCTGTGAACCCATGTTGACTGTGCCTGATGATTGAATCATCCTTTGAATACCTTTCAATAGCACTCAGTATAATCGTCTCCGTATTTTTTCCAGGAACTGTGGTTGGACTAACAGGTCTGTTGTTCCCTGGGTCTTCCCTCACACCCTCTTTGTAGATTGGGGTAGCACTGGGCATCTCCCATCAGCAGGGACCTCTCCAGACTTCCAGGACCTTTGGTAGATGATCAAGAGGGGTCCTGGCATAACATCTACTCACTCCTTCAGAGTTCCAGGATAAATCCCATCCGGCCCCACGGACTTGTGAGCATTCAGTTGGTACAGCTGGTCCTTTACAATGGAGGAGACAAATCAGGCCCAGGATCTCCAGCCATGGGGGGTTGGCTCAGGTGAAGGTGATGCTCACCCCAGGGATCAGAAGAGACCCAAGGGAAGGTGAGGAGGAACCTTCAATGCTGAAAAATGGACTGGGTGACCAAATGTTCTGGTGCAGACAACCAGAAAGGAGTGAGGTTTTTCTCCCTCCTGGAAAAAAGGGAGTAGATCAGGGTTTATTCCCCTTCAGGCTTTTTCCTTTGTACCTGGCTGCTTCTATTCTTTCCAAAAACCTCTTTGTAAAGCAGAGGAAGGGGTTGGGGTGACAGGAGCCCCCAGAACACAGCCCAAGTCAGGGTCTGGGCCATGGGAGGGAGACTCAGCTGATGGGGACACATGAGTCCTGTTATTACCATTCTTCAGCGTGTCCTTAAGTCCCTATCTCCAGGAGCCATGCCATCAACACTCACCTCCTTACAGGCTCCTGTCCATGGGGTCAAGGTATTGAAGGTAAGCATTTTTGGAACATCAGAAACTTCAAAGCAAATGAAAAAATGCTGACACTATTATAGTAATTCTACTCAAATCTCCTGGATTTTGTTTTAAAGTGCAGAGTGGGCAAAAGAATGGATGGGAACCTTCTCCATGAAGGTGGTGTTTATTTACAAAATATGTGGGGTTGCTTCCTAAGTGAAGGTGTGAAGTTACCCATGACAAGATGCATGAAAACCAAGCTTCACAAAAGTCCTCAGATTTTTTTAGGTTGCCTTATGTTAGTGAGTGTATCTTAAGGGAGGATGTGCCAGGGTGAGAGACAGAGTGAACGACTGCTGCCAGCTCTGTGATTTTTGGCCCTGGTTGCAAGGACTCATGCCGGGCAAGAAGGTACAAAGGCTTTTCTTCTTCCTCAGCCTCATAAACTCAAGTAAGTCTGGTGTACGTCCTTCAACCACACCTTTGCTCATCCCCAGGCCAGCAATCCGTGATGCAATTCCCACAGGCACGGGGAGAAATTCTTCCCCCAGGACAGCACCACCCAATCCCCTCCCAAACCCTCTGCCCAAAGTGTGCTGCCTGTTCTAGCACAGCCATTGGCATGAGGGAGCCCTGTCCCACCTGGGAAGGGGACCCTACACCCGGGAAAGAACCTGTGCCCATCTCTAATCCTTTTTGTGTGTCAGAGATCCATTTTTAGTGCTTACCTTCCCCTTCCTCCTCCTGTCTCCACAGTAAGATTTCCCCATGGAGGGACATGGCACCGCATGGGGTAATGGAGTGGGCAGAAATGATACTGGGCCACTGGGAGGGCTGATGCTGAACAACACGTTGGTCATGCCAGAGTTTTGTCTCCTCATGCCAAGCCCAGAAGTGCCAGGAGAGGTGTCTGGTGTGCTGAGAGGGGGCTGGGGGCTGGCAGCGGGCAAGAAGAGCAAGATCATGTTTCCCACAGGAATATGGTCCTTGTGCCACGATTAGAAACACCCCATGGAAACACAAAAAAACCCCAAAAACCAAAGAATCCCTTGTTGCCGTTTCACATCAGAATTATTTATGCCAAATGCCCTAGAATATTCTCAGAGAACCAGTTTTAACATGTGATTTTGGAAAGGGCGTGAAAAAAACCTGCGTCAGACTGAGCCACAAATGTAACCAGACTGAAACCCATTTACAGGAAATAATTACCAGTGTTTTGGGCAGGGTTTTTTTTCTTTTTTTCCCCCTGGCATCCCCAGCAGTCTTTAGACAGAAGCATGATGAACAGGCAAAGAAGCAAGCAGCTCTGGAAACGCAGCCTGTTGCAGTCTGGACTGGCAGGGAGGATGCTCCTTGCGTTGGGCTGTTCGTGAGGGGTGGCGAGCTTGAGATGCTCATCCAAAGTAACCCTGGAGGAAAAGATTCAACTTGTCAAAAAACTGAGTAAAGAAGAAAGTATTTCTCTGGGGAATGTGAGCTTGGGTACCCCATTCATGCCACCCCACGATGGCAGAGAAGCTCAACCCCCCTCAGCACCAGGGCATCCAGACTCAGCCTCGTTCCCCCGTGCTGCCCTTGCTGCCCACTGCAGGTGTTTGGCCCACTCTACCACCATTGCTGTGGTTGAGGAAGTCATGACAAAATTTGTCTGTCCTCAGTCCTTTTACTGGGTTTTAGACTCAGCTGAGAAGTTTCCCCACGCTCTGGTGTCATCCTTGCTAATGGAAGCAAGAACTTTGCTGGAGGATTCAGTGGAAACATGGTCCAGGTCACAGCCTTCCTCCAGGCAGTAAACCAAAGTATCATAGAATGGTTTAGGTTGGAAAAGACCCCTGAGATCACTGAGTCCAGCTGCTAACCCAGCCCTGCCAAGCCCACCACTAAACCATGTCCCCAAGTGCCACATCTACACTTCTTTTAAACACTTCCAGGGATGGTGAGTCCACTGCTTCCATGAGCAGCCTGTTTCAGTGCTTCACAATCCTTTCTGTGAAGAAGTATTTCCCTAAAATCCAATCTAAACCTCCCCTGGTGCAACTTGAGGCCGTTTCCCCTTGTCCTATCAGTTGTTCTTTGGGAGAAGAGACCAACTCCCGTCTGGCTACAACCTCTTTTCAGGGAGTTGTAGAGAGCAGTAAGGTCTCCCCTGAGCTTCCTTTTCTCCAGACTCAAGAGATCAGGTAGAAAACAATGGTTTAACCCTATTTTGTTGCTCACTCACAGTGTTTGAGGGATGCCAGAGCCTGGCCGACGTGAGGCACTTTTTTGTCTGCTGGTGGATGGCAAGAAAAACCATAACACACCACAAGCTCAGTCCACTGAGGCCATTTCTTATCCGTATTTGGCAGAACCAAAAATCCCCAGGCCGTTGTGATGTGTGATACTTCTTTAGGTCCAGTGTTGGCAGTTGGTGCTGACTGAAATCCTGACTGTCAGCCTAACTTGGAAAAGGGCATTTGGATGGTAGTGGGAAAGAGGTGTAATGCCTGCAGTGTGATCTCCAGCCATGCTGACTGCTTTTTAAATGAGCTTCATTATACATATAATTAAAGGAAGAGAGCTCAATGCTATTTAGCCATGTTTTAGGGGTATTAATTTAAAGACTAAGGGCACCTGGAGATTAAATGAATTAACTCACAACCGAATCAGGTTAATTGTCATTTTCTTTACCTGGAATGAAGCTGAAAGAGGAAGTTTTTAATTCAATAATAACTGTGGATATATTAAAGAAGAGCAGCTTCTTGAACAGAGGAAAACTCACGGTGAGAAATAGTGAATTGGGAACCAAAGCAGACAATGGAAAAGCTGGGTGACAGTGTGGGCTCTGGGACTGGGGAGCACAGAGTGAGCATACCCAGTGGACCAAAACTGGCCCCTACATTGGACACTACCCTGTGCACCCTTCTGTGGTGGGGTGATGCTCCTGGTCAGGAGCAGAGCTGGCCTGTGCCCACACTGCCCACACTGCATAACTTCACTTCCTACCCACATCACATCAGCCTTTTCACTGCAGCCACCAAAAATAACATCAGCCACAAGTGAGAGCTCCCAGTCACCTCACCTGGACATCCCATCCACCTGGACATCCCATCCAGGCATCCTGTTGAGAGCTGTGGTTCTGCACACCTGTTCCTGCAGCTGAGCCTAGAGCTCTTTCCTGCCCTCTGAGTTTGACAGGCCTGATTTACTGGAGCTTGAATCAGAATGGGTATCTTCAGTGTGGCCTGTCCATCTACCCATCTCCTGACTGCTGCTCTGATACATATAGGTTAGGCTTGTCAGTCCTGGAAATCTCTTCTGACGTATAAGTGCAAGCTAAACACTGCTTTAAATAACAAGTAATTAGCTATAGAGACACTTGTGGAACCTGGTGAAATTCCTGGAGACATGATGTATTGCTGAGTGATTATTTTTCCATGGCTGATATGACTGAGCAGTGTTAATGTACATAAAGGATGAGCAATTTTTCAGCAGAGGATTTGTCTCCAAGCCTCCAGCTTTCAGAGTACACAAACCCCTGGATTTCTTCCTACATCTCTGTCATCATCAGACTCACCTGAATTCTAAGGTAAAAGTTCAGATTTGAACCCCCTTTCTTCCTATGCACATGTGCTGCTTCCTAAAGCTTTTTTGATTGAAACAATCAGTGCTTGAGGAAATCCATTTGTCTCCTCCTCCTTTCTTCACAGTGAGCCCTTCACAGGCCCTCATTGCCAAGGCTTCAGCTTGCACATCAGCTTTGCTGCTTTCCATCTTCTCAGGCTTAGGTAGCATATACTAATATCACATCATTACAAACACTTCTTAGATCAATTGTTCTGTCTAAAAATAAAATAAAATCGCTGACTTTATCAAAGAACAATTCTACATGAACCAACCCAATCAATCGGGTACCATATATATCCCATTTTCTGTTTGGCTCTCTATCTTTGATCCTTCTTTCATCTAAAACCTGTTTTGTTTTCTTGTGCGATGCCAGGGTCAAGATATGTGCCTTGAGCTTGCTCAGGCCCCTGCCACAAATTAGTCTCTGCCTTCACAGTTGCCCAGTCACTCACTTACCAGCACAGCTTATTTGATGAATCTCTTTAACATCATCCCTTCTGGATGCATCATCTCAAATGGTGACTCCTGTCTGCTCTTGGATGGAGAACAGGAAGGCTTCTTGTTTAAGGGCATAAAAGGACAAGAATTTCTGTGATGGATCCAGGCATTTTCCATAAATACCCATGTGACATTTTTCTCTTCCTCCCATGTTCAGTATCAGCATTCTGCTGCAGACCACAGCAAGGTGTTTTTCAAGCTGCACTTGTTCTCTTTGATTCCTTCCTCTCTATAGAGTGAATGAAGTTATCCTTGCATGGCTTCCACTTTACCTAAATATTTCATTAACCTTTTGGTTTTTCCTATGCAAAGTCGAGCTACAAAACCTGGTTTATGGCAATTTTCCTTATAAACCTTCCAAAAGGTTGGTTTCTTTGCTGCTCAGAGGCTTGCCAGCTTCTCCCCAGGAGTGTGGTTTGCCTGCAGTGATGTGCCCGGTTCTGCTTTGTGCAAGGGTGCCTGAAGAGGACTAGAAATGCATTTTCAACACTTCATGCGTATCACAAAATTGACTAAACCACAGACATAGCCCAGGAAGGTACAGGGAGAAGAGCCCTTAATCTCAGCACCTTCAAAGGGCTTCACAATGCTTTCAGGCAACTTGTCATTTCAGTTAGCACTAGGCTGGCAAACACTTCTTTATCTTTCTGGGCACAAAATATGTTTGGCAGCTTCTGCAGCCCCACCAGGGCCAGGGAGCCTTGTGCTGTTACAATATTTTGACTCACTCCCCTCTGGTATGAGGGCAATCTGGAGCTTGGCTCCATTTGGAATCCCTGAAGGAGATCCTGGGGAGGTGGGAGCAGAAGGGACCCCAACACACACTCCCAGCCCCAATGTTTGTCCCTCCTCTTCCTCCGACATTTCTGAATCCACTCTTGGGTGCCAGGGCAGGAAAAACACATCACCACAGGTAGTTATGAGAAGTCTGCAGGAGTGTATTGCACTGCACTTCTTTCTCCAGGTTGCTTCTCCAGCAGTCTCTGTGTCTGCACTCCACCATCGCTTCCGGTCCCAACGAATTCAATGGGACATTTTCTGAGGAACAGATTGTCAAACCTACTTTCCTTAGGAAAACTTCCCTTCAGGCAGCAGTGAACTTTTCATAAAATATTCAACACAGTCATGTTTCGCCTTCCTCAAACGAGTGCCCATGGAGCAGCAGGGTGACACACTCTCTTGTGGACAGGCTGAGCTGGGTGGGCTGGTCTCCACCTGGCTGGGTTATACTTTTCTGTAGCTTCCAGCATCAAAGAATTTAAATGTTCCGCTTTTGAATTGTCTCCTGATGCCGATTTCAACTGTGCAAACTTCACCATGACATAAATACAAGATCATTTTAAACGCAAGTTTTATTTGAATTTCCTTTTGTTTTGTTTTGGGGTTTTTTTAACATTACAGGTTCACCTTCTTAACATTTTTGCTGCAAAAAGTGGAGGCTGGAAGCTAACTTGAAAAAAAACCTAATACAATCTGAAATACACATGCAAACACATGCTAACAGAGTCAAATTTAAAAATGCCTCTAACTATTAGGATATTCAAAACAAACAAAAAAAGGTTTAGTAAAAATACTCTAAAACATCCAACTATTATGTGCTGTTGTTATCTGAGTTCTGTCATAAAGACAATATTTCAGCAGATTTAGACAGATGAGATTTCTAAAGGGGATTTCTAATTTCTATTTGTTTTTAATTTGGGGTTTGGATCACAGCAGCAGCAACAATTTGTTTTGTATTTACGGCTGCACATGTTTAAAATGGTAAATCTGCACTGACCTATTAGACCACAAAAGTGAAACTAGCTTCTGTACTCTCATTCCTTAGCTGGAAAAAAACCCCCACAGCATGCATGTATAAAATAAATTAAATTTTTACAGCTTTCAGGGTTGGGAACCAAAGGCTATGCAAGTATTTTGGATTATCCCAGTCCTGGCTTTAAAAATAAGGAAATGGTTCTTTACCAGAAAGTGATTATTTCAAGACAAAATGCATTTTTCTGGCCGATGCCTTTCATTAAAATGGTATCATTTAATCCAAAATGAAAAGGGAATTTTTAAGGAGCTTAATAAACTGTGCACATTTCTTTGTGAATGAAACAGACTGGAATACAGAGAGATGCTGGTTTGGTTTGATACCAATAAAGATACTTCAGTCTCAGAGATACTTCAGGGTTAGCACCAGATCATCCAGTGTGAGCCCCCTGCTCTTTCTTACCCACCTGTTTTTATTGGCTTTGCTGCTCACGACAAATAGAAGTGTTTTCCTTCAGTCCTTAAGCCTTAAAAGCAAACACAGATTGAGTCATATTTGACTTAACACAGAAATGTGGATGGGACCTGTTGCTTGGCTCCCCGGTCGCAGCTCTGAAGAAGGGCTTACCCAAGCAGAGCAGAGCCTGGGCTGGGTCTCTCTCCTAGCTGGACTCATTATTTGGTGACAAATTTGTCTTCTCTGGCTAATTTCTAGGCCCTGGACAAACATGTGCATCATTTTACTCATTCAAGTTGCTTCATACCCCAGGATGGAGGAGGACAGATTCCTAAGATGCTCCTGAGAGGCAGCAGGTGAAACCATAGGTTGAAAATAAAAGCCCCACACTCAGGTCCAACCTGGACTCTTTGGGGGTGGACAGAAGTGGTCATTAGGAAAACAGCCCAGTTTTACACCATGGACCCCCCAGAGAGACAGGAGGGTCCACAGAACCCCTCACAGGGCCAGAGGGTCAGGCCGAGACAGCAAGTCAGGCAACACCCATTGCAAAACTTCTCATTTCCCTGTGAAGTCCTTCTGAAACGTATCTTAGGAATGTCCCAAACAGTACTTGCTGGGAAGGCGCTGACAAATCCAGGGATAAAAAAAAAGGGAGCTTTATTGCAAGAGGGTGATGAAAGTGGCACTGACCACAACAAGGGAGCACATTTCATTACAGTGGCTGCAGCACAGCCTCCGTGAAAATTACAGGGGATGCTAAATCAGCCCTGGAAATGATTCAAACAGCAATTTGCTCTCGGCATGACCATCGTGGAGAGGGAAAGAGACCAAGATGGAAGCAATGCTCTTGTCTTTCATCCTGCAACTGCCAAACCTCTGGGTCTTTAATGGATGTAGAGATAGGGCAGGAAAGAATCACAGGTCAGAGATTAACTTCTTTGAAACGTGCAAAATTAAGCACCTGGGGGGGGGCTTTTTCTGGTAGGAATAGGGTCCTGTTTTTCACCCAGCTCTGGTTCAGAGATTGACACATCTGACCTGTGGAAAACATATGGTTTTTTAACTATCTGCATTCAGAGTCCCAGCAGAGCTCAGCATCTCCTTTGTGCCGAACCCAACCTCCTGTGCCAAAGGAATCAATGATTTTTTCTGCCTTCCCCAACCCTGAAATATCCCTTGGGAATATTAGAACAGAGCACACAACCATCTCACTGCTGACAGAGCTTCTCCCCCATTGCCCCTGAATGATGACATCCCATTTCTAACCCCCTTTGCTATTGATTTGTATGGTAAACTGACATAATTTGGCTGATAAACAATTTTCCTTTCCGCCACCGCTGATGAATAGTAACATCCTCTCTCTATGCTCTTTTTTTAAAAAAGCTTAATAGTTTGGGAGGGAAAAGATGACCTTGTAGAGGTGAAAAACTCTCTCCTGTCATCCATTCTGGTTGAACCTGGGGATGGGTATGGCTTAGCCCCTCAGCAAAACTCCACACGCCCTACACAACTGGTAATAATTTTGTGATCAGTCTGTGACTGTTCCAAAAAGTAGGAACAAATGAGTTAAATCACAAATCTAGTGCACTTCCTATCCTGTCTATTCCCGAAGAACAGCACATCAGCAGTGCCAGAAGACACATGGATGATAAGTTACTAATAAATTCATTGTGTTGCTGATCTTTAACAGGCTAATAAAAATACTCTTCTTTTAACAGTGAGAATCTTGCATGGAAAAAAAAAGGTAGAGTTTGAGAAAATATTCTATACTTGAATTGTAGGAATGGTTATTGTAACGGTCATAAATTGCTATAATTTTGCTTTAATCAGATATTGATTGCATTTGTACCATGGCACCATCTGAGTTCTGTGAGGGCGGCTGCCGAGCTGCACAGTTAACAGGAAATCACTAGAGGTCACTTTGATTCCACCTAACACAACAAATCCTAAAAGGTCTGGGGGTTTGTTTCTGCCCTTTTTTTTCTTTTTTTTTCGTGAGACACTTCTTAAAAGCAAACTCATTTTGCACATGTGTACAGGACTTGTATGTAGAAGCTCCTCGGGCTGAATTTTATCCTGGTGTAAAGAGTGAAACTCTGAATAAGTTTATGAAGCTGTGTCTATATTCATCAAGAGGAAATCTGGCCTTGAGTTTCCTTTTTAATATGAAACATCTTCCACTGGATTTGATATTCCTGATAACAGATGTCATTATTTAACTCTCAATAAATAGTTCTGTCCTGTCAAGGTCCCTTTGAACAGGAAACGAATAGCTTCGATGTATAAATCTGCAAGAAGATATTCTAGTTTTGCTCATTATTCAGTTATAAAGGAGAAATAACATTTAGGTGTGTTTCATTCCTAGCTTTAGTTGATAACCAAAGTACAGACATTTCCTTGCTAATAAAAAAAAAAACCTGAAAGGGAACACCTTGTGATCAGGCAAAACACTTTCTTGATGCAGAGAGCAACTCCAAGAGGACTCCAAACATGACCTTTTATTACATTTGTAAAGTGACAATTTGCTTCCTTGGGAACCTGTAGCATGAAATCTGACTTTAATTTTGGAAATCTGGGCTCACTTGGGCTCTACCCTGCCAGCTCTTCTTGTCATGAGGTCACAAATACCTGAGTTCCAGGTGAGGAACGCGCAGCACAGCTCTCTCTGGAGTGGCATCAGTGCAGTCCAGATGCCTTGGTGTTCAGTCCCTGACAGGGCAGGGGCTGCACAGAGACATCTCCCCTGCCCTGATGAATGGCAGCATCCTGCCCATTGCTGAGTGCAGTTGGTTTAATCCTGTTTTGGGAAAAGCAAAACCCCCTTACGTGTCCGGGATCTTGGTGGTGCTTTGATCCTTCTTGCTGTACATACACCAGGTTTTGCTGCAAACTGGTGCAGCGTCTGCCAGTGCCCACCAGTGAGGTCCCACAGAGCTACGGCTTTTCTTCTGCATCTGATATTGTTCAACACTTGCTGGAAGGCACCAGGACACCTGATGTATCTGCATGACCCCGTGCACTGGTGGGTACCAGCTGCACCCCTCCTGCAGTGGCACCACCAGCTCAGTGCCAAGCTGCTCAGCACTGACAAAAGCAGGACACCAGAGCTGAATTGAAATTAAAATGTTTCAGAAAAGCTTGTCCCATGTCCTGTGCTCAGTGCAGGGGATGCTGTACTTGTGCTTGGGAGCCAAGGAGCCAAGCCTCCCCCAGAGGTACAAAACAGCCCTGAGTGTCACAGCCTTGGTTGCACAGACCAGGGCAGTCACTTCCCATAAATGAGCTCTTTCACATCCACACGCCACTGAATAAAGGCCTGAGTGACTCCCCAGTGCCTCCATGAGTAACTCAGGAGCAGTGGGTGGGAGAGCTGTAGGCTGTTCTTCTGTGTCTGATGCCCAGGACAGCTCCTGGCATCAGCACTGAGTCACTCAGGCTGAGCACCAGAGCATAGACCCAGCTGTGTCATGCCCACACCCAGGTGCTGGTGACTTCTTCTGTCCTTTCCACGACTTGCCTAAAACCTGGGCTTTGGAAGGTGGGATGTCCCCAAGATTCCAAAAAGTCCCAGGCAAGAAGTCCATGCTGGGTGGCTCTCAGGGCAATCCTCCATCCATGCCCTCTCTCCTGGGGGAGTAGACAGTCTTGATGTCCTGCCTCACTCCTAGAAACACATCACTTCTTTCCTTTGACAGTACACAGATTAAGGGAAATTTCTTTCCAGGGGCAGCTCTCCACAGGCTCCATGGTGCTCCCTCAGCCCTCCACAGCTTTTTATCCCCCCAGCACTGTGTGTCCCACTCCAGATCACATTAAGCAACGTGATGAGCACCTCTCCCGTGAGCATCTATCTTCTCCTTTCCTTTCCCCGGGGGAAAATGGAGTGGGAATAGTTTTAATTAACTACACTGTACGTGCACAGTGTTTATACCAACACAGGCAAGGCTGAACAAGTGTGCCTTGCTCTTGGAAAGAGAGGCACTGAGGTTTGTGGCCTCTCTGAAGTCCTGAGCTAATCCTGCAGTGGAGAACCATCTCCAGAGAAAGCTCTGGCCTTGGACTGCACTGGGCTTACCCCAGTATGGATGCAGAGAGGAGAGTGAACATGTCTAGGCCCAGGGCTTGGTCACTCTGCAGAGCGAAGGGAAGTCTATGTGCACCTCACACCAGGACCACTGGATGAGTCAAGGATGCCCCAAATATAATCTGGAACCTCATGGTGAGCCCCTGCGAAAAACAAAGGGCTGAAGTGACATTTTGGGCAGGATTCAGCTGTAAAGTTAGGACACCTACAGTCAGACGTATTTGCAGGTGTCTCAGTTCTCTCATTAGTCCATAGAGATCTTGTCCATCCAGTCTCCTCCAGCCAGCCAGCAGACACATACCATGGAGGTACATGGAGACACAATCAGAAGCCAAAATAGTTTCTTAGCCTTGAGCTGACTAAAGCCTTGTGGATCCTCCTCATGACTTAAGTGTGCAGTGCAGAGTTTGACCATGCAAAAGCCAGCTGTCATCTTTTTCAAGAGTATTTAAAATGGGCTTTAAAATCCCATAATAAACATATTTATTTTAGATGTAAATATGGTTGATACTGGCAGTTGTGAGAGATTTAAAAATTAAACACATTTTTTAACCAATATATAAATAAAAGGGCTTTCAAACAGTCTGACAAGCAAAGGTTCTGGGTCATCCTTTGGTTTCAGCATGTGCACACAGAGGAGATCCCTCAGTGACGAACAGGGAGTAGATGATACATCAATCACTGTGTTTCTCATCATGTAGACCCATAGACCAGAGAAAATTATCCTTTGAGATGTTTTTCTTCAACTCTCTGATGAAGGCAGGGAGACAAAAGCTACTTGCTCAAAATCAGAAGAAACCCCATCAAAGGGGCAAGAATCAAAACTGGTTCACTCAAAGCCTAGCATCCTTCTGGCAACTTGTTTGTCTGTAATGAGGGATTTTTTTCACTGTTTTCTCCATCCTACAGCTATTTATAGTTTCACTTCACAACCAGCGGTTAATATTTTCAAAGTAAACAAGCATGTGGTCTCCCACACAGAAGATGTGACCGATTCTCCTGTGCTGCCTAAGAGGTGTTGCCTATGATATTCAGTATCTTTCTGCAAGGATCAGCGGGAAGCCATTGGCAGAAGGGAGAGGGCAGGAAGGAACCTTGAGAAGAAGGTTTTGCTGAGGCTACCACACTCTGCAAGGCTGTGAGTGAGTTTGCAAGGCATCTTCTCCTGAAGATGCACCATGATGGAATTTCATGCGTTTATTTATTTTTCTACTAAATCTAACCCTCCCTGATCCTTATTCCTGAATACGTGGGTTAAACCTTATTGCTCTCTAGATCAAAGACTGGTATTTCGTGCCTTCTCCTGCACTGTTGTGCAGTGACAAAGTTCCTGGTGACTTAAGTGGGAGCGAGGCTGTGTCCTGGGAGACAAAACTTAATTGAGTGTAATACCACAGGGCACATAAAGTAGGACAACACAGCCTGACCTCATTTTGCCCATACATAACCCTACTGACATCAGTGGGAGCTGCACATATGCAGTCAGGAGATGACATTTGCCCACTCTTGGCTTCTCTAGGAAATTCTTACTTGCCCGATAAATTCTATTATTTAATGGCACAATATGAGAGCGATGGACACACCAGGTAAAGCTGAGCAAACACAGCTGACCTCCCCTGCCTGTTTGAAGTTGTGGAAAGACTTCAGTTGCCGCTGGTGGGTGTTGGATTGAGCCCACAGTACACAGTGATTTCCTCATAATTTTTTCCCCGTGAACGCAACCGGGTTGGTTTGTTGTTATTTGTGGGGTCACACATTCATTATTTGCAAATATTTGAATGGCAGCTGGACTTTCTGATGCCTGTGAACCCCACAGCTTCCACTGGTGATAGCACAAAATGGTTATTCATACAAATACTGTGCCAGAACAGACTTGTTTGATACTGTACATTTATTATGCTCCTATTTCTAGAAAAACTTGCTGAGTAGAAAGGGCATCATTTGGCAAAGCCAACAAAGCTTACACCAAACCGATGACTATTCCAAGAGAATTGTTCATGAGCAATCCTGAGACTAATATTTATTAGCATTCATCACAGTCTAATTAAAACCACTGCTTACTGCTGTGGAAAACAGGACAGGGCTGACTTAGAGAGAAAGGTGAGCTGGGTGAGTGAGGTTTCAGCTCTCTGCTCAGTGAGAGCTGCAGGAGCAGAAGCAGAGCTCAGCAGAACTCCGAATGCCCCAGATTTTGAGCCTGGGATTTCTTAAAACTAATTTTGTTTTAACTCTTTGGTCTCCTTCCTCTCAGAATGAATACAAAGATAATATAAAGGAAGATTCTTGATAGATGGGGCGCACTGCTGTTATATTGAGGCAAACTGTTAGCTTATTTAACAATACCAGTTACTCAGAGGGTTGGAGCCCCTCTACACTTGCAGACATGTGAGACCTGATTGAGGATCTCCTCCAGCAGCTTGATCTAAGCAGTCCCCATATGGAGTGGAATTAGACCCGGGACCACCAGAGGTTGCTTACAGCCTAAACTGTTCAAAAAAGAAGCCCATGAAACACTTTAGTTCTCCAAATTAGCCAAAGCCTGAGCTGTATCCTGCCTGTAAATAAGCTTCCTCCACCCAGAGAAACCCTACAACAGGTCTGTGACATAGTGCCTGTCTGCTGTGATACCGAAAGGATTTTGCTCTAATTGCATACAGATGTATCATCCATTCCCTTGCACAGAACTCCATCAAAAGACGCAAAACTTGGAATGCTGTAGCATTCCCAAGTATATTTTCCCTCTGAGCACATCCTCTTTGCAAGGATACATCCTGGTGTCCCAGAGAGCTGGTCCAGGCAAGCCTTGCCCCAGTGGTGGGGTGAGGAAGGGGTCCCTGTGCTGTTCCTGGAGCTGAGCAAACTGGGCAGAGCTGCATGAAACACATGCTATCCTCACAGGATTCCTGCTCCTCTGACCATGCCCAAGCCCTCCTGCCCCTGGGCAGAAGCCAGATGTGAGTTTGGTGGCCAAGGGACACTCCTTGGTCACGCCACACAGAGCATCCCTTGTCACCTCTCCTCTCCGGTAATATGAATGGACATTTTGTTTACACCAAACTGAGCAAATCTAATATTTATTTCGCATTTAGGTCACAGGACATCAAAACAAATACTTTTACCCCAAACAGACTTCTTGGCCTTGTGGTTTCACTCCTGATTTGCAGAAGTATTTGTGCTAAGAGCTGGCTTGCTCTCACTTAAAAATGAAAAGGAAAAGAAGTTATTTAGGGTCCTGCACTCTGCTTTAAGGTAGCAGCACAACTCCCTCTGCACCCAGATCAGCTCTGGATGCCACTCTTGATTTTACTGGAACCAGGACAAGATCATTAAACTCATATTTCCTGGATTTGCTAGCTTCTTTTCAGCCCTGAAAACCAAAATTATTTAAATGCGTAAGCCTAAACACCCCAAATGCAAAGTATTAAAAATTATATTTAACAATCTTGGCACAAACAGTGGCTGCGAGGCTTATACTGCTCCCATCAAATCTGAGACAATCCCATTGCTTGTAAAGACGCATTTTTTAAAGATGATTTTTTCCCTTCCAGCCTGTTCAGTCCAAGGATCACATTAACTCTGTTCCTTTGAAAGCTCCAAAGTGTTCAGTACACGGAAAACTGACCTTTTTTTCAGTTAAGTTTGCATTGGTTTTAAGGCAGAAACTGCTGAAGAAAGAATTTCAAAAGCTTAAGAAAGCTAGTGGTCCCTTATGGCTTGCAGTAATGAGTAAAATAAAATGCTCCTACTGGTCTCCTTCCCCCTGTAATTGAAATAGATGCTGTACTGGGGCTGCAAAACTGCTGCCCAATTATCGCCCAACCGGGTGGATTTACATCACCTGCTCAGCCTTGGTGTGGTGTGAAATGCTTGGGAGGGCCAGTATAAACATATTTATAGCCTGGTAGGGTATGCTGAGCTCTTAATATAAGGATAATAATGTTATATATGTATACAAATGTGTGCATATATATATATAAAGATACAGACAAGCAAACTTTCACATGTGAGAGCACAAAGAGCTGCTGCCTGTGGCACGGAACAGCTCCCTGCCTGTGAAAGACCTGGTTTACCCCAGTGCTTGTGCTTGGATTTTAATTGCACTGTGGATGTGATCCTCTTTTGCTGGTGCATCCAATCTGCCCCTTGGTGTGTTTACCTGGTGTCTGAGCACCGGAGCATTCCTTGACAGACCAGACAGGTAAACACCAACCTGTCCCTATATCATTAGGGTCACTTCTCACGTTGGCTTGGGTGGGGGAGGCAGTTTGTGCCCCACAAACCCCTTTCAAATGAGCTGGCTTTGCAGAGCCAAGCAGTATTTCACAGGTAAACTACAGACTGTCTACGTGGCTCTAGGTAGGAGAAGAGGGAGGTTGTGACCATCATGTGAAGCGACACAGACAATTCCTCACATGTTTGAAGAGTCCCATGCCAAATCCCCCCTCCCTGTCTCAATGTCATCAGGGTAAAATCACAGAGCTGAGAGTGTGCAGTAGGAATGCTGTCACATATCAGACATTTCAGGAAGTCTCTGTAATTTCTTTAATTATTCAGACAACAGAGCACAAGGATAATAGCTTCAAGTACATTCTTATACATTATTTTAACAGTAATAGATATGTATTTAGTCATAAACTACTCTGTAGCCACCACTATGTGTACATTTTATACAAACTATTGCCATACTCAGACCCTGAAAATGGACAGTGACATCTCCTAGACGTTTTGCACAACGTTTTGACAGTACATCCTTCATACGAGAGCTGTAGCTACAGTTTGGGTTGGCCCATCTAAGGAAGCACTTCTCACGCACACCATGGAGGGGTGATCCAGATGAGAGGCGCCGGAGGAAGAGATGGAATACGCAGATGGTGAGAGGAAGGCAGAAAGGCTCTTGGAATATGTGCAGTGGAGAGCATGGCACAGCACTTCTCTGCTTGACCAAACAGGTTGATCCTAGTATAAGACAGCATCTTAGCTTCTCTCCCACCACAAAGCTCTGAGCTCATCTTGGCCTTTTGGTGAAGATTAAATGAAGCAATGTCTGATATGATCCCTACCAGACACATACCCTACACTGACACAAGCATGGGTTCTGTTCTGATGGCTCATTCACATCTCAGTTACAACTTAGACTGAAGCCCCCAAGCCAATGGCTTTAAGTTTGATCGCTGACATCCCTAAACACCTCCACTGCGCGACCTCTGGAGAAGGCACATTCCAACGCGGTCATTTTTCCGAGTGTAAAGGCCTTAAAAAATGTCATCTGCCACTCAGAGACAGGGACAAGAGAGCTCAGATGCCCAGGCACTGCCATACATGCAAAGACCCGGCTCTTAGAGCAGGGACTCATTTGTTCCACAATCACATTCTCACATGCCCCAAACCAGCCGCATTGTCAGCCCTCAACGCACCAGCAGACCCCAAAGACATGGAGGTGGGAGAGTCCGAGCTGGGGTGGGCAGCAGGTCCCCAGCACCCACCAGGCAGTCCACAGTCCCCCACGATGCCCCACATCAGGAGGGCATTAGGGTGGCTTGGTTCCTGTCCTGGTGCTGCAGCACGCTGGTGGTCACACCGAAGTCTCATCACCCCAGCCATGTCCGAGCTGTGGAGGTTGGAAGTGGTCCTGGACTAGAGGTTGACGGGAAGGAGAGACCACATCCATCTGTTAGGGCTTGACACAGCAGTGCTCGTGCACGGGGCTCAGCCACCAGCTCCTGACAGCACTCCAGAAGCTCCTAGGATTTCAGCATGGAAGAGCATGGTCTACACCCTCTGGAGATGGTCACAGGTAGGGACATTCCGGGAGGCCCTGGAGCTGCTGTACATCCCAACAGGGAAGATGGTTGTGTCTCTAGAGCAAAAGGCTGCCCGATGGATGAACATCCTAGACCGGTGAATAATTGAAACCAAAGGAAAGGTGAGAAGACATTCAAGGAAAGCTCCCTTCCAGCACGATCCTGTTGCAGACGCTCACACACATGCACACACAGTGTTTTGCAAAATTTTTAAAGGGTTCCTGGAAACCCCCCCATGGAGGAGCACGTGGTGCAGCAGAACCTCACTGATCAGCACCTGCAAGGATGATCCCCTCAGCGGGGGTTGGGGCTGGGACCAGGCAGGGGATGCAGTGCTGGCCACACCACTCAACTCCTAAAACACATCTCCAGTGCGTTCACACATCGGTGGCTTGGGACAGACTCCTGTGTTACGGCTAAGGAATGTCTCTCAGAATAAATGAACAAATCTTTATCCTTTCTTTGTTTTGCGAAAATGGTGTTTTGCTCTGCTCTCGGCGGCCCCAAGCCCTGTGTTGTTACTCAAAGTGGCCAGTGAAATCTGGTGGCCGTCTCCTTCTTCCAGCGTCTGCCACATGAATCCCTGCTAACTCACCAAAGTCAGTGTCTCTCCCTCAGATTTCCATCTTCTGGCACCCAAATTAAAGCCAATTAAAATCCCGGTGCGGCCACAAGATGAAGGCAGTTGCCTGCTTTTACATTTGCACACTTCAAAGGGAAAACTTGATTTAATATCCTCAGAAATCAATTTTAAGAGCTGTCTGCAGTGTCCAGACCAGGCCAGGAAGCGGACACGGAGCCGGGGCTGGAGCTGGAAGAGGGGAGCATTGCCTGAGTGCGGATGGGGAGCCAGGGCTCCGGCAAAGGGAAACCGCGTCTCCCGGTCGCTCGTGCAAATAAGTGAGGTTCTACTGTCACTACAAGAGATTCCAGGTTATGCTCAAATGTGATGGATTCTGTTCGATAATTAAAGTACCAAAATTAAATGTCATAAGTAACATATCTAAATATAATAACGGGCACTCCTTTAGGCATCACGTTTCCTAAACCAATAAGCAAAAAGGAAAAAAAAAAAAAGATGGGATGCACCAGGAACTCTTAGTTATTATATACTAACCAGACTGTGCATGGCACATTTTATTTCTATAAAACTATTAAAACTATTACAAAATATTCAAAAATACATTTTAGTAAATTTACAGCAGTTATTTCTCAATTTATTAATGCAAAACATCCTTTTCTCCCCTCTGTACAAACTACCATCTCCATCGTCACAGAATTGCCGCCATGTGCGTTTTTTAAAAAATATTATTTTCTAATAAACTTTTTTTTGAAGTTAAAAATAACAAAGTTTCTTACGGTTTTTGCAAATAAAAAGTTTGTGTAACAGTCTTGACTTCCATGGACGTGGCCGAATGGTGTTTTTACAAAGCAAAACATGGAAAACAATACAGGAAATGGTGTTACATTTGAAACTATTTAAATTAAAATAATATATTCTCATATTTTACACTATTTCAAAAAACGAAATGTGATTCAGTTAAGTATTGATCTCTCAAAAAAATCTAATTTACAATTCTGTGTATAAAAATATAATTTACGGACCCCCATGAAGTTTGTCTTTTTTGTGTGTGTCTGTTTGTTTGCTTGTTTTTTAGACTTGCTGAAACGACGGAGCAATGTAATGGAGAGATGGGAAAGTACAGAATTTTGCTTTCTGAAAGTCAGGACACACGTGACATGTAGAAAAATAGACTCTGCGCAGTTTTGCTTGGCCTCACAAAATAATTTTTTCCCGTGTGAGTACAGTTCACATGATAATAAATTATCAAAGAAACTATTTAAGGCTCTTGAAGGTCCGGTTCATATCATTTAAAACATCTATTCAAAATACCAAAGAAATAAATATCCAGGAGAGGAGGAAAAAAAAAAAAACAACAACCAACAAACAAAACAAAAGAACAAATAAAAATATATATATATTTATAAACTAAACAGAACAGAACTTCCCGGGGTCTTTGCTTCCCTTAAAGTCTACTTTGGACTGTCCTACTTAATTATTATTATTTTATTATTATTATTATTTTTAAGTCTTAATCCGTGCTCTCTTTTAAAAATAGGGGTTTTTTTCTTTTTTTTTTTCTTTTGGGTTTTTAGTCTCCTTTCTCTCTCTCTCTGTCTCTGTCTCTCTCTCTCTCCCTCTGTGTCTCTGTCTCTCCCTCGGAGGCCGGCAGGTGGCCCGGGGCGGCGCGGGATGCTCTCAGCTGGACGACACCACCATGCCCAGCGGGTGCAGAGAGTCACTATCCAGCACCCAGCTGCCGATGCGGTAGAGGAGCCGAGAGTACCAGTGGATGCCGGGGGCCGTGGGGTCACCCATCGGGGACCCCCCTCCGGAGGGGCAGAGGGTGGCCAGCATCCCCTGGAGCAGGCGGAAGGGGGCGAAGGCCCAGTGTGCCCAGCTGTGCTCCTCCACGACGGCGTAGCAGGAGGCCAGCACGCGGTTGATGAGGATGGTGCCCTGGGCGGTGAGCGGGGCGTAGGCCCCCGACGCCTCCTCCCGCAGCGACACGCTGTGCACGGCCGCGGGCAGGAGCTGCCGCCCGCCCTCGCCCAGCACGAAGACCCGCTGGCCCGGCCGCACGCGGCTGGCGAAGAGCGCCCGGCTGCTGGGGGTCCCCGCCTGCGACTGGTTGTGTTGGGGGGCCACGAAGAGGAGGTGGGCGGCCGTCAGCAGCAGCCGGGCTCGGGGCTGCCGTGTCTCGATGACGTAGAAGAGCTTGTGGGAGCCATCCTCCCGGTCGAGGAAGGTGAGGAAGTCGCTGTAGAGCAGGCGGCCTTCAGTGTCGGCCACCAGCACCCTGTCTCCGGGTCTCAGGTCCTTCACCAGCTTGGTACCGCCTTGCTCCAGGTGCACCGTGGCCGAGCCAGGGAAGCAGCCCCCAGATTTGGCTGCCACCGAGTTTTCTGTGCAAGGAGAGAGGCACAGCAGGGTTAGAGGAGGCAGAAACTCAGCTGGAGCATGGGTGTATGAGGGGACACGCCGCTTCCCCAGCCACCCTGACCCACCCAAGAAGAATAGGTGCAGAACACAGCCAGACTTCTCTCTGAAATTCCTCCATCCTCATCTATGAACATGCCCCATTTGCTCTCAGCGGGTCAAGTGAGAATCCCCTTCCTGACAGATTTGAGCCAGTGCATTTCCCTCTGGGTTAGGAGTTAGTTTCTTCATTAAGGAAATGGGCCAAAATATTTCCAGCAAGAAAACTCTTCCAGAACAAATTTCTTCTGGAAGAACTTCCCGTTTGGCTACGATTTACCCTACACTGACATCTGATGCCAGATAACTCGCAACCTTTCAAAGCCGAGTGCTTCTGCTGGCTTAAGGTTTCTCCTCTAAGCAAGTGTCTGTGCTTGCAGTGATCAGGGTCCCCACTGAGCTCTTACTCAAGGAGGTCATCTAGGGAGAAGACAGCAGGGAGCAGGAGGAAACTTTGCTCCAAGGTGCACATGAATTTGCCCCACTGAAAAGCAACAGTCAGAGTTTCACGAGTCCTCCTCCATCACCCTGTACATGCCCCCGTGTTGTCTCCAGCCCTCTCTGCTCTCCTACTTGGCATGGTGGCTACTGGTGCACATGTTACTGTCATACCACCCCTGCTCGGCAGCTCCTGCACTCTGGTTCACTCCTCTTTCCAAAAAAAAAGCCTCTCCCACCCCAGTAGAAGAAGGATGCTGTTCCCTGTCCCAGAACTTGGGGTCCCCAAGCAGCTCCACATCTGTGCCAGGCTCAAGCTCCTTCACCTCCTCCAGCTCTTGGGAGTTACTCAGAGTTTAGATATTATATGCTGTCATGAACTGTAGCCGTTTTCCAGTGCTACTGAAAGGAACAATCTCAGATTTAAAGAAAGCAGAAGTAGCAATGAAACTCTTAAGTCTGTCTTGCAAATCCCTTTCTGGAAGCTCAGCCACCGGTGGGGTGGTGGGAGAGAAACTCTGCCATGTTCCAGGCTGGTTTCTATCTTAACAGAGGGACTCTGCAGTGCCCCTAAAAGCTCTGGTTTTTTAAAGATGGGGTAGTAGCCCATGCTATGCCATGGTAGCAAGTGTGTTTGCTACAACTGTTGACATTCACCATCCCTCCCTCGCCTTTCCCTGGTTTCTCCCAGTTAATCCCTATACCAGTTAAGAGACCTGGTGATTTATCTCCTGAAGGTGGACAGGTTTTATATTTTACCTCCGCGGTTCTTACTGAAACTTATGATTTAAATAAATCCTTGGAGTGTCTCCTAATGACTTTCTCGGGAAGGACAGGAAGGGTGAAAATTAGACCGTTATTGATTTGCTAATGACTTTATCACTTCTCCTTCAGAAATGAAGCAGTTAGGTCTCCAAGGCCTCCCTCTTCAGGGGGGACATGGCAACAAACAAGCTATGTGCTTTATGTAGAGGCCTCTGCTAGCAAACTACACCTTCCTACAAGCCGACAGTAAAGGTCTGGCTAGAGCTTTGTTTGCATATTCAGGGACTTGATGAATAGATCTAGTAGTGTAGCAGCTCTACAAACACACCAGTGAATTGGCAGAGGTGTGAAAATCTGCTTCTTTGAGCAGTGCTTGTTTGGGTTCTCTAATTAAAATCCAATAAAGGATCAGCATTGTCATTCTGATTCATGTAATAAATGCAGACACTCTTGGAAGAGAGGACACTTCCATTTTTTTCCCAGCTTCTTCCCCCCCTTTTCTCCCCCTCCCTATTTGTTCAGGTGCAGAAACCCTATGTGCCAATTCACACACATACTCTCCAAAAAACCCAGGACCTTCCAAGCACTATTTGCACAGCAGAGCCACTTTTCCAAGGCACTCAAGATCTGTATTTGAATTTTAAATGTAGAAGCTTGCTCTAAATACTTGCTGTAGCGTATTATCAATGTCCCTTTTACCACCCCTGCCTCTCCCTCCTCTGTTCTGGTGACAATAATTCAGGCCTTGGGGGAACTCTTCTTTGCATTCCAGTCTCGGGGATCATACTTTTTGCAAACAGAGATCTAGATAAAGAATCTTCCTGCCTGGCATTATGGGGTTTAATCTTCTCATGAGATGCTCTGTCATGAAATGAGGTTTGGACAGTTTAAGATCAGGGTGAGAGGATGGAATTCAAGCCTGCTTCCTTCAGCCTGCCTCGTACAGTCACACGACCCTGCGTGACACCCTCTAAATATTGCCCCCAAGTCCGTGTGGGCCGAATCTCAATGAGCAGCTTGGGGTTACTCCTCTCCTATGAAATGCCCACGGGGGTGGATTAGGGGATGTGCTTGGGCTAAGGTCACCACACACCACAATCAGACACCTTGTGCTGTAAAGCCCATCTTGGCTGTTGAAAGGGATGTTTCACATCTCCACACAGCTGACAGTTCTGCAGGGCCTCCTTCTGGCTAGAGAGGACCCAGGAGCTGAACAAAAGCAGTAGCAGGCTCTCAGGACAAAGTCTCCACGGGCTGGGAGAAGTGCTACCTCGGCTCAGCCCCTGGGTAGCTTCGGGCTGGAGTGGGGAAATGAACCTGTCCTGCAGATGAACAGACTGGTTTCCCTGCCCTGGGGCTGCTGGGTTCGAAACAAACGGCTGTATTTAAAGAAAGTCCATTATTTTCTTTTGCAACCAAGTGTTTCTTGACACATCCAGCAGGCTGCTGGGCTAGAGGATGCTCTTGAAAAGCGCTTTAGATGCCATCCAAAGGCATCTAAATGGGTGGAGGGAGACGGGAGGGCAGGGGGCTGGCACTTGCCAACCGATTTGCTCCCCAAAAAAGTGTCAAGTGTCAGGAAAAGGAACTCTGCTAGTCGAGGATTTCTTGCGAGCTGTTCCCTGGTTGAGACAGCGTGTGGCGTTGTAAGCACAGGGGAGGGGAGGGAAAAAAATTATGTGTATGGGTATCCCTATCTGGGAATTTCCTAGCGGCTACCGATGAAGGAGGCTGGGGACCACGTTACTTATTTATTTTCCTGGCCGGCTCCCACTCGGAGATTAGCGCTCGCGAGTAAGGCGTGCAGCCAGCGGGGCGGCTGGAGACTGCCACGAGTGTTTGTGTTGAACATGCTCTTTGGATGGGGAAAGCATCAGATCCCACGGGGGGAGGAGAAGGGTGTGTGGCTGCGGCGCAGCGCTCGTGGGAAGGCTGGGAAGAAACATCACCCAAATAAAAATTCTGTGCAAAAGTGCTGCAGCTGGCTGGGCTTTTTTTTTTCTTTCCGCCCTCACTCGTTCCTTACTCCCACCCCTGCGCCGGTGGGGCTCCGCTCCCATCCCCGCGGGAGCCCCGGCAGGGAGAGCCGGGTGATGGGGACACTTCGGGGGACAGGAGGAGGGAACCCGGGCGACATCAGGGCAGAGAAGGCTCTGGGGGGCTGAGTCGTGGCCCGCGGGTGTCTCCCCGTCCCGACCTGTCCCTGGCAAGTTGCCTGCCCTACCTGCTTTGACGGAGCAGTGGATGTGTGCCTTGGACTCGTAGTAGACCCAGTCGAAGCCGGCCTCGACGGCCAGGCGGGCCAGCATGCCGTACTTGCTGCGGTCCCGATCCGAGGTGGTGATGTCCACGGCGCGGCCCTCGTAGTGCAAGGACTCCTCGGAGTGGTGGCCGTCCTCATCCCATCCTTCGGTAACCCGCAGCTTTACGCCGGGCCACTGGTTCATCACCGAGATCGCCAGGGCGTTCAGTTTGTCCTTGCAGCGCTGCGGGATACGGATAGACAGGGAAAGGTCATTATGGGGATGCTGCAGCCGGGGGCAGACCCCCACTTCGTTATCTACACCCCCTTGGGCCGCATCCTGCCCTCCCTCCCCAGCCAAATAGGCGGCAGCCCTCCTCCCTTCCCCCCAAAACGCGCGGCAGAATGGGCTCAGCCAGAGCTGAGCATCTTCTCCCCCGTTGCCAGGGAGGGATGGGGAAGCAGGTGAGGAGGAGAGTGAAACATGGGGACACGGGAGGAAGAGGGGATGAAACACCACGAAAACCCACAGGGACGGAGCAGTCCCCTCCCCTGGCACCTGCTGAGGGGACAGGGGAAACCCCCCCGGCCGCACCACCGGCGCTGGGGTGCGAGTGTGGTGGTTCAAAGCCACCTGCACGGAGCAAATTCCTGCCGCTAAGTGCCCTGTCCCTTCCCGAGAGCAAAGTTTCTGCCGAGAACAAACACTCGCCATATATCTCGGAGTCACGGATTCCCCCCGGAATGTCTCTCCGGGTCTTTTCAGCTTAATTCTGTGTTGAAAAGGGTATCAATACATGTTAACAGCCTTTATGTGCTGGAGGGAGGGGTGTTTTGTTTTTTTTTTTCTCTCCCTTCGCCCATCACTCATTAGAGCCCTCAAAGCTGCATGGGCTGGGAGCATTCACTCCGCTTCAAACATACATCGGCGCTCGCCTACAAAGCCGAGCAAATCCATACAATAATATAGCTCTTAGTGGGAAGATGAAAAGCAAGGGAGGGCCAAGGAGGGAAGTTAAGCGAAGCAGGGATGCTATGCAAGCTAGGAGCCTCTTTGTGTGGAGTGAAACGCTTACAACTCCGTGGAGAAGCATTGCAGGGTTTTTCATCGCCCCTCCGGAGCCACCGACCTTCCTCGGGCTGAACCGGGCCCCGCAGCACGAGGGTCCCTCAGGGACCGAGTAATGAGGGGGGCAAGATGGGGAGAGGGAGGGGAAAGGGGCCTGCAGCACTGGAAGGAGGTGAGCTGTAAATGAAGCCCTGAAAGTTTTGGGGGGATTTCTATCTTAGACAAGGGGGGGGGAGAACAGGTACAGCGTGATAGGGGAAAGGACTCTCAGCCCTCCAAAAGAGGAAATCAGCACCAAAAGCGTTGAAAAGCGCTTGACTAAAGGTACAGAGTTAGAAACGCTTTCTTCCCCATTTTTGAGAGTAAACCAAGTCGTGGACATACCCGATGTGGTTCGCTTGATGAGATGGATAAAAGCCAAGCGGGATGCAGTAAGCTGCTCTTCCCACACTTTTGCTAGCCTGACTGGGATTCTTGGCCTCCTGCAGGACCCTTCTCCCCAGTGTGCTCACAGCACACCTAATAACAGACCACAAAGTCCCCCTTCACAGCTCCCAGAAAGGCAAAGCCTCTCCATTACCCCAACGACGCTACTTTTAGGGACGTGACAAGGTTGCTCAGCAAGAAAGTTCCCTTGTGTCTATCAACAGCCATAAAAGTGATACCAGCGACACACAGGTACCCGAGAAATATAAAACACAACCGTGAGCTCACTTTGGACTCTCTGGCCTACCGTTGTATGTAGAGAGACCGGTGTTTAGGTTTCAGCACTGTTCCCGGCAGCAAAGGGCAGCGGCACAAGTTGAGTTTGATTTATTTTATTTTTTCCTTCTCTTCCTCTCACACCTGAGAGGATGGATACGCTCTTCCACTAATTTACGGGGGGAAGGGGGCGAAGGATCGAACGTTTCAGCTACTGATAAGGCGACAACACTGCGCGACACGGCGATGTCTTGCCCCGCACGGGAGGCAGCGGGAGCGGAGGGGGCGGACCGGGATGCGGGCAGCGGTGAGGGCAGCGCCGAGGGACTCTTGCCGCTCCGGCCCTGCCAGCACCAGTTCCCGGCTTCAGGGGAAATAAAGAAGAAACGGCCTCCTAAAGGACTTTCTTCCCTTTTATACTGCCTGAGCTGGATTGTCAGAGTCAAAAGCCGTGAAGCTCAGACTATTTATTAATTCATTGGGTCGTGTGCCACAAATCAAGCCCAATTCTGTTCAGCCACCGTGAAGCTCAGCAGGGCTGCCTCCACTAACGCTTTGTGTGGAGGCAAAGTTGTTCAACAAGCCCTCTCCTGCCAGCTCCTAATCTCTTCACAAATGAATTGCTTGAAGGAAATACTTAACAGGTACCTGTCAGTGTAAACAACCTGGTGGGCTTCCTAAATGCCAAGTTGATCTCTAAATTCCTCACATCACGCACCGGTTGTGTGCCTGCATTACACGAGATTGTTATTTTTTTTTCATACAAATTCCAGCTTTATCATACTGACCTGGCCTCCTTATCTCTCCCCCGAATCCAGCCAATGGCTGGGGTGGGGGGGGAGGGAGGGGAGGAAGGGGGAGCCCTTAGCAAACTGCTGGTGTCACCTGCAAAGTTGAGAACCTGACTTACCTACCTCTGTTTGCGTTCGCCCCCCCCCCCCCCCCCTCCTCCTTCTGGAGTTAATATTAACTAGCGACTAATGCATTCGGCAACCACTCTGCAAGTTTAACGATTCTGTTCAGGAAAAATCTCTCCATGGTTGAAGGGTTCCCGAAGCCGGCGTTTGAAGGCTGGGATTTAACGAGAGGTTGCTGGTGGAGGGAGAGAGGGAAGGAGAGGAAAGCAAGGCAGGGAAACCGGTGGCAGGACGGCACCTCGGGTCGCCAGGGGCCCAGCCGTGCCCGGGGAGCGGTGGGCAAGGGCAACCCCTCCGCCCGCTCCCCAGCCCCGCTCCATTTCCCTCTCACTGCCTGGCCGAGGCGTGCCGGAGCCCCGCTCTCTCCCTGCTCTCTTCCCAGTCTCGCTCCCCCATCTCACAACCCTCTTTGCCGCCGGGTACCCGGTGCTGCTGCCTCCTCGTCCCCGCTGCTCTCAGCCCACCTCCCCCCCATTGTGTCTAAGGCACGGCAACAAGCACTGAAGGAGAAGGGGGGGGGGGGGGGGGTGGTGTAGAAAAAAAAAAGTATTTGTTTTCGTTTCGTTCGTCTGAGGGAAGTTGACAGAAGGTCAGGAGTTCAGCCGCTGCCAGCTAATGCAGCGGGAGCGGCCAGCCGCGTAGCCGGCGCGGCGTGCCCCGGGAGAGCCGCAGGGCCGGGGTCAGCCCCGCAGCCCGCCCCCGGCCCGCAGCCCACCGCTCCCGACCGCGCTCCCCGGCTCCCCCCGCGCCCGCCGCCCCGCTCCGCCGCGCACACGCACCGGCGCAGCCGCGCAGGGAAGGGAGGGAGGGAGGGAAGGAGAGAGGGATGCGCCGGGCCCCGGCGGGAGCCCCGTCTCCCGCGGAGCCGCCGCCGCTGCCGCCGCCGCCGGGCTGCGGAGGGAAGGGTGAAACCCGAGCCGCCGCGATCAATACGCGAGGGGAGTAAGTGGAGCTGAAAATGCGAGAGATGCGGCTCCGGAGGCAGCGGGGGCGGAGGAGCCGCGGGTGCGCGGAGGGGCGCGGGCCGCGCCCGAGCGGGGACCGGCCCCGGCCCCGCTGCGCTCCGCACCCTGCGCGGGGCGGCGGCCGAGGGCGGGCGGAGGCGCCGCCGCGCTCCGAGGTGCGGTGCGATTTAAGGTGGTCGGGAGGAGATGGTGGCGGCCGCCGGTCCCTCGCCCCGGGAGACCCGACAACGTGCGGAAAATCAGGCCGAGGAACGGGGAGAGTTTGGGAAATTCCACTCCCCACTCCCCCCCCCCCCCCCTTTACCCGCGTCCACTCCCCGCCTAGTCCTTCCAGGCGAGTCCTGCTCTAGCACTGAAGGTGGGGCTTAAATGTATTAATATTAAAAAAGCGCTGTTGACCTATATTTGGAGGAAACCCATTTCCAGTGTCTAGATTGCATGTAGTTTCTGAAACTCCGGAATTGGCAGAGCACTTGACTTCACTGAGCTCTGTTGAGCATGAATAATAATTATGAGGTGACTCTCGGAGCGGTTCTCTCTCTTTCCCTCTCCTTTCTCTATTTTTTCTTTTTTTTTTTTTTTTTTTTCATAATATGGTTCCGCAATCCGATTCCACCCGAGATCCAATATTTACCCAGTTGTAAACCTTGTGCCATCAGATTTTTTAAAACAGAAGGTGATGCAATGCCGATAAGTTGCAAGTCCCTCCCCTATGGAAGTACCAGAGCATTGGTGGCGAGCATCCTTAAAGAAATATCAATATATTTACGCTCTGATGGGCACAATTGCAAATGATGGTATTGCAATACGAGCTATATAATACTGAATCAGGAGAGGAATGGTCGATCCGGCTTCAGCTGCCTTTTGTGAGTGCACGACTGCATGCCTACTAAATTTAGAATATGCTCGCGAGAGAAATAATAATAATAATAATAATAATAATAATAATAATAATAATAATGAAGGTTAAAATGAAATGAAGAAAAAAAGGAGAGAAATTGAATAAAATATATATATATATAAATCAAGTCAGCAGGCGCAGCAACCACGGACTACGTTTGTAATAATGAGTGGGTGGCCCGGCGGTCACTATACAGTTGGGGTCCTCTGAGCTGTATGCAATTCGTTTGATCAAAGTGCATCCTTGGGGACAAATGCAAACAGCAATCTCTAACCAAGTTACAGGGAACGCCATGGCACGGTAATGACTGTAAGTACCACACAGATTCCCCCACCAAATATCTAAATAGCTCCAGCTCCAGCCCCTGCTAACTTGTCTGGATAGATGGTATTTACATTCAATGGGGGAAACTAGCCGAGTTTGGAGGGGCGGGGGGAGGAGGGGGAGAGGGAAAGGGGGGGGCTTTCAAAAATACTAAGACAGATGCGTCCTTTAGGATTGCTCAGAGAGGTTAACAAACACAAATACAGGTATCTCTGTGGCTCTACCTGAGTCATCAGTCTGTCAGCTCCCGTGTTCTCTTCATCCTTAAAAATAATGTCAGGGTTGTAATTTGGGGTTAGTTCTTTAAATCTCTCGGAGTTTCTTGTGATCTTCCCTTCATATCTTCCACTGGCCCCTAGGGTCTTCTCTGCCACATTGGGAATAAACTGCTTATAGGCTAAAGGGGTCAGCTTTTTGGGGTGCCTCCTTTTTCCAATGCCCCTGCCTGGTCCACAAGTCAGCCCAGAGGAGACTAAAAGAGCGCAGATGAAGCCCACCAAGAGAATTCTTGTCAACAGCAGCATTTCGTCCATTGAATCCAATTACTTCAAAGCTCTCTGTGCCTATCCCTGGCTGTCTCTAGAGCTCTCTCTCCTCCTATGTCCTTGTCTGCTTTCTGAATCGTATACTATCCACCGATCCCTAGCAAGACAGGTGCTGGAATGGCAGGCTTTAGGTCGCTGATAACGGAACACATCGGAGTTTGGTCGTGAGACAGCAATCGAGAGACAAAAAAAGGGTCTGATTTTAATGGTAGCAAAGCAAGACGCTTGTGAGAGGAGTCTGCCTTTAGTTCTATATTATAGCTGCCAGGGCCGAGAGCTGATTGGCCAAGGCGAGACAAGCTTGTCTTCTGATGTTTTAACCCTCAAAAAGGCAACAAATTCTTGAAAGATTTTTTTTTTTTCCTTTTACCTGAAGGGCTTGGAGCTGAGAGGGGTGGAGATCGCGCTTTCTTGGGATAACATCAATTACACGCTTTTTTTTTTCTTTTACCTTTTTTTTTTTTTTTTTTTTTTTTTTTTTTGTCAGAAACTTTCTTGGCAGAATGGTACATTTGTCAGCAAGAGGAACAGATGCCTCTGTGAAAGACGGGGAAAAAAGTAAGATTAGCAGGCTGCCTCAGTCCAAGTCAGGATTCTAAGGGCAGTTGCGGTTAAATAAAATGCCGAATTGTCGGGGAGCCGTGCAAATAGGAACGTATTGGGGAAGTATTAACGCCCGGGGGGGAATAATGCCATTTCAGAGCGCACCCACCTAAATGGCTTTGTAACAGGTTTCTTCCCCCTGAAAAGGAAGATTGCTCTCCTTCCTAAAGACATACTTTTTTAAACACACTCGCCTTTTAGCCGATAAATGACCACTTTAAAGGCAGAATCAGGTCTGATGCGAGGCGGCAGTTAGATGAAGTTAGGGTGTCTGACTTATGTATCACACAACTGCAATGAGGCACTTTTTTTTTTTTTTAATAAAACAAGGACTATCACCCAGTTTAAAATAGTGTTGTATCTTCGGAAGTGCATGAAAAGTCAACTGATTAAAAATAGATGGTCTCCTGAGCACACTGGGGCTATATTCTTTGTTTCTCTGGTCAAAGTCGGAGAGGAGCGTTTTAGACTCTTACACCTCCTTGCGGGGTGTCATTAAGTTTTTAAGAAAAGCATAGTGCTGAAAGCATCCGCAAACACAATTATCAGAGATCGATCCAAGCAAAGTGAATGGAAAGGGGATAAGTTTAATGTTAAATTAATTGTTATCTCATGCAGCGTGGCAAGTGATGTCTTTATCCCGATCTCCAAAAGCTACTAATCAGACAAAGGTGTTGAGAGACGGGCAAAATCGCAGAGATGGGGCTGATAGAGCAGGTTAGACAGAACAGCAGAGTCCCATATGAACAAACACTTCTCTGCCTGTAAAGTGCTCATTTACTTTTGCTCCTAAGAAAATACAATTTGTCCTAGGATCTAGAAACTTTCAGTAGTTTTTTTAGGGGTTGTTAAAAATTCCAGGACAGCATGCTGAAGTAATTAAAAGTTCTGTCTCTCAGAAAAACAAAACACATCCAAAAATCAACTTTATTTTAGTTGTGGGTATTCCAAAAAAAAAAGTTCTTTGGGGCTAACAATCATATGGGATTTTTCCGGTCTGTGACATCGAGCTGAGTAATCAACTTAATCCATGTGAAAATGCACTTTAAAATTAGTTTTTAAGTGGTAAGAAAGTTGTGCATCCGTAAACTGTAACAAGCAGGGCAGCATGGACTTTTCAAGGGACAAAGTGGTCTTTTTAGGTAAACTTTAGAAAAGAGCCGAAAAAAGTAATCCGAAACTCTCATACTGGCTCTAACCGGTGCTCTTCCCTCTTTTTTAGCCTAAACTTTTCTTCTGCTGTTTATGTTTCTTTGTAGAGTTTTAGTGAATCATTGATTTCTCTTTCCGAGCTTTAAATTGAGGAGTTTTGACTTGGAAATGGGTAAAAAGCTAGAAAGTCAGCAGCTTGGCTTCTAGGTTGTTATCAACCAACTTAGTTGCAGAAACAAGTTGTATAACAGCTAAATACCTGCTTCATGCTATTAAAAAACAAACTTAAGTTTTATCTCGCCGTCTGCGTGCATGCGAGAAGACAGATACAAGGAATATATAATTTATACAAAAGAGGATATGTTCTTTTGATGTGGTTGCTTAAACAGCATGACTTGATATAACAGTTGATTAAACAGCACCAAGGAATAAAAGCTATTCTTAATGGTGTGGAATACTGCAAATCTTTTATCACCCCTCTTACCTTGTCCCCCCACCCAAGGAAAGATAATCGATATCCCAGGCACTAGACGGGTGGACATCGCAGTGAAGAAGTCTAGAGAATAAGGATAAACCCCCTCATTATCAGATTGCCATATGTACAAAGCAGTCACCCAAAGATTAGCAGGGAAGGAAACGCAAAGAAGGAATTAATTAAATGCAAGTAATAAATGCGCGGGGCGGGGGGAAGGGAGAAATCAAGAAAAGTTGTAACTGTGGGAAGCTCGAAATCCCCCTCCTATCAAATTAGATGTGAAAGAAAGCAGAGCTGGGGGAGCGGGGAGGCTCTGCTCAGCCTCAGCGCAGGCTGGAGGTGGCCGCGGCCCCGCCGGGAGCCGGGCGGGGGGAGCCGAGTGGTCCGGGGGGGACACCGGGGGAACTGGGGGGAATCAGGCTGCCGCTCCCGCCCGCCCCGCCGGGCCTCCGGGATGCGCCCTGCCTCTCCTACCCGCGTTAAAGCTTCTCTTCTTCCTTTCTCATCATTATTTAAATACCACCGCTTCTGGGGAAAAAATAGCCCCCAAGCCCCCCAGTCCCTGCTCAAAGCAGCGCCGGGGCGCGTTTCCCTCCGCGGGGATCCTGACCCTGCCCCGCCGGCCCCAGCCCCGGCCTCAGGCTGCTGAGGGGGAGATCCGTGCCGTGCCCTACCCTCCCCACCCCACACCTCAGAGACAGCAAACACCCCCGGCCGGGCACCGACGCCTTCTTTGGAGGGTCCACAGAGCACAGCCACTGCTGCCCCAGGGGTCCCAGGGCCCCTCAGGGCTGCCCAGGTCCAGGGTGACGGGGAGGCCCCTGAATGAAGACCCCCTCCCTCCACACTGCTACCCACAGAGCCAGGTCCCCCATGGAGCTACCACCAGGCTCCCTGTCAGCCCCCAAAGCTCTGGCAGAGTGATGGGGAGCCCCTCGGGTCATCTGCTGGTGCCCCAGGGCACAGCACACACCACAGTCCCGAGAGCATCCACTGCTGACCCCACGAGTCCTATTGCAAGCACCCATCGCAGCCTCATGGCCCAGAGTTCCTCGATGACACACAAGCTCTTCCAGTGGCTCTGCCAAACCTTGTGGCAGCTGCCAGGCTTCCCCCCACCATGGGGCCATGGACAGGGCTGCGGGGCAGCACTGTCCTGGGCCATCCCTATGGGGCCTGGGCTGCAGTAGGGCAGTGGTGGGTGCACCCGGCCTCCAGCCAAGCTCTTTGAGAATCTCACTTATGATTTATCTTCTTCTTTTGTGAAATCTGGATTTGCTGATGGCCGTTTGCTCTGCATAAGGGCAGGGAAGGGTTCAGACTGCACAGGCGAGGTTGCTTATTGGCCATTTGAAGTTGCACTAATATATTTTGGTTGATGAATCCCAAAACACAGGATGTTTCCCTCAGAAAATTTGAGATGCAAATGCTGTGTAGCTTTTAATTGGATCTTAATTACTTATCATCCTTAATGGCCACCTTTTTTTCTCACGCTTAATATATGATTTTTTTATTAAATTATCCATTTTTAGAGCATGAAAGCTTCATTCTTGTAGCCTCTTTGCACCTCTGGTATTTGCCAAGATATTTGGGATCAAAGCAATCACTGATAGAGAAGTAGATCATGAATAACGTCAGCAAAACCAGAGGTTATGATTGACTAAAACTGGTATAAGTGGAAGGAGACTCAGGCAGGATTTTCATTTGAAGCTTTGTTCGATTCTTTTATATACCCCACCCCCTTTCACGGCAATGTTAAACTATTTCATTTAAAGGAATTGATTCACATCCCTTGTTGCCTATCCTGGTAGTATTGTAATATCTATCTTAGAAATTTCAGTCCAGAACTACTGTCTAACTGGCAACTATACCTTTACAATGACAAGCAGAACAAGTCTTGTTCCTTGGAATATCCTTCCAAAATCCCCCAAACCCTGGCAGCAACAAGAAAAATTAAGCTCATAGTTTTCCACTGATTTTGGTTTGACTGCAAAATTCAGGGAGCCACAGAGCCAAAACCTAGTATCTGCTCTGCTTTTCCCTTAAACTGGCATTAGTCTGTGAGTACTCCTGCTACAAGAAAACAATATTTTGTGAGCATGGAGAGGCAGAAAATGTTTGCTTTACAGAACAACTCTGTCTATGTGCATTGATTTTGCCATTTTCATACCCATCTGCTTGTGGATTAATGCTAATCATTGGCTTGACTACGGTCAAAACAGCCTTTCATCATACATGTAAAAATTACTGTAGGCAAAATGATTCATAAGACATCATTATCTATGTTTTATTTCATATTTGCTCTTGAAGCAAACTTTAAAGTAGAGTTTCCTCCAGATTTCCTTATATCCTCAACAGTGCAATATGTAATGTCTGATTACAGGTTTATAGAGAAGCCCTTACATTTCTTTCGTAGGTATTTTAATGTCTCTTTGAATAACCCAACATTTTTTTGTACCAAAAGCCCCAGATAGGAAGGAGTATCCTTTTTTTTTTTTTCTTTCATTCCTGGATTGTGATCTGCATCCCTTTTCAGTCACTTCCTTCTAGTCATGAGTGGGGAAAATCCCAACCCAGGTGTTTCTGTCCATGCAGGAACGGTGGGAGGGAAACAGCCACTAGGGGAGCTCGATGTTGGGAGTAACCTCTGAGCACCTTCCTCACAGCTTACACAGCTTTCTGCACTCCCCGGGAGTAGAAGTTTGAAAGTAGGTGTTAAGTTAAAAAAAAACAACAAACAACAACAACAAAAACAAAAACAAAAAAACCTCACTAAAAAAATAAGAAAATCAAACCAAAACAAAAACCCTCAAACAACAACAACAACCCCCCCAGCCCAAAACAAAGCAGCAACATACCAAATGGGCAAGTTTTGGACCTTTATTTTTTTATTTTTTTTAAATAACAATTTTATAGCCAAGTATCCAAAAGTTATTTTCTTGTCGCTCTGTACATTGACTTCTGAGGCAAGAAACAGCCACAAAACACATTTCTTTAGTTTCTGATAACCCATAAAATTAAGAGATAATGAAATGTAGCCGCTAAGCACCAGCCAAGGGTACAAGAATATCTAATATTTAGTTCCAGCTGTAATGTCAGCTTGCTTTGCTGGTCATTGGCAGGGGACTTAGATCTAAAGTTTGCATCACATAAACATTGCTAAGAATAAACCTTCAAAGGAAATCATATCTTTTTCTTGGTTTTGTTGTTGTTATAAAAATTGTTACCTGGATTATTAATGGTTAGTATGCTGATTTGGATTTTGATTGTTTATCTAAGGAATTTATCTGGGCAATAGAGTCAATGATCGTTAGAGGTTGTGGGTGGAGGAAGAGCCAAAATAGACCTTTTTCTCCATGCAGATCAATACCAGCAGGTTCTTACTTGGTTATCTTTAGGTCCCACCTATTCTCAAACATACTTCTGAATCTGAAGAAACTATTTATTCTAACGGACTTGCTCTCGTCTCTTTCAGTATGAATGATTATTGAAGCTAGTAAAATATTTAGTGTAAATAAAGAGCCTATGTTTAATACATATATATACTCCCCACAAAATGGTTAATAAAGGAATTACCTTCTAGCAAGATCTGCATTTTAATGTACTGTTTTTTTGTTCAGAAAATAAAGGTAGATACATAAGATACATACATTGGGAAATGCTTGTGATTTTTAGCTGTCTGACTTGCACTGTTCTTGCATTTTAGGGGAAAAGTGCAGAGTCATATTTTGGAATATCGAGTGATAATACATCTCTGGGTCTATATGATATGACATCCAGACAGGGGATGCTAAGAGAAACCTGAAGGCATGAGATAAATTCAAACTTAACTTGCTGGCTCTTGCAGTGTGAGGTTGGCTTGCTCAGAGTACACAAACCAACAGACTGGATCAAGGCTCTCTGTTTGGGCAGAGATCAGAAACAAAGCTTGCCCTCTAAAGTCCACCTCATAGCCTGATCCAGCCATGGTAACCACTGTATTCACTGGGCCATGGTAGCAGGAGAGGTATGTGCATGATTGTCTTAGTTTTTCTTGTTTCCTTACATTTGCAGACTATTTTTGAGCATAGTTTACATGTTTTCTTTCTTTTTTCCTGGCATATTTACACCCCAGCTTTTTAAAATGCTTTGTTCATGCCAGTCAGTTTAGCAATGCGCTTGTTAAAACAGTTCCTAATATATTGTATATGACTGAAAATGACTTAATTGTTCTATTTCTTTCTGACCCCAATAAAAAGTGTCCCTGATATTGTTTGAGTCTCTCTCTGTTCACAAGCACCTACATATATGTCACCGGGTGACTTTGAAACATTTCTTAGATACATCAATTCAATTGCTCTTATTTATTTATTTAGATTTGTAATAATGACAGTAAATGGCCATCTGAATCAATCTGGGCACTTTGCAGTCATTAATACTGCAGCATCAATATCACATAACACAATTATAGTGCAATAAATTACCCATATGCCTCATCTGTTGCCCAACCAAAATAAGAGCTCCCATACCTATCACATTGCTCATTTATGTCCTTTCCCTCTAAAACACCTTGATAGAGGAAAAAAGGTCTTTGAAATGCTCCTGAAAGCTTAACAAAACACTGTCCTTCCCAAGTGAAGATGTAGATATGAGGAAATGGCATGTGGGATGCTCCACCAGCTAATACGTCCTTATGAACAGAGAAGGACCCAATCCTCAGCACAATTAACTCACAAAGTTGCTTATATAACACCAGGAAACCTCAGAAGGACATCATCGATGACATCTACAACTGAGTTGTGTGACAGTTCAGGAAGACTTATGCTCTCCCATCTCAAGCCATGTGGGGCTTTCAGTGACAAAAACAAAGCCTTGAATTTTGTGTAGAAACCCATTCAAACTAAAGTCACCAGCACAGCTGTGAAATCACTGTGAAGCCAGAACTAGGAGCAGACTGTCACATTGCCCATCACCCTCAGTTATTATCCATATTGGTTTCAGAAATAACGTAACAAAGTGCCCAATTCAACATCTTAATCTCCAAGCGTGGAAGGACTGGATAACTGCAGAAAGACTGGCACCTAAACCCCACTATTCTCTGACAGGTGATGATGCAAGGAACTCTTTAATGCAGCTTCTTTCTGGGTATTCAGTGGCAGCACTGATTGTTTTTGCGTCAAGTGTTTTCCTGGAGCATCTTTTCTGAGGGGACAGAGGGATGGAGGGAAGGAGGCAATGAGAGAGGCTTCTTAGGTGCAAAGGGTCCTTTGTGCAACCATGAAGCTCAGAGCTCCTGTGCCATTGTGTCACGGGCTGGAAAGGGAAACAAGCTGAGCCAATGATTCTGCAAAAGCAGTAGCTCGAAGCCTCAATAATCCTGGGATTCAAGAAATCAGAATCCTTTTTCCAATTTCTCACAGGATCCCCTTAGAAAACCCATTAGAACAGCAGACTTGACCCTGCTAGGCCTTGATTCAAAGTCCTCTGGATTCAACCGGAGCCTTTCTGTTGTTTTCAGTGGATTTTGCATCACTTTGATGTTAAGTCCATTACATTTGTGTTGCTCAGAGCAAACTGCTCGAGGTGCTGTTAACAATTCCTCAGATTCATACATAAAAGCAGAGAGGTAACAATGGTTTTATAGCATCAAAGTAGCATGGCCTGCTCAGTTCCCCGGTGAGATTTCTTTGGGTAACTCAACAAGCAACTCTACAGGGTAACAAACTGTATTAACTATTCATGCTAGAAGGTTGTGTCTCCTTCACAACTGCAGCAGTGTTGCCCAAATCTGCCATAACGTGACAACTAATCTATTGGTCAAATTTGTTCGTAGAATTAATCAATTTCAATCAGTAATTGCCTTTGGGCACAGTTCAATTATGGCCTCATCTTTTGGTTCTCGCTGTTGTAAAAACAGCTACGTAAGTTTTGAAGAGAAATTTGCCTCATCAATGCTCAGAATCAGGCAGTGTTGATGTTGATGTTTATTTTATTCATATAACCATGTTTTCTGCACATGACTTCTTTGTGGGCATGGAGTAACAATGCAGTGACAATGCCACAGCACACAGTGTGCCCAGCTATATGCAAATTAACATTAATAAACAAAGAAAGCCCCTTTTGAGGAGTATGATGTACCTCTCACTCCTGTGCTGGAGTTATGAGATCTCAGCATCTCTCAAGGTTCAAACAAAAGATACTGTTTTTATTTCAGCTCTTCTCTGTGTTTATTTTTCTGTATGGAAGAAAAAAAATATTTGCTGGAGGTGTAGAGTTTTCTTCAGAAATAAAAAGCACACTCTTGAAATATTCATAATAAAAGAAAAACCGAACCAAAAAGTCCCACACTGTATTACTTCACTCAGCCTTTCTTTAGGAAAGCAAAATAAATCATAATTTATGCATGGAGGCTTGAAAATCAAAATCATCACGAAGTAGCATAAGGGCAGCCTGACAAAATAAGGCACAGACCATAGGCTAGAAAATTACCCACCATGTAAACAAGGTGACACAGACAACTGGGCACTGAGAGCTCAGTGATTTTTGAGGCAGGGGAAAATGTTTTGCTGATATATCCTAAGGGAATTTTGAAATCACTCCAAAATGCACTACCTGAAGACAGGCAATTTTTGGAATGCGTTCATATTATGTCATTATACCTAAATATGCTGAGCAAAGAGCAGGATAATATTTCCCCTTCCTCTATGCTGTTAAAATGAATTCAATTTGGGGCAAAATTACTCAGACTTAATCAGTATTTTTGTGCATTAGTATCCAGTCGAATCTCAGGGCAAATCAAGTAGGCTGCAGACACTGGTGCAGCTTGATATTGCTATTTTTATTCATTTCTGTTTATTGTAGCAAAACTTAGAAGCCAAGAGAGAATTAGGCACCATTTTACTAGGCTTTACTCAAACAAATATAAAAAGATCTCTTCTTCAAAGAGCCTACCCTTTTATTTGTACTGTTTGTACTTCACCTTATCTGCATGAAGACCCATTGAAGTAATGAGAACAATTTACAGAATGAGGCATATTAAGATTTCCAATCTGATGTAGTAAAATGAAACTTCATAAAAGTCCTCAGCTGGTCCTGATTGGGTGTAGTGTGAGAAATACCTCTCTTGTCTTGGCTGGAGGTCTCATCCACACATTTTAAAGCTTTCTGGCCAACCTCATCCCTAAATATTGCTGAGGTAATTATATTCCGAGTGTTTCAAAAAGGACTGGATACTTACATAATTGGAGTATCTCTGCTGAGTAGACAGTTTTAAATGATGTGTGAGCTTTAGTAGTTTCTGACAGAAACTTCCATTAATTATCATGAGCCAGAAGGAATCTATCCCTTTAAACACCTTCTCGTGTAAATACCCATTTTGAGGATCAGCCAACAGTAGTCTCTGAGCCTGGCTGGAGCCAATGGAGAAGAGGTTTTGAAGACCCTTGGTGATTTGGCAGCACAGTGATCCTTCTTAAGCAATGAGTTGTGTATCAGCAATCTCAGTACAAGATCGAGTTGCAACAGCTTCATGAGTCACTTCGTGGTAATTGTGAGAGGGCATCCTCACTTGTGGCAAATGTACAAGATGAGATTTATCACAGAGTCATAGAATAGTTTGGGTTGAAAGGGACCTTAAAGACCATGTAGTTCTAAACCCCCCTGCCTTGGGCAGGGACACCTTCCACCAGACCAGGTCGCTCTGAGCTCCATCCTGCCTGGCCTTGAACACTTCCAGGGATGGGGCAGCCACAGCTTCTCTGGGCAACCTGTTCCAGTGCCTCATCACCCTCACAATAAAGAATTTCTTCCTGGTATCTAAACCTCCCTTCTTTCAGTTTGAAGCCATTCCTCCTTACCCTACACGTCCATGCCCTTGTCACAAGTTCCTCTCCAGCTCTCCTATGGTCCCATTAGAAGGTGCTACAGGGTGTTCCCAGAGTCACATCTTCTCCAGGCTTAACAACCTCAACTCTCCCAGCCTGTCTTCGTAGGAGAGGTGCTCCAGCCCTCTGATCATCTTTGTGGCCTCCTCTGGACTCACTTCAGCAGGTTTGTGTCCTTTTTATGTTGGGGACCTGAGAGCTGGAAGCAGCACTGCAGGTGGGGTCTCATGAGGGCAGAGCAGAGGGGCAGAATCACCTCCCTCGACCGGATGGCCACCCTTCTTTTCATAGAATCATAGAAAATCCTGGAATGTCCTGAGTTGGAAGGGACCCACAAGGATCATCAAAGTCCAGCTCCTGGTCCTGCACACGACCGTCCCCAAGAGTCACGCCATGTGCCTGAGAGCACTGGCCAAAGGCTTCTTGAACTGTCAGGCTTGCTGCTGTGACCACTTCCCTGGGGAACCTGTTCCAGCACCCAACCACCCTCTGGGTGAAAAACATTTTCCTAATATCCAACCTAAACCTCCCCTGACAGAGCTTCATAATTTTGATGCAGCCCAGGACAGGGTTGGCTTTCTGGGCTGCGAGCACACATTGCTGGGACGTGTCCAGCCTCTCACCCACCAGCACAGTTGGGTGTTATGGAACAGTCTGGGCCAGCTCATGTTGCTTGGTAGGTGCAGTAAGCTGGGAGCACGAGTGGCTAGCTATGGTAGGTGAGCTGCAGTGTGGTAACTAATTCAGCCTTGTCACCACAGGGCTTCTTTGGATCCTGCAGATCCATAAGTGGCTTTTGAAAATGTCACTTAGATAGGAAAATGATGCCTGAGTTGTTTGGTGAACCAAGAATCAGACTGCAAATGGCAAGTCTTAGAGACGAAAGAGGCAAAAGAACCTTCTTTTCTCAAGTCACAAACACCACATAGAGAATGGATATCTTTAATTTATGCTTATAAGATATTATCAGCCTTCCAAAAAAACACTGCTAAGATGTCAGTGTTCTGTACATGACAACCACTTAGAAAAACACGATTTTTTTTATTCTCACACTATACAGTTTTTATGTCCTGTTGAATGCATTTATTATACATTAACATAATTACTTTAATTTATTACCTTAGTAAATGTCAGACCCATAAGATGTCAGTGTATTATGTGTATTACACTGCATTAATTTTATTTAACAAAGAGCCTCAAAGAAATGACCAAACCAAGCATCAAGTTTCTACTTCGCATACGCACTTTGAGAGAGTATTGTGAAATAAAAAAATGTGCACTTGTAATTAAATGCTGCCTTTGTTTATACCTACGTACTTCTGTTATGATCCATGCAGACTGAGACCTGCAAAGCCACGTCCAGCTGGCTGGGATGCTGGAAAACCCCGGCTTGCTAGTTCTAATCCTAGTTCTTTTCACATATTAAGTGACATCATGAATTTAAGACAGAGTTTTCCTTGCTTTTTCTTTTTTTTTCTAAAATAAAATAATATTAGAACCCTCAAATTTGCTACGTAAAAACCTCTTTGATTCTGCTTAGCACAATTAGGGGATAGAATAAGAAATGATCCCAAGAAGTTTATCTAACTTTGCTTCTTGTGCCAGATCAGGATCACATCATATTTACATTTATAGATGGCTTCACTATTCAACTTGCAGATTTTGGAACGAATACATATTAGAGGCACTGGCTGCAACACTGTGCATCCTCTGTTTTGCCTCATCAAGAGGGAACTGCAACATCCCCTTTCCAACCTTTGCAGATTCCCCAGCAGCAGGTGGCTGCTGACCATGACCTCCTCCCTCTTAGAGGAGGGCTGAAGTGTTCTTCTGTATCCTCCTCAAACTTGGAATTTTTGTGCAACCTTTTTTCTCCTCAAGGAAGATATGTAACTTCGTGTTGAGGATTACACACTCGTATTTTTCAAATGAAAGTATTGCAAACACTGTTCCTGATCTGTGCTGGCAGAATTCACTGGAATGACTCCATAGAAGTCATGTTTAGTTCATATACTGTCAATAATTATAAGAGTGATATCCTAACCTGGCATATTCACATACTATGTCATTTCAAATATTTACCTCTGATTATGTTAGTGCAATGTATTGACAGGCTCTAAGAAGGCAGAGCTTGTCTTGACAAAGCATCTGCACTCTATATTTCCATAAAATATCTCCATGAATTTGGAGAGGCCCTCTTAAAAGAGTGTATAGTTTCTGAGATCTATGCTACAGAATTTAAGATGTAAGTTATTCCTATGCTTGTTTTTCTATAAAATACCCACAAAACAAAAAAGCATTAGGGGTTGAGATGGAGATGAAAGCAAAAACACCAGGTAACCTGTTTTTCTCAAGATTGGAAAGTAAAAACAGCATTTTCTTCATGCTTCTTATGTCACTGTGAGGAGATCACTTTGTGGAAGGATATCTGCTGAACTTATGGACACCTCTCTGTACAAACCTCTTTCATTAGGACACCAGATTTTCTATATGTGCACAGCCCACATAATGCCCCAAGAGAGTTATTGGAGTCTAACATAGTTTATGTGAGATCGTAAATATTTCCTCTCCAATGAACTTAATTTACTTTCACATTTGATAAAGACTTCCCAGAACTCTTTATAGATAATTTTCCTGAAATGCAGACCTGAACTAAAAAGATGTTTCTAAGTAGAAAAAACATAGATTGATCAAATTCTACAATTTTTCTTGACATAGAAACCCAACAACTTTTCTCTGATCATTTTTAAGTAAACATGGTTTACTTAAAAAGTAAGTAATTGGAATTGTGAGGGGAATTTTTTCCTTTTTAAATTAAATGAATAAATTAATCTCCAATCCTCCCTCTCTCATATTGTTATTGGAATGACTGAAATCTCCCAATCCATTACCTTTTGGACAAGACAATTTGCACTCATCAGAGTCCATCTTCTTGCCAGTGTTTGAGATGCTACCAGTACTCTCAGCTCTGATCATAAATGAAAATCTAACTGTTCAGCTTATTTTCCTCTGAGAACTCTGTTATGTTCTTCCTTGCTGAGAAATGCAGAGATTTTGAACTTAAGAAATTTGAAAAAATAGTATGACCAAAAATGCCGTTTTTTTCCTTTCAGAATGGTAAATTTTCCTTAGTCACTCTCAGTTGAAGAGTGAGAAGGAGCATTTACCCCTGCTATATAACAACTTCTCAATTTTTAGACTGTCAATTACTAGACCAGGAGGGACCTCAGCTGGGACTGTATTTTGTGTCATGGTGTAGATCTTTGGACTCAATGATCTTAGAGGTCTTTTCCAACCTTAATGATTCTATGATCTTATTTTGTATTGGGGCCTTATATCTATTTTTGACAAGAGATTAAACACATGAAAGTTCAACCTTGCAAATTCTTGTTGCATGATCTAAGAAGTGTGGGAGGATGTGGCTTGGCTCAGGTGAGGCATGTCTGTCTCCATGGACAGACAAAAAGGCACAGGTGGCAGTGACCTGTGGCATCTCTTCCCAGGCAGGTAAGTTTTATTATTTTGGCCTGTTGACATCTTCTAAAATTGTAATTTCAACTTCACAACCTCATTTTGAGGCCAATCATGAAACAAGAGGTTATCACTGAAAATGTGTTGTGGGGTAACCTGTTTTAAAGCTTTTATCTTCTTTCTGCTGAAATCTCTTGGTGCATCCTGGATCCGAGGAGGTGAGCTGGGATATGCCTCTGTTACTTGTGTAATTTTTGAGCTTAGTGTTACTATGAAGTATTGTACCCTGGGCTTTCTTCAGCAGATTTTGAGGGAAAAGACAATCTCACATGAATTACTAAAGCACCTTTTAAGATGAATGTCTACCACACTTTTGGAAACTATGCTTAGTTTCATCCTCTGTGTGAGTGTTTCAAGCACCTTCAGATTCCTGGGTGAATGCTAAGACTAATTTAAGATAGTTATCTTGGTGCTGTATCTCTTCAGTGAACTACAGCAAAATTTCTCTTTGCATGAGCTTTCCACTAGAGCCAGGTCATTAGACTGTAGTTACAAGTGGCCAGCAGCTATGAGGTTTTTCTCTGAGCAGAGACTGTCAGTCACATCAGATTTTATTCATTTTGTGATGTGGATAAGCATCCAAAAAGTAACAGGCTGAGACCAATAAACTCACTTTATTTTTAATCTGTGGTAGATTTGTGGCTTTTATACTGAAACACCAGGGCTCAAACCAGCTGGTTTCACCACATTCTTGGTGCTGCCCCCTCCTTTAACCCACAGTAGCAGAATCACATGTAACAATTTATGAGCTTGTGTTCACCCGAGAGCTTGTGTTCCTTTGCTTACTGTACCTTTCTATCTGTAAAAAAAAAAAATTAAATAAATATGCTTAAATGAATCAGTGATTATTGAACTGGGAAGCAGATCCGAGTTTGACAATTAAACGTAACACATCCATATTGGGGTGTGGGAAGTAAAGAAAAAACAACAAAACTTTAACATTTTCACATGCCAGAAAAACTAGCTTTCATGTTCTTTAAACAGAAGAAAGGTATAAGATGTGTTTGGGAATAAAGACATAGCCTCTAAATTCACTCTTCAAGTATACTCTGTTACAGCAGCATGATTCCTTTTATGATTGTATCCATCATGCTGTCAAAAAAAGAAATCTTATCTTCACTCATTACTAAATATACAAAGAGCTGGGATTTCCACTTGGCAAATGCTCCTGTTTACCTGAAGGCTCGATTTTACCTGCACTTTGATAAAGTTCATTTGCTGAGATAGTCTAAACTTTTTAATCCTTAAACTGCTGGAGTTTGTAAACCAAGTTTTGCTCTGAAGTAAGAGGCATGTGCATGGAGTAGCTATTTTCCTTAGGAAAATTAAAGATTTTGTTATGGAAGGAAGCCAAAGGGCCCATCTGGATCTGTCCTGTCTGAGCTGTGAGTTATAGCTCCTGTTTACAACTGCTCTGCAAAAAGAAGTCTAGGTGAGGATGCCTTCAGTAATCACTGTCAGCCTTGTCTTCTCAAGTTTTTTGTCTTCAGGAACAGTCAGTCAATAATGGAGACAATACCTTGGCATCCGTCATCCCTACTATGCTTAGACCTTTCTAACACTCCTTCTCATTACCAAAACCTTACATTAAATACATAAAAAGATCTTTGACACTTAAAAAGACACAGAATTAGGCCCTCATGTGCCATAGTGCACCTTTCTTTATAATGAACGTGAATAATCCTCTCTGAACATGTTGATGTGGATGAACTTCCTGCATCTATGTATTGCTCTGAATTCCCTTGATTGTTTCTCTTTTGGTTGCAACCTTTTAAAACTAAATGAACATTTATTAATATAATTATTTCTATTATAACGACAACCACAAACCATCAATGAAATCATGGTCCCAGTTTTCTCAGCTATGCTTAAATGAGAAATCACAAACAAATCTCTACCTTGTTATTTAAACAAACACAAGAGGGAAAGGGTGTTACTGTAACTCAAGTGCAAAAGTGATTTTCACAGTAGAGGTGACAACATTCCCTTAGATTTGAGACTTTACCATCCAGTTTAGTTAAGTGTTCCTGTGTCTCAGGTTGGCAGAGTTCTGTGGCCTGTACATCTCTCTCTATGTCCACACAACCTCTACTCCTGTAGATCATTTGTTCTGTCTGAAACCTGTCTCCTTTGATTTGCAGTCTTGGCGATATGTGGATTTCTACTTTTTTTCTGTTGTTTTTTTTTTTCTTTTTCTTTCTTACTTTTCATTTCAGTATTGTCTAATTTCCTGCAGAATTCAATCTCTAAACTTTACTCTGAAGACACCAACCACTACAGCAACCTGGTCCTTCTTTCTCTAACACAGAATTGCTCCAACAGTTGCTGCCACTGAGGGCAGTGCTAAAACTCACCTGGATTGAAGAGTTAGACCAACATTTCTTCTCTTCAATACTTCCTTCTTGTCCTTAGTATTAGCTTCTATTATTTCGTCTATATCTTTTACAGCATTCAGTCTCATTTTTCTCATGTTCTTAATTCAGTAAATTAAGCCCAGCTTTAGAGCACTCTAATGACTGTCTTTCCATGCAGGTACAGCCTGGTTAATTTAATCACTTGGCTCATTGATTCATTAAGGTCACTGGCATACTAATATGAGCAATGATCATCCATATAGTAATCCTTTTGAGTTCTCCCCTCCTATCCTAACCTGATTTCACATGAACTTTATCTATAGGCCGGTTCTTTATGAACAGTGTGACTTCCCTTGAACCAACACTTACATATGTTATGTTTTGCATGGCGCTATATCAAAATTCAAGAATTCTGATGTGCTTACACATGATTTCTCTGTTGTTATGACTCTCTTTAATTAAACAGTAGCTTTCTAGGTGTTCCCCTGCAGTGTTCCTGATTAATGTTTCCAGTAACTTCCCAGCTTATGAATCAAAATCTGCGATCTGTTATCGTTTTTATACTACCATTGATTGAAATTCTTTTTCTGGGTTAAAGCTCAGCTTTGCAAACTCTAGAAGATTTTGCTGTGTAAGGAGTATAGATGCACACATAAACACACTCATATACACAGAGTCAAAATCTGCAGCTCAATCCCAACTTGTTCCCAGCTGCTTGGCAAACAGAGTTCACATACCTTTTAATGACCTGCAGAACGCTGGGTTTTTGCTGGCCTCCAAAAACCAGGAAGATTAAAATTAGAAGAAGCACTATGTATAGCTTATGCTGCATGTTCCATTTAAGTTTACCCACAAATATTTTGTTGATTTTTAGTGAAGGGGATTTTGTATAGAAATCCTTGTGGAAATTTGTGTTTTCCCCACACCTGGCTACTTCCACGTTGAGTGCTGTCTTTCCCATGGGACATCAGGCTGTTAGAATGATAATATTTAGTAAACTTCCTTTAAGAATCCTGACATGAAGGCTCTTAACCCAGGAAAGGCTTAGAGGGTACCTTTGTAGCATTCTCACAGAGAGTTGCATCATTCTGTTTGAGAGCCAGGGTGGTTTTTGGCAGGTGCTGTGGTGCAATCAGACAGTGATCATATTCAAAGGAGTCCCAGCATTTCCAGGTATTTCCTGGAGTGGTGCACTTCTGTCCTTTCCCCACCCCGTGACCTGCAGTGGGTATTGCTCACTCCTGGGCCCTGCTACTACCTGCCCTGGTGAAAGTTTAAATGAGGAAATTGCCATTACGTAGATGGGTTTAGAGCTGTTATTTATAAAGGGAATGATATTAAAAGTTGCATGACTTCCTTCCAAAATTCAGTAACTTTGCTTGAGTGCTGGCTCCCTGAACAGATGTCAGCCCAAATATCTGAATGATGTGAGCCTTCAGTGGCAGAACTTGGACTGAATTTTTCCCACCATAAAGTGTGACAAAAACTTGAACCCCTCTCAGCATCCAGGTGAAATCAAGAGCCAGAAGACTTTCCACAAAAACAAAACAAAACAAAACAAATCAGAACACAACAGGAAAACATACTTGACAGCAGTCTCCACTTGCACCTGGGATGCAGAAGATCACAGGAAGGTCTTGCTCTGCTTGCTGGAGAATGGAGAGTGAAAATTGAGTTTCCAGTATTTCCAGTGTGTGTCCTAGGCCCTGAGCTGTTTGGGGAGTGAATTTTCCTAGTCTTTCCTCTGAGAACTTGATCATTTGAATAAATAATTCATCACCATAGGGACATTATCCACTTCTTTTTTTTTTTTTTTTAATAATCCCTCATTATGTCCTAGCCATTAGGTTATTAAGACTTTTACTCTCTGTCTCACATACATATGATCATGCTTTATTTTTACTAGAACCTCAGCTCTGGGCTTGTGTTGTCACTAAACAAGTGGGATTTTTTTTTTTTACAATCAATGTTTTCAGGTAACTGGAGGCTTCCAATGGAAAAATATTTGATCAAAATAATTTCTGACTATAAGCAGGTTTATGTCATTAGAAAAGAGAAAAATGCCATGTCGTGTGACCTAACTAGCCTGTGTAATTCATATTTTCAAATTAGAAAGCCAAATAAAGGAGAACTGTAGAATGGAGATATGTGTGCATATATAAGGTTGCTAATAATAATATTTGTAGACATTTTGATTGCATATTTTTCCACAAATTTTGTACATTTCTGTGTTTTTTTCACTGGGAATGACAAACATCATACAGATAGATGATGTGTCCTCCTCTCTTTGCCTATTCTTTGGGTCAAATACAGCTCTTTGAAATTAATTGTTTTGTTTTCTTTTCTTTTCTTTGCTCCTGTCCTTAATGGGACCAAATATTCCACCCATATTCTTTACTCTTGCAAGATCCTCAGGGTAAACCAAATCTTGGTTCTATTCCCATTGAGTAACATACTCCTTGAGCAATCCCATCAGCTTCTCTGAGACTATTTGGGATTATCCAATGGGAGCAAAAGCAGGTGAGTCTGGCCCCAAGGTACTTACACACCCCCTGGGACAATGGCACCTCAGTTTCGGTCAGTGCCTTTGGGTGCTCCTGCATTTCAGCCTTTAATAATCTGTTTCAATTGTCAGAGTGAAATTTTAATGAATAATCCATTAGGTACATGTAGAAACCCAATCTGTGACAGTGTGATGGTATTCAAGAAAATGTTTTCCTGTGGATGCTTCACAGAAGAAGAAAGGATGAACTCAACCCAGCAACTATTTGCTTAGTTCTTGGGGGATTTACACTTCTGCGTCAATGGTTCAAAGGTTGTCTGAACTTGCAGTGGACTCAAAATGTTCTGCATTTACATCCAAGAGTTATTTGCCTTTGGAAAGCGATGTGGGTACCCTACTGCCTGCTTTGGGATGGTGCTGGGCTTGTCATTCTCAGAAGGCTTCTCTGTTTCTGCTTTGTTCAACCAAATTGTTCACCAGTCTGGACTGAAGCTAGGGACGAGCTTTTTTAAAGAACACACTTTAACAAGAGCAGCAGAAGGGCCTCATGGTAAAGAAGTCAAATCACAAGGGATTACTCTCACCTGACTTTATCCCCTTGATGCTTAGTTATCTAATCTAAATGGGCTGCCTAGAGTCCCCTATTGCCAGTGGAAAGAGATAGACAGCAGCGAATGGCCTTCTGGAGGTATTTATGTCTCTCTGTGCTGACTATAGGCGGAGCCCAGGCAACTGGTTTATAGTAAATGTCTAACTTCTTATGGGCTATAGTTAGAGATATGATAAGTGGATCTCACCTCTAATTTCCAAAGGTCTCATCTTCTTCCATCTGTGACTCAGGAGAAAAATAATAACCATGTCGACATGGAAGGAGTGCCTACACTAAAGGAAAATATCAATTTGTTGTAAATCCTGACCTGGGCTGAGGGTATCTCAGGGGGATGGAGCTGGAGCTGGTCACTGGGTTCACTAGGGGGAGCTAGGAAGAAACCTGTCAGTCTCACAGCGATAATGGAGTTCCTGCTGCAGAATTATTCCTGAGAAGGTACTTGTGGTGGAGAGTTCTTCTGAAGTCTCTTCTCTTCCTGCTTACAGACATGATGCTGGATTTGTCATATCTGATTTTTCAGCCAGATTATAACTTCTTGTCCATTTGATCTCCAGCACTATTTTTGATTACCTTACCTAGATAAGACTTGACTTGCATATAGAGAAAAATGTGGTCCAAGATAAGCACGTCTTTGTCTACAGAGGAAAAAAAACAAATACAATGACAACAATAAATCTATCTGGTTGCAAGACTATGTTTCTGTCTTGGAAAGACTTTGGACACATGAGCGCTGAAGTACCTCTAGAGTTATAGGATGTATTACATATGTCTGTGTGTACATGTGTATATAGTGATAAACATGCCCCATATCAAGATTTCTAATACTGAGGCCACATCAATAGAAAAGGCTGACTGTTCTCATTTCTCCCTAAATCATCCATTTTGGTGAGGTGAGACGAGACAAATCTTGCTACTGAGATCGGTGCTTTAGCAGCCTCTCTTCTGGATTGCTGAACTCAGAAGAGCGTGAACTTTTCCAGGAGCAGTCCCAGCTCTGCAGGATGTAGCTGGTTTCTGTGAAAATGCATGTGTGCCTGCAAAACTGATATCCCAAAGCATTCTATTTTTATGCTGCGAGTTGCTGTGTTGAGATATAAAATGTTCAGAATTATTTTTATTGGACAAACACAAGCGCTGAAATCATGAGGTTCTGGCAGGTTCCAAGCTCTGCCAGCTTAACACTTCTTTGTGCTTGGCAGGCAAAATAGTTTTTAATATTTTAGTTTTACTTTGCTATTCCCTGCGCAATGGAGGTAGTTCTTAGTGACTTTAAGCAAAAGGTAGGAAGCATGCAAGCACTATTGGGAGACTTTTAGCTGAATTGAATCTAACAAATCATTCTCTGATCAATTTTAACAGTAATAATGCAAATTTAATTTTGGATGCAAACTTGTATAATTTGCTGCAGCTCGTGAGCCAGCTGAATTACCCCATATTCTGGGTGTCTCACTGTACTGCTGAATGATTCAGATTTATTTGCAGTGCTGCTTGGGGGATCGAAACCTGCTCTCTGTAATTCAATTGAAAGGCCCAAATAATTCCATTGTTTTGAAGGAAGTTATGCTCTGTTGACCTTGGACCTTCAGTCCCTTTCCTGCAACATACAGGCTCAGCAAGGCAGGTTTAGTATTTACTTCGTGCGATGAGAAAGGGGGTGGTAAGGAAGGAAAGGAAAACCTGGATCATCTCCAGCAGTAAAAGAGCTCCAGGTAGATCATTGCCAGGTTCTTTTCTGCAGATAAGCTTAAATAGGTGTTACACCCAGTGAATGCTACTGTGACCTGCAAATGCCACAGTGTGACGGAGCTCCATAAAAGAGGTACAAATGAGAGGGAAAACAGAGAGAAAGAACCAGTTCCTCTCTTTTCTTCATAATGATGGTACGAGTTTGGATTAATTTTACCAACATTACTATGAGACTGCAGCAAGACTGCTGAGCCAGGACTGTGTTCTAAAGACAGAGTAATCTACCCTTTTAGAAGTTGCTCTTGCAAAATATTTTCTTCCTGTGATGTGTTTCTCTGCCTCCTGATTATTATTTCTTGTGTGTGTCTGACATAGTTGCACAAAATCCAAACTGAAACCACGGCCTCAGCGAGATCCGAGCAGCTTGGTGAGCTCACCGTGGCTCAGCAGTCAGGCAGGACTATGGATTGTAATTTACAGCAGAGTCCAAGCTCTGAGCAGCAGATTCAATTTTATAAGTGCCTCTCTAGTTCAGCTTAGGTAAGAGTCTCTGGAACAGACATCCTCTACATGTCCTATAAATAGTGAGTGGTTAAATGTGCTCCCTCAGTACACATCATTGATTGCGATGCAAAGCACATACTCGAGAACAGTCAGCCTCACCCCCCTCATCAGGTAACAGGGAATTTATTTATTCCATATTGTCATTACAGGCAAATAAGAGGCTTGACCTAATGTAACAGAGAGGTGGAAGGCTGATTATTTTATTTCCACAGCTGTTGCATTGCTGTGTTTTACAATATGTTTGTAAATCATCACAATAATGGCACGTTATTATAGCTGGTAAGTTATATCTTCAAGGAAATATATTTTAATTTACCAAAAAGGAATACGAATAGCTAACTGTCTTATCAGTTAAGTCCAAGAACAAGGTCCACCCAGATACTGATTAATATCAACTGTATTGATTTTATTACTCATACTTAATAAATGACATTGATATTCTTGAAGAGTGCAAACATTTGCTTTTTTGTGCTATTGTCTCAGTTGGAGTGTAAATCTCTCACTTTCGTGATTATTGTTCTGGTCATTGTTTCATGACTGGAGGCATTTTAATGATGATTTATGGGGTTATATATAGTTGGACTATAAACTTCTGATTGCAATTAAAAGCTAGTTAATGAAAACTTTCAGCTTGAAAGCAGTGTCTCTTTATCACTGAAAACTATAAAGGATTAAAATGTGGTATATTTTGGAAAAAATCAATAGTTGGTTTTATTTTTCTCTTTCCATACTACAAGGCAAAAGAACCATCTAGAAATCCATATTTTCTGTAGATTTTCCAGGAGAAGAATTTTAGAAATATACTACTCTTGCACTCCTGAACAGCTACAGATTCCTTTTTCCATTATTTATGGAAATAAATGTGGGCTCAGCTGAGAGAAAGAGAACTTCTCATGTTTTGTGAGAACTGTGGACCAACAGAACAACCTGGGGTGCTCCAGAGTGCTCCTTGATGAAGTAGTAACATAAATCCTGTAGGTCCTCATGAAGAGGAAAATAGCTTTGATACCACAATGAAAGCATCTCCTTCCCTTTTAAGGTTCTCCAATCTAGTTTCCTCATGTATTCTACTTCCCTTTCTATCAGTCAGTAGTATTTCCATGTATGACATTAGCCTGAGATGTTACTGTCTACACATGAGAATTATTGCCCTCAAAATGCTCCTGAGTATATTGTTATGTGATTACACTGGCCAACATACAAAAAAATTTTGTTGAGTTTGCAAGGTATAAGCAGTGCAAGGAGGTGCAGACAGTCCAGGAGTGCCATTTAAACCTCTGTGTTCGTATAGGTGTGTGTGTGTGTTACACTGTCACACCACTCTGGCTTATATGGGGGTGTATGAACCTACACTGTTCAAGAGTTGTTTCACTGTCAGTGAAATGAAGCTGCTGTACAGCTCATTATATAATTGTGTACTGTTTGTTACATACTTCACAAGCGAAATATTTTAGAATTTTCTGAGTCTACAGAAAACCCAGCATCTCTTCTGTCTCTTCTCTCTTCAGCTGTGTTGGCCACTGAAGAATTTTGTCATTGATGGGTTGGGTTAGAGGTTGGAGGGCTGGTGCCTCAGGCTGAATTCAAATTTTGCCTAATGTTTTGCTGGTGAATCCTGTAAGTCTTGTTAGGAACGCTGCCACTACCCAGTCCCATATTGTCCACTCAACATTATTCCAGCCTTGTCGTCTACAGGGATAAGATTTTATCCCTGGCAGTTACAGCAGTTTGTGATGAGCTATTGACAGGGCATATGGACATTTCTGATATGGAGACAGACCAAAAAGGCGCAGAGAGGCTGAGCTTTTCCACAAGCTGCCTACTGCTTAAATCTCATAATTCTACATTTTCTCTTGCAATAGGAATTTCACACAGTTTGGTGTAATTTGATATATCCCTGCTAAATACTAATGTTCCGTCTAAACAGTGGAGATGCCGGAGTCATGTGTCTTTCCTCTCTTTCTGTTTTTAGAAGACCACTAGAAAAAGCTGTATATACTCCAAAATACATAATCCCTCTACTTTATTTACTGTGTAAAAAAAAAAACAAAGACAAAAAATTGTGCTTTTAAAGGTGCATCCCTGTCTCTAATATAGATTTGGTACTAAGTTTTCCCAGTAGCATATTTATATTGTATTTATATAATTCACTCTCAGAAGCCTTTTTAATTTGCAGAAGAATACGCTTGAATGGGAAGGATCTATGAAGTTAATGGCTGCTCAGCTCCTCTGAACCTTGGCAACTTGTGCTCTCTTTATTGGGGAGCTTCCAAAGAACAAAATTTGACAGTTGTTGGTGTCTCCTGTTACTTTTTCTGGACCATATTTAGCACTGGACATGGGTTTGAAAGGAAATGTTGGGAGATCATTACAAGAACTAACATGATCCAGTGATCAAATAGTTCAGCTGATTGTCTCTTTCTTTTTTTCCCCTTCCTGATGATCTCTGAGTCAGGAGGGATCCATGGCTGCTGCGCTCTCCTTAGATAGAAGCTACGCAGAGCGTATGTGGACTGTGTTGTTAAGACTTCCTGTTCCTTATACTTAAAGATGAACAGAGTTGTTTGAGCCTCAGAGCTGTGGGAAATTTTCTCTTCTCTCCTTCCAGTATCTTCCTTTCCAAACTCCTGCTGCCTCCAGAAAATTCAGAGTGGGCACGTCTGATTGACTTTCATCTGACCAGAGGATTAAGGCCAGATTCTGAAGAGCTCCATTAATTGCAATTTTAGTAAGTTTGTTGTTAAATGATCAGGTGTATTTTAAAGTCAAAGCACCCGAGGGAAAGAACACCAGGAGTTGGTAGATATATAGGTAGATAGATAGGTAGGATTATTTGGAGGTAATGCCTCTGTACCCCTCACTCCTTTTTGGGACCCTCTTTGTCACAGTGTTTTTCCCACTGCTGTAGCTGAAGTGAAGCCCTTTCAATTGCTATTACGGGAGAGAGGCATCAAAATGAACTGAGGTGGTTCTTCACAGGTTTTTAAATCCTCCTAGGACATAAAGCAGCCTGATGTTACCAACCGTCATGATCTTTACCAAGTCTTTGGGACAGATTCCTGTGATCAAAAGGACAGGTCCCACATGAACAAAATATTGAAACTGCAGTGGAGTTCGATGGTGTTTTAATTATCAACTACGAGAGTCATTTAGGTAAGAACTTCATTATTTTCCTTCATTATTTTCTTCCTTCGTAAGGAAGAAATAATTATAGGATCATAGAATGATATGGGTTGGAAGGGGCCTTAAAAATTGTCTAGTTCCACCCTTCTTGCCATGGGCAGAGACACCTCCCACTAGACCAGGTTGCTCAAAGCCCCATCCAACTTGGCCATGACCACTTCCAGGGACGGGCTATCCACAGCTTCTCTGGGCAATCTGTGCCAGTGACTCATGGTAAAGAATTTCTTCCAAATAGTTAATCTAAACCCACTCTCTTCAATTTAAAGCCATTACCCTTTGTCCTAATTAAACTTTGATGATCCAAAGGAGAACTAGACTGGAATGAAGCTGAACAGTAAAAGCATCAGATTGGAAAGGAAAATAACTTCTTCTTCACCTGCTGAGGTTTGCAGTCCAGACTTGTGATTTCTGTAGCCTGACTGACAAATTTTAAACAGCCATAGCTGGTGATACAGGAGGATAACCCCACAGAGGGTAGTTATGAAAGCTGACATTGATGCTTCGGGTTCTGTGAATGCTGGGCAACCACCTTAAGACTTTGCAGTGACAGTAAAATCCAGGGCACCACATATGAGGCAGTTACAACCTTAGACTCAGAGGCAATCAGATACATGAACAGTTCTCAGGGGCTGAGGCTTAGCACTGTGTTAATTGTTAACACAAGACTAGGGCCATATATATTCTCTTCCTGATCCGCTGTGGGACGAATCGCTGGTGTTATGGGACTGCACCTGTACTGCTTTTTTCTGCTGGAGTATTGTATGGGCTTGGGCTGCTTTGTAAAAGGAATTTTTAGGAAAACTTGAGAAACAGGCTTCAACATTTGTGATGTGTTTGTAAAACTCAGGCAATTTGCAAAATGAATTTGTCTGGTCCTCTTCCTCTTTCATCCCAGCATAAATGCAATATGACTCCATGGCAGTGAATCTCTCTGCTTCAGCTACTCTGTTTTAGAACATCTAAATTTAATGAATTGTTGCTGTCTACTGGATTTTTAGTAACAAATACTGTGAACTGACACACTAAGTGAAGAACTAGATGAAACCTGCTGTACAGCTACAAAAAGCCGAAAATTCCTTTTTTACTGTGGCTATAAATTCGCATTAACTTTTCTTAAATAATTGCTGTATGTTGCTATTTTGTGATTAGTCATAGGCTCCTGTATAAGCCAGCACAAATGAAACCAATAAAATGAATATAATGAATGTAATGAATTAGGCAATAAATACCTACAAAAGAATAATCTTAATAAAAATGCTAAAAGAGCAATATGGTAAAGAAAGTCTCTGTCTTCACAAATCAAACAGGAAATAATCTTGGAAAAATCTGAAAATGAGTACAAGCGCTACTGACTGTTACTCAGAGCAAAGAATTATTGATCCTTGCCTCCTCCTATTGATTTTATGTCACTTCTGTGATTTAATCATGTTTTCCTTGTTATCTCTTTGCAGTCTTTCTTCTATTGTCTGGTATGAAATCTCAGCCAAGGCCTTTCAGCCTGTGGTGGCGGATCAAAATAACTTTGCCTTCCATTTGCATTGTTTTAAAGAAATGATTAAACAATCAAGCTCAGGTGATCCTTGGACAGGATTGTACAGTAAAAATGCATCTCTGTAAAATGAAAATGCCTCCTTCTTTTCCTTCCTCAGAGACACTGAGAGGTTGTGAAATGCTTCTGCAGACAATCCAGTGTGCAAACCTATGCAAAAGGGTCTAAGAGCTTTACTTTCATATTAATCCATCTATTCTTTTCTTTCTAAAATACTGTCAATTGTGTTTCAAATTGTGTTAGAGCTTCTGGCCACTGAAGTCTATGGGAACAAATTTGCATGTGGGAGAGACAAAACTTGCATTTTATTAAAGCAATGTGGCTACTGCCATGCAAACTTCTTTCCAAGATAGTACTGTGCTTTCACTACAAAGTGCTCAGATTTCACTTTTAGGAAAATGGCTGCAGTGAAGAGTAATATTTGGCCTAATTCTTGACTTATGTTTAGAAATATACATTTATGTTTTCATAATTGTTTTGAAGTAAAAAAGAACAAACCTAGAAAATATGATTTCTTTAAAAGAACAAAAATAAGCTACATATTAAAACACATATCCAGTGAGGCAGATACGAATAGGGGAGCATTTAGATATCTGCTACTCTACAACTCACTGTTTTCAGAATATAAGTATTGATTTCTTTCCCAATTTCATTAGAATATGCTTTGTACACATGGTTGCACACAACTAGCAAAACAGTGTATTTCCCTCGTGCATATGAAATTGTTAACATTAGATGTTTCTTAATATCTGGATCTATTTCCATAATTGAATACCTTTTTCACTCTTTGTATTAAGATTCCATTTAGGAAGGGTTCAGAGAGGTTTAATATAGAGTCAGTGGATTTATGAGTGTGTTACATACATAATTATTATGGATGGTTATAAGCACATCAAAAGGAAATATAATAGATGTTTGTGAGCTCTGGTTACATGAAACCTGTTGGACTCTAGCAACTGAATCACCACTTATTAAACATACCTTAATAATCGATCATAGCCTTATTATAGCTTTAAAAATAATGCTCCATTATTTATTTTTCCATTTGCATCTGGACTTTTTAACCTAATCTGCATAGGCCATAGTAAATTCCATACTGGGAGAAGACTGTGTTGCTAGTGGATGGGAATTGCAGAATATTATGCAGGTTTACACCACTCAAAGGTGTAGTCCATGCAAATCTATATGTGTGTGTCTGCGTGTATATATATGTGTATAGATACTTGTGTTCTTGTTTAAACCTCTTAATGAGGTTGTGTGACATGGTATGTTGTATGAAGAACAGAGACAGGTTTTGCTAGATTAATTCTTTGCAAGAATTAATTAAGGTTTTGCTAGATTAATTCTTTGCAAGAATCTGTGGGACCTTCTTGTATACAACGGGCCACTCAAACCTTTCAGCTTTCCTTTTTGCACCTTTAAGCTGCAGTAGAAAATATGTAGAAGAGTGTTTTGGGGACCACTGAACTTCTGCCCGTCAAAATGGGCAGGGGTTGGTCTTATGTGATGTGGCGACCCAGTTGGCTTTCCAGAGGACTTTCTGTGGCAAACAAAAGGTCAAATTGGAGGCGGAAATCAGAGTGGGTGCGGAAAAAAATCAACACATAAAAATGCCACTGTGCTACTTGTTGCCCTATGACAAAGATAGTGTGGGAGGATGGATTGGAAACGCAAGTGAGACCTTCCCTGGGCATCCGCAAGTTGTTCTCTGCAGCAGCGCAGTGTAACTTCTGTGTTCTAGTTAACAGCATGTGCTCCAAGCCCTCAAATATAAATAGTTGCTGGTGACTCATTCAATGTAATTCTTCAGCTATGTCAGTGGGACACAAGGTTGGCCTTATGGGTAAAGGCACAGCTTTCAGGCCGGAAGTGCACGTTTTATTCTTGCCACTAGCCGCAAGATAAGTCATAAGGAATTTCTTCAGTCTTTCCATTTGTAATTTTGTGAGAAAATTTTATTCCCTTCAGAGAGTATTGTGACTTCATCTGGGGGTCAGCAAAGCATTCATTTGCCTATGGTAGGTCTGCCAAGGACTGCCAGGGCCCCACTGCCCATTTTGTTTATGCCAGGGTCCTCTGAAGTTCTGAACTGGGTACTGCTGCTGCTGGCAGGATAAGGCTGTAGCAGCTTTCCTGCTGGGAAATCTGCTCTTTCCTGCCTCTTAGGAAGAAGCAGGCACAACTACCCCAGCTCCTTCCACCAGATCTGCTCCCATCCCTGGTATATCCCCCACTTCTCTAGCATTATTTCTCATGCCAAAGTATCCCTGCCTACCCCATGCTCCTGTTCATCCTTGATCCAGCAATATGTGATCTTCCAGTTGGTGCTGAGAAACATCGCGCTAATTCAGTCAAGCTCTTTTGCATTGTGACCTCTTGTGACCATAGACTTCCTTGGGTACTTCAGGAAGAGCTGTGTTCTGGAAAAGCAAATGCCATATAAAGCTCTCCAGTGCAGATAGGAGCTGTAGACTATACCTCTTATTTTCAAGCACATTTGGAAAAGTATAAATTGAATAGCACTGTAGAACTGTTCAGCTTTGGCTGGAAAAAGATGCTTCGCTTTTACGACTGCTCATTATATGTGCCTATGACTACTTAAAATTGTACAGACCACAGGACAGCATTAGCTTTTAAACCTCAATCTCCTTTTCAGGAGAACAAGATCACTCAGATGTTGAAGTTAGAAGGGTTTTCACTCAGTCTTTACTGCTCTTTGTATTACAAAGCCTGCATAACATGGGCCTGACGAGCACAGAGCCTACGCTCTGCAAGATGATTACACAGTGAAACCTGAATCAAAAGTTTTGAAGTCAAATCATCAACTGCATCCTTGTCCATTCACTCAGGGAAAAGTAGGATTTAACGTATAAGAATGTGGATATTACAAAAAAATGCAGTCTTAAGAGCCTTTTAGGTACAGTCAGGTTTTGTTCAAGTGTGGAGAATAATGCCAGTTGATTTAATTTGCACTTTTTTCAAGCTGAGACTCCCTTACAATTGAAATTTGCTTTCATTTAGGTCTGTGCAGTGCATGTTCTCTGCACGTCTCCTCTCCCTGTGCCTCACTACTCCTGAAGGGTATAATTTTGAACTGGGAGTCACATAAGCAGAAAACCATGATCCGAGGAGAAGCTTTGCCCTGTTCCAAAGCAGAGCTTTAACTCCCTCTTGTTTGATATCAGATTTTCAGAGGAAGCATTTCAATAGCAACCCACAGCTTACTCCCATATATTCAACAATTAGGTTATTGACAGTGTTAGTCTAGGGTAACAGAAAAAAAAAGGGCAAATATTTTCACTGTGTAAGAGAGAATGCAGTTCCATTGTAAAGCCAAACTCCTCTCATGCAGAGGAAAGACTTGATATATAGTGAGAAAGCCTCACAGTGCCTGTATCTAGCTGCCTTCCCTAAAAGGCTCCTCACTTGATGTAATGTCTATATAGCTGCTATTTTTTGCAAGTTCATTTCAACAGCTACATCCTGGTATCGAGTTCTGTTATATTATACTGTCGCGCTAACACTTACACGTTTGTTTTTGCTGATGAACGTCTCCTAATATTGAGTTATGTATCAGGTTATTGCAGGAAATCTGAGTGAAGATGTAATATTTCACATGCTTGCCTTAAGAGGAAAGAACTGCTAATATCATGAATAATTTCTCACAATAGAGATCCAAGCTGTCAGCTCCAACTATAATATCTGGGCCCCAAGGGAACTCAGGTTTTCATCTGGAGGTGTACAGATCCAAAGGAAAATTTGGCAGTGTTATCTTGACAGTGGTGGAGAGTTCTACTTCCTTACTCCAGAGTTCCGTTAAATACATCAATAGATACACCATATTATGAATTTTTAAGCACCTCTCCAGAGACAGTACTTAATACAGAATATTTGAGGACTCAGCCTCTGCAGGGTTTGTTTGGTGCCTTAGAAATGTTTCTGCTGGGTAAATTTCTGTGGGAGTAGAGTTCGGCCCTTTATTTTAATCCGTCTTCTTTCAAGATGGATGTGTTTGTTCTTAAGGTCCAGGTGACATTGGCAGATTCTTTAGGCATCTCCAGACACCATGGCTGGTAGATACTAAAAATCTGTTTTAAAACATAAGATTTTTTTTTAGCGTTGACCAAGACAAAATGAATTCTTCCACTATTTTCAATGTTCTTACCATTTTCCTTAAAAAAAAACAATCAAAGTTACACAATGAAATTACTTCCCTTTTGAGGAGCAATGGGAAGATTGTGTGTTCTTAAAGGGAACATGAGTGCAGAACAAAATCCTAGGACACCATCAGCGTGTACTCTGGGTGTGTTAAATGTTGTAGACTGGATTTCTCTGAAATGACTCACAGATGTGAACAACACAGAAGTGCTTTCTGCCCCACTTTTTAACAAGAGACAGAAGACACCTCCAGCAAGAAATGGGATTGATTTTGCCTGGTGGGGTGCTCAGCTGAACATCATGGATCCTTCAAACCCTACAGAAGACAAGAGGGCTCTGTGGAATGTTTTGTGCTTAGAGGTTTGGTGGCGACCTCAGACAGTGTCAGAGGTGGAAGAGTCCAACAATGGTCACTTGACAGGTTACAGGATACTGAAATCATTCCTACTTTATGTACAAATACAGGGAACCCTGTCATTTAAAGAGACTGATATAAAAAAGAATTTGCTTCACTTGCCCTGGCAAAGGTCTTGCTCTATAACCTGAAGATCAACTTATCCTGACATCTCAGTAGGGGAAGAAAATTTTTTAAATGCATCATAGTATATAAAGTCAGCCCCACCATTAAGCTTAATATATGGTATTAATTACGTCAGAATTCTTTAAAGCAACAAAATTCTTCCCAGTTCTGATTCAATTAGAAGAACTAGCTTCTAAGGCTGGTGAAAAAGACCATTTCAAAAGCCAGTATTTTATCTTGGTATTGGGCAGTGCTTTGCCTTGTGGGTCTGCTGCATAGCTGATGTAAATGTGGTAGAGTTTTCACTTGCTTGCACCAGCTTATTCTGAAACTAGATTCTGTATTTAAAAACAAAACAAAACACTGATGACTATTTTTGGTGCATGTATGGAAAGCATGTGAAAATAAGCAAAGCAAATGAACTTGCAGCTAAATTTAAAGAAAATATAATCCTCGCAGCGTAGTAAGCAGGAACACACAGCACTTCTGCAAGGAAAAAGCTTTACACTCTGATGTAAAGATCAGCCAAGGAGAAAATGGTTAAAGAGGCAGTGAGACTCATTGGAGAGGCCGGTGACTTGATGGCAGGCGCTCAGAGGCGTCTCACATATCCACATGACATTTCTTGAGCTAGCAAACATGGCAAGGGCAAAACCATGTTTGCAATTCACAGGTAAATAACGGCCATATTAAAGCTAATTTATTGCCTAAGGTATTTCTGTGTGTCAGTATAAGCTTTCAAGCTAGGCTTAAACTGCAAAATTGGATACTGCGAGCAGAGCTGGTATGTTAGAACAGAAACTGCGGTGCAAATCCTGTCCACTCACACCAGGCTCCCTGCCTGAGTCACTGAGGTCTTCTTGTCAGCTGCATAAAAAACAGCTCAGAGAGGCTGACGTGGGCACGTTAAGCATCACTGCATAATGATGGCTGGTGGATATTTTCAGTCCGAGCATACTTGGTGTGAGTGAACCTGTATCCAAGTCTGTATGGGATAATATCAAACGTTTGACCACTTCCTTGGGTATGCCAACACTGTCCTCATGGTGTCTGACCAAGCAGATGTGTTTGAACCGTATCTTCTAGCTCTTCTTGCCAATCCAGAAATGCACATCTCTGAAAGGTTCAGGGGTTTTTGATTTGGTCTATCAAGATGTGTTTGATGTGATAGCGCTGTCTGTTTTGGAGTCGCTTACATGCGATAACTGCACGCGTTTGCCTTCAAATTAAACCTTGTTTCAGCAGATTTGCTAACAGTTGTGATGTTTTTTCTTTCACAACATAAGGAGGCTGCTTATGTGTTGGAATAAGAAAGATGGGCCTATGCAAATAGTAGCTCCCTCATGCAAGGAAGGGTACTCCCTCAGGAACAGTGAACAGAAGTGTTAGAAAGAGGAAACATCTACCTTTTATTCATAAAACATAGAAGTTGTCCTAAAATGTAAAATCCGGATTCACAGTAGGGAGTTAGGCTTCTAAGCACTATTGATTTAACAGGCAAAAAGGGCTGGTACCTGCATAGATTTAGCATCACAGCTTACATTAAGCAAAACATGCCTAATTGAAAGCAAGTGCCTTATCCCATTGCAATCAGTGGGATGTAAGTACATGCTTGTGCTAGACACGGAGGGAGAGACTGCTGAATTGGTGCCTGAGCGAGGGACAAAACTGGTTTATTTATAAGCACTCTATTTATAGCTTTTGCTGTGTTGGAATACACTAATTCATTTTAAGTGCTCTATCTCTGCGAATGAGCTCATAGCTCCCAAGAAGGTGAAGTTTTCTGTCTGTGCTGCCTTTTCTGATGTGGTCCTGCTCTTATTTCCCTGGCCATGGAAAATAACACCTGGGAGGGAATCAGAAAAATAGTCATGTTGTGTAACAAGCTGTTAGATCGAGAATATAAACTGGAAGGACAACAGTATGCTTTTTTCCATGGGAGAGCTGGGCTGGCAGGGAAAAGTAGCATTGTGGAAGGGCTTCATTGAAGAGATCTCGATGCAAGAGGAGCAGGGCATGGTGTGGGACCCATCCATGGAAATACCTGGGAGGACTGCAGGGTCAGAGTGAGCCCAGGCACACAACAATGGAGCACATCTCTACTCTGTGTCTATCATCGTGGGCTTGCTGGCATTTGGGCAAAGGCGGCAGAAAGTACTCCCTGCCAGTGTCCAGGCAGCCACTGGGGAACAGCACGGAGGGGGATGCTGTCCTGACAGCCCCCAGGCCACCCCAAAGCCCTTCACACAAGCCTGTTTACTAAAGCCTTTCCATGCATTTGACGATTTGGACCACAAGATGTGTAGTCTACACCGCAGTTCTGCTGAGCACCACTTGCCTGTTGAGTCAGCCTACAGTAGGCTCCATCCTGAGAGAAAAGCAAAGCCTCAGAGTGAGATTGGCTGTAAGGAAGAGGCCATAAGGGCAATTTGCTGATGGGCAGCAGAGACAACCCCTCCACCTCCAAGAAGCTGTAAATATAAAACCAGCTGAAGCTGAGGCTGGAGGAGAAGCAGAGCATTTCAGGATTTCTCTTCCTCCCCTTTAAAGAGGAGCTGCATATGGAGCCATTGTCCACATTCTTGGGTACATATGCACGAATTTCAGGACATCTACTTCAAAGGACGCACCCCTGGAAGAGGGAGGAGGTGTGTTTGTGTGGGGCAGGCTCCTAACTTGCATCTCTTCCAGGGAGCTCTGAGTCATTATTTGATCCTGGTGTGCCTGGATTCTGGGCTGCCCCCATGTTTCGGGATCAACTCCTTCCTCATTTGTGGTCCTCTCCTAACGGCATCTTGAATTTCCGGTTTGGCCTTCATCTAAATTTGAAACAGGACCAACCTGTCAAATCCCATCCCCAAGCCAGACAACCCCCAAGAAAACCCCACAGTCCTACTTTATTAGTGGACATGTTTTTAGGAAGTCCTTGTGGAGATGGCATCAGAAGCTCCAAGAGAGGACAAGCAAACGGAAGCAGGTGACAGAACTATATGCAAATTTCACTATATAACCACAGTCTTGTGTTTACAAATCACACAGACTCACCTTTGATCGCTTTCTCTGAAGACCTGAGCCCATAAAAGGGAGTAAATTAGACATGGCAAAACATGTACTTTCCCCATACTTGTTCTTTCCCAGAAATAGCGAGAAAGCAAAGGTTAAAAAGGACTCAAATACATATGTATATGAGAGTTTGTAATATATTTTTAAAAAACTATTGTCACAAGTTTAGCTAAAGTGGCCTTCTCTTATGTTTCTCTCCTGAACACAAAAGAAATATTTTTGGGAGCACAGAGGATTTTTTCAGTGCAGCCTGCTCTTGGCTTTATCTTTATTTTCTATCAAGTAACTGAAAACGAAACAAAGATCTCAGACATAGGTACATCTTTAAGAGAATTTGCTCACTCTTAACTTTGTTTGAATGGGTAAACCTCCTCACTGTTTGCCCTTAAAGCTATTCCAACAGAGAGCTGTTTTATCAACACTGGCTGCTCAGTGAGGAGAGGCATTTTCTTCCACCTTCAGAGCAGTTTTCTATGCCACTGTTGGGGGGTGGGAAGTTGACCTTATGTGGACCCTCAAGACAAAACCAGAGGTTTTAAGCAAGTGAAGAATAGGCAAACACTAGCCAGCAGTTGCCATATACAGAGTACACTGCTAAAAAATCCCAGAAATCTCACTGATAGAGCGTTACCCTGTGACTGGGTAGTGCTTCTTCTCCCCTTGTAATTTATACATGTGTCAATAGGAGATTACGCCTGTAAGTACAGACTCGGCAAACTCACTTCTAGTGTTTATTATGGAATTTTTGGAGGAGAAAAGTAAAAGAAGTACTGTAGGTATTTTCACCAGTCACAGTGTCTTAGACTGATGAAGCTGCCTCTGGAGCTGTTTTATAAAAACTCCGAAACAATGAGTTTAAAGAAATTTTGTAAGCAATAGACAATTTTCTGGGCTTTGTGGAGAGTGGTCGTAGCTAAGAGCTTAATGTTAAAATTCACAGAGAATCAGATCTGCAAGAAATGGTCTGCCTGCAATTATTAATTGAACACAAGTCCCTAAATCTGAGTATCCCTGAATTTTGCAAAGTGTGAGAAGCAGATCTGAATTCTTCTGACACATAAGTCAGGGCTGTAAGAAATCATCAACAATTAAACAGTGGACTTAAAAATAAAACTAATACCTGCACTGCACAGATGTTTTGATTTGTCTCAAGCCTATTGGGAACAGGTTCAAGACAAACTACATTAAGCTACTATTTAAACTCTAGCAAGAATGTCCACAGACATTGGAATAAATTGGGGGAAAAGAAGTATGGTAAACTTCCTTGTCTTTTCCCAGGAATAGGTTTTTGGTTGAGGCACTAAAATGGGCTTTAGGAAATCTTGATTCTATTTCTGGCTCTGCCAAGTAATTTAACCTCTGTGTTCTTCTATTCTTTTCCATACAAATAACTGTAATTAATAGATCTCTGCCAGGCATGGAGAAAGGGTGAAACCCTATTTGCTTAAAGACCAGATGACATGTATTAGAGGAAAATCATAAATATGTACAGGTGAAGTATTTCAGCATACTAGCTGTTACCATTCAAAACATTCCAAAACCTGGAAATTTAACACACTCTGTTAGAAACTGAAGTTGCTAACTGCACTGATATGTTTTGTTCTGCTACAAGAAAGTACTGAGAACTCTGCTGTAGTGCAAATGTTGTCCCATGGCAATCCAGAAAGGAGCATGGTAGTTTGGTGTTCAGGTGCCATAAATCAGGGGTATTCACACACTTTCACATAAAAAGATAATTCACATCTCCATATTTGAAGCTTTCTCATGGATGTGAGGATTCTCCAGTAGATTCCAATGTTTTTTTGCTGTATTTCAGGGATTCAAGAATTAGTCCTAACGTTGGACTGCATATAAAAATCACTACTTCAGAATTAAAAAAAACCAAAACAACACAAACAAACTATTTTTAAGCTGATTTAAACACAAAAAAGTTATAAAACCCCCAGTTGTCAAAGTAATTTTTCATCTTCCCCCCCCCCCCCCCCCGGCTTAATTTTAAAAATCGCAAAGCCATCTTAATTGTTTCCCTCATTTTAATTTTTTTCATTGTTTAATTCCAACATACATAACGCAAACATGGCAGTGCTGTGATCTAGAAAGTGCAGCTTGCTCTTCATTCAGCTGAGATGATGTAACGTGCTGCTCAGCCTCGCAGTTGTATTACATAAATATTATTAATGATGAAATGTGGGCTGGGTGCTAAAGTATTCTTTTAGAGTAATCCAAGTAACACGGTTTCTTTAGACATTATCTAAAACACGGCAGGTGAGTCTCCCACCGGGAAAAATGTTTCTCAGGAGACAGGATCGTGTACTGGTAATTCTTACTTTATTTGATCTGCTGGTGAAAAATACAGAGAGAGCTGTCTTGGTATGTGGAACCAAGCCATGCCCATTTGGGGTTGGGGGTGTGGTTTACTGCAAGATATCTTAATATAGCAAAGAATAAAATACTTTTTTTTTTTCCTACAGAGTTTGCATAATATTAGGGACAGCCATGTAAACACAAGATCTACTGTTATCAAAACTCTTAATCAAGGGCCTAATAAAAACTCTCCACAAAGTCAATGGAGTTTAGGAAGTAATTCATCTCAGCCTGAGTGAGACATTTACAGTAAGTCAGATGAACTGGTCCCTTTGCTTCTGGAAGCAGACAGATACCAGGTAAGAATTGTGTCTGAACTGGTTTGGTGGGAATTTTTAGCTTTCAGGTCTTCCATGTGAACTCTTGCTCCAACAGAAATTGCTTTATGGTCTTTGTTGACTACATGGAGGAAATGGGATCTTACATCTAAAGGGCTCAAGCTTGTATTTGCTCAAATATTCACACATCACACACAGAGGCAATAAAATCCATAGTTTGAAAACACATTTTCAGAGCCCTCGCTACCACAGTACCACTGAAAAGATGCTGTCAGCTCAAGTACTGTAAACATCAGTATTTTATCTCTCTAGACTTTCAAGATGGAAATAATGTCAAAAAAGCATTCATTTTCTGTTAGCTTTTATTATTTTGTTTAGATAGGACAATGATGAACAGCAGAATCCTCTGTCTTTTTGTTCACAAAAACTCTTTTTCAGTCACTGCAGATTTGATTTCAGGCTGGACTGGGTGGTGCTCCTTCAGAATGACTGCTCTCAGTGGGATTTTTTTTTTAAAAGTCAAATCACATCTATTGATTTAAGAATTTACCATAGTGAGTTGCTGGGTTTTTTTATTAATACTAATTAAATTGATAATGTCTCCTTAGTGCTGAGTAGGAAAAGAACATCTTTGTTTTGAAATCAAGCTCAATCAAACACAAATCCCACTATGAATAGAGGAACGAAGGATTACAGCAGCCATATGTTTATAAATGAGTAATAACCTTTACATCAGCAGAGTCCGTCACCAGGAACATCACAGATGGCGATATTTACAGTAGTTGTCTCTGAAGGGCTGACACCTAGGGTGGGTGAGCCTCCGTTAGCACAAGCAATCTTGAAATGGCATATTTTGACCTTCCAGGCCGGACAATGGAGGAGTTTCATTTTCCAGGGATTTTTTTGCCTCCCTTCTGTCATCAGTTTTGCCACGTTGCTTAGTGACCTTCCGGCACTTGACCAGTCGGCGATTTTCAGAATGCAGGAAAATGTTCATGGAGAACAATGCCAAACCAAGTGCCAGCTTTCCTCAATACCCTGCTTTTGTATCTGTACAATTCAAAACCTGTAGGAGTTGGAGAGATATAACGCTGCAGCAAGTAGGACTCTAAATCAGCTATTGAAAATTCATATGTTTTGATGAGATAGCACATAAAACAGTGACTGGCATCAGGCCACGGTATGATTGCAAATGTTCATATTTGTTGGCAAAAACGAGTCTTCTATGACCTCCCAAGGTCACCTCTCCAGATTTCTCTCCCTGAGTCATCAGTGGCAGTTTTGTCAGTGTGTGCATGCACACAACTATGAGCTCTTCTCTTTCTCCTCTCCTGGCCGAGTGCCACTTCTGAGCAATAAAGTTTCCGGAATTGCTTCTGAATATTGCTTGTGACACTTGCCCCACTCCGGCTCCTGCTGCTTGCAGAGAGATGGCAAGAGAGTGAGCAAAAGCTCACCCACATGCAACATCAGAAAGTCAGCTGGCTGTTGGAATGCCACGCAGTCTACAAAAATGCTGTGAATTCAGGCGTTCTGAGATCCAGAAATTCTATCTCAGGAGGAGCAGTGTCCTCTGAAGAGGGAAGGGGATTTAGATACCTGAGGCACACTGAGATGCCTGGATTTCTGGCAGACGCATGAGATGCCTGGTCTTGTTTGAACAGTCAAGGTCTGCCAAGGTAGAGTCTCAGTACCCACCAGGGCTGTCTGTGTTCTCAGTGGACAGGGCCCAGGGAGCTGGGCTCTTTCTGAAGAGCTCACCTCAACTCTCAAGCCTGCACTTTTGTTGCCTTCATGGACAGGTGCATCTTCCCATTCAGTCCTTGGACTGTCACTTTGCAGTGCTGGTTAGCTCATGATGATGTGGTGGTTTCAGGAGTACTGAATGCAAATGACAGGGTGGTTCCCAAATCCTGGCTTACCCTGTGGATGAAGACCCTGCCTGGACACCAACCACTCTCTGTATTGGTTTCCCTTGCTGCTGCACTGGAGGGTCCAGCTGGAATCATCCATCTCACTATTGGAACTGAGCTCTCAAGAATCAAATCCTGGCTCTGCCCTTTTCCTTAAACACTACAGTAATTTAGTCCAGGGTCTTCTCTGTTTTAACTCTATTTTTAAGTTCATTGGATCTTATTTACACCTTCCCTTGTCAGTGAGACATCATTTATCTCCCCTTCACTGTGGTGATGGGCTCAGAAAATGAATCTTACGACTCAAGCTGCACATTTTCATAGTCATTTCATCCACATATAATCCAGCTCTGAGTACCTTACTCTCCTCTATACCTCAAGGTAAAACACTGGCCCTTCCAGTGAAATCAGCTAAGTAGAAACACCATAACTGCCACAGGTCCCCTGATGGTACCTTTGACTCCTCCTGCAGGGTTTCAGATTTAATGACTTGGAATGGGTAGCAGATACTAATGGTTTGCACATCTGTTACACTACAGCTGGAGAGTGTGTTCCTGAGTTAGAGCCTTGTTTTCATGTACTGAAAGTAGATGGGCAAAAATAAAGGCTCATTAAATATTGAAAAGAAAGGTATCTTTTTTAGTTAGAATACTTATGTCTCTTCTAAAAATCAAAGTTTATAAGAAAAAAAATCTCATGTCTTCCTTCTGATATGAAATTATTGTCTTTAGCAATGGAACATGTCTATGCTGTTTTATGTTGTCTCTATTTTGACTTCTGCCACTCATCAAACTATTCTTCATTGTTGATTTTTCATCTCTCCTTTCTCCCTGCCCTTTTTGCTTCAAAAAAAATAAATCCACCTTGACTCCTCATGCATTGGAGGAAGTAAGGAGACATCCACAAGAGACAAAGACAACTGTAAAAGAAACTTCCTTTACAGTTTTCCCAGTTACCTCAGAGATCTTATATGACCTTCCTCCATCCTGTGGTAATGTAAAATACTCTGGAGGACTCGGTCATTTCACCGGTAGGAAACTCAAATGTGCTGCTCTTTCCAGCTATTCCCATTGCTCCAATAAAAAATGTTATCTATCTGTTAAAACCTCGCAGGTCTAGAATGTACTAGACAACAAAACATTTCAAAAAACATCTAAATCATTGCACAGCAGAAGAAAGAGTGCCTCACTTTCCGTGCTCCTCTGATGAAGAGTGAAATCACTGGGTTTTGCTTTGTATTTTGAGACCTTGTAGTGTTATCTTCTTTGAACCTTCGGCACTCTTTGTTTTTTGCCATTGAAGTGACACTTCAGGGACAGCTGTCCTCACTAAAGTTCTCATTTTCCTAATATTACATCATTCTGTGCACAAAGAGCACCTAAATGTATTCGAGCAAGTGGCCTTCCTTATACAGAGTACAAACAGGAAAGAATGAAAATTAAGTCAGTTCCTTGAGAACCTGCAGTGGAGTAAACAAACACAACAAAAATATTACCGTGACAATCAAGGAACGCTGCCTGAACTCAGTGGGAGCTATTCACATCCATCTGAGCACAGGCTTTGACTCGCCTTAGCAGTAAACTTTAGACATGAGTCTGACCTGGAAAGTTCAAGGGTTTTCTGATTTAAAGTTCTGGTTTGATCTCATCTGCACTCACAACAGCAGGACAACAACTCCTGTTTTCCCTTCTTTGTTAAAAAGGTTATAACTTACCTTGGTTTTCTAAAGCTTGTTCTTGGAAAAAAACATGTAGATAAAAATAGGAGAAAAGAGAAATGCACATAATAGAAAATAATTGTTTTATCTGAGAGAAAATGATGCTTTATCACAATAGCTAGTTTTACTGCACAGACCTTGGTTTTTTCCTTCTCTTTGTACAGCAGACAGAAGATGGAATGGGGCTGACTGTGAACATGAATATAAAGGTATGCACAGATGTAGGACTTTGTGAACTGCATGGGGTAGGAGTCTTGATTAGTGTTGCTGAGTAACAGATTAATTCCTTTAGCACTTTCCCGTAAACATATCTGACTGTTTATGCAGGCAGGAGCTTTAAACTGAGTGCATAACTTGAATTCTGCCTCTCTCGTCCATGTGAGCTGACGTCATCTGTTTCTTCAGCCCATTTCTGACTTTTCTACTGTGCCTGTCCTTTCCCTCAGCAGGGATCTGCGCTCCAGAGTGCCTTGCAGGACCAGTTTGCCAAGGCTATGTGATCACAGCCTAGCTTGGCCTGCGTTTGCTTCCTCCCAGTGATCCAGGGGCACAGCAGGAGTGGATGGTGCCGTGCAGTTGGATGCTGAGCAGCCGCTCAGGGTTTCAGTACTGAAAGGGTTAGGGCTACCTCCACTTCTGCCAACAAGAATCCTTCCATTGATTTTTCACTAGGAGCAAGTTCAGGCCCTTCTTCAGTAAGTTACTGACACTAGTATCAGTGTTGGTAATAGTGGCTCTGCAGCAGATGGAGTGCTTCAATTATCTTGGGCCCGTGCTGAATGAGTGCTATTGACAGCTGCTGCAAAATCCATAGCAGACTGAGGATGCACAGACAATTATGATATCGCTGGTAAACATATGGCAGGATTGGATCTCCTAAAAAACCTACAAACTCAGGCTCTGCTGGCCCTGGGTTTGGTCCAGAGCCAAGTTCTAGGTTGGACTTAGCACACATCACTGTAAAATCCCATAAGGGTGACAAACCAGTGTCTTAGGACCTTGGTATTTTGAGCTCATTTTGCCTTTGTTGAATATTGTCTCTGGGTGTTATTGGTGCTTATTTGGTGTGATAAAAAGGAAAATTTTCCTATAATACTGCTAAAATGTATGTTTGTATTCTTTTTAGGCTATTCAAATTCATCTCAACACATACCTACAGAATACTCTGTGTTTGAGTGGGTCAGTCAGAAGGAGAATTTATTCCTTTACTGACCAAGCCAAGTAGACAGTAATATCTATTATTTTAACAAGTTGCCTGCAGTTTGCATACCAGCCAGTGAAGCAGGAGAGCAGGGTTGGTTTTAGCAGCTTTTCTCTTACTGATTCCAATCTCTCCTTTACTACAAAACCATGGTGGATTTGGGAGTACTCTGACCTCTTGTAACCATCTCTCATTTGCTCCGTTGTGGCTCCTTAGTATTTCTGAAAAGGGTGCTGAGATGGCTGCACACCCACCTTCAACCTCCATGATCCCTTTGAGCACAACTGTGACTGTACCACCACGGTCTGGAGAGTTTGTGACCCCCAAGCCTCCCCCAGGCCCAGTGGTTCACAGAGTTGTGCCTTGTTGTCCTTTCCTAACTCTTTCTTCAAGGAGAGGATAGTTTTTCAGTTCCTTTGTTATATAATTGCTCTCTTCCTTTGGCACTGTTAACTATATTATGTGATTAACAAACAGATGCAGCAAAAGCTGCAAAAAAATGCAATAAATGTCCCATCAGCTCAGGGAATTAAAAACAAAACAAAACAAAACAAAAAACAAACAAACAAACAAACAAACCCCAACAAACAAAAAACCCCAGGTTGGATAACTGCTCTTACCTCTATTTGCTGAATTAACATTTTGAACTGATCCTCCTGCAATGGACCATATTCAGAACCCTGAAAAATTTGCCCTTCACATACACTTTGCTTCTCTGATCACTTCACATCTCAGTCCCTCCCTTGAAAATGCACTGATTTTCATTCTTGCCGTATTGTCCATAACACTTAATTATCTCATTGTCAGCTGGCAAAGTTATGAGATCAAAGGCTTGAGCAGGCAACTCTTACTCTAAAATATTAGAAAAATAGCCTGAGTGATCTTATCCAATTCTCTATTGTTCAATAATTTGGGAGGCACTTTTGGATCCTATTATCTACGTTGTCATTTGATTCTTTTTAATGCCAACTTGTTTCTTAAACATTATGAATTATGATACCAGGTGCAAGCATTTCTCAGCACAGACCACTCTCTGAAATACATCTTTAATTGTATCAGATTATGTTTTTATTTTGTTTTTAATAAATAAAAATATGTGAACACACCTACACAGTCAAGGGATGTATGAGCTTGTTTGCTTCCTTTGAAACCTACTTACACGAAGAGAGTTCAAAAGCTTGACTCAGACATCATGCTCTGCTTGGGGGAGGCTGAATAAAGAGGTGATGAGGGGTCAAAGAGGGAAAAAAATCCAACCAAAATGGCTCTGTAGATGACCACAGTAGATGTGAGGGTGTGTATTTGCACTGGACTCATCAGAGATACCCTCTTTGTCTGAACTGAGCACTTGATGTTTAAATACTGGTACCTTATCTTGGCTACTAATATGTGGCATCTCCTTCCCCTTTGTTCATGGCACATGTCTTTCCTTTGGTTGAAAGCAGGAAAGGGATTACTGACAGTTGAGTACTAGATTTAAAGACCAGAGAAAAAGTCTTGTGAATTCAACCAGTATTTGATGGAAGAAGTGTCTTGCCAGTTGAGACCATCAGACCTGTCACCACAAAGCCCAAGCAACATTTCCCTTTGGCCACAAAATCAGAAAAGCCTTTTTGCCATGCAACTGGTAATGTTTTTTCTCCTCCCTGTGTGAGGCTTGTCCTCTCCAGCCTCTTCCAAAAAACAGAGGTGTGGGGTGAGTCTGCTATAAAGTATTTTACAGACCTTTTCTTTTCTTAAGAAAAAAAAAAGGCTGTGGGGAAGAAACAAGGAATAGCCTATTTTTGGGTCTGAATCCTGTCACAGTGAAATTTGAGGAAGAGAGTAGATTATGCAGTGTTTTCAAAATGCAATAGGTACATCTGCAAATAAAACAAAACATTAAACCTCCTCTTTAAAACATTAAATCCCTCTGCTGATGCAATATAAACATATAAAGCATTTGCTAAAAAACAACTCAAGAAGAGCCAAAAGAACTGGGGACAAAAGAGGGAAAAGATGTGTCCAGAAGACCACGGCACTGCTTCCCTGCAAGGCAATGCCTGCCTCCTGTTGGCATTGTGCATCATTTCCATGGTGGCACATGAGCTCATCTTCCTCTTAGGAAGCGTGTAGGGGTTCAGCATAAATGATTGTTTGAGATTTGAGGTTGTTTGAGATTGGTTAGGGTTTGAGATCCTTACCAAAGTCATATTAGTAAAAACACCAATCTGATGTAAAAATATGTTCTGTTCCATCTGGGGTCAGATTGCATTTGTTATCATTTAAATTTAAAATGAGGCTAGAGAAGATATAAACCCCAGATATTCTAGGAACTGACACAGCCCCAGGTCTGACTTTGAACAATTTATTGCAGAGACTAGAGTTGTCAAGGGATCAGTCATAGCCTGTAGCTGAAAGTCATAGACTGTGCACAGGAGAAATCCAAATATGCAGGAGGAAAAAGGAAAAAAAATCTTTTATATTCCATTTCCCTGTAAACACAGGATCCTTGTCCTTGTAGAAGTTTTTGCATTTCTTCAAATTAACTAGGAAAAACCCATAAATTGTCCCCAAGGTAGTAAGCTGAGACCAGCAATGTATTTTTCCTGATTTTTGTGATTTTTTTGTGGAAGGATGCTGATAGTTAAGATTAACACTGTATCCACTTGACACCTAAAATGCATTTTCATGATGAGGGCTGTTTTTGCCACTCACTGGTTTTAATGGTCTTATCACTTAAATGGTCACAAAGGGGTTTAAGCATAATGTCCCTATTAAGATGTATGAAAGAGGTTCAAACCCCTGCTGGATTTATTTTTCCTCAGCCTGTCTGGCTATAGATTTGACCAGATCCAAGTACATTGATTTGCAGAGCACAGATAATCAGGATAACCAGAAATCACAGACACTTCAGGGCGTGTTTTCCCCTTCAAATCCATTAACTTTAGGAAGACTTTCAACATGACAAACTTAAGGGGGATAATAGACTTGTGAACTTAAAAAGAAGTTACCTTGCTGCTGAAGCAGTTAAAGAGATGCCTTAAACCCCAGGAACTAAGCAACTGCTTTCAGTTTGGATTGATTGTGACAGAGAGAAGAAGTGCCACACCAAGCCAAACCATGGCCCGTGGAGAGGTGATGCGCACCTTGCTCAGACCCAGCACGTGGGGTGATGGTCCTGCAGAGGTCAGCACATCTCCTCAACCCACCACCATGGTCCCACACTACTGAGGATGCCCCTGAGCTTTTAGCACGAGCAGGGCTCCTCCAAAATACATGGAGTGTGCTGCAGTGTCTCGGTGGCTGTGAGTTCCCAGAATGAATTTGCTTTTTAACACCAGGAGATAAAAGGGAGCAGCCTATATCCACTACACGAATTATTTTCTGTGTAATAATGATTTGTTTTGGGATATGGCTTTAAACTCCTCCAGTGCTCAGAGGGTCTGGACACAGTTTCTCACCACAACCACAGTGCAAAGGCGATTCATCCCACAGCCGGTGTGCTCGGCTCAGAGGATCCCAGCTGGGTGCTGCTGGCTGGCCTTCTCCCCATCCGCGTGTCTGGACATGGGTGGAGATTCATTAACTCTGAGCTTCTGTTGGAATTCCTCTGCTGTGCCAATCTCCTGCTATCTGATCATTTCCAGCAAATTTATGTGGCCAGTCACGTAAAATTACGGCAAACTCTGACAAACTAGGGCAAACCATTTATTAAACTCCCAGATGAAACAATTTACCGTTTCTACAGTCATTTAAATACAAATGGCTTTTCTTGGATTCTAGTGAAAAACAAGGTAAGCTGCAAGGAATATATCAGTGACATATACAGCTCCACCGATCAGGTTGATGTCTTTTACTAAATGATGTCTTGGAAAGCATTTCTGTGTGGGCTTCATTTCTTAATGTGGTTTATGGCCCCAGAAGCCTTACAAGCTTCTCACTGAGTGGAAAGCCCCGTCTCTGCCTGACAGTACAAGACTGATACTCATTTACTTTATGTTGACCAGCCTATATGCTAAAACCGATACCCTCCTTCTATTGCAGTATCTTTTCACCTTACAATTGTCAAATCCCCTCTGATTTATTTTTTTCAAATAAATGTGATTTTTTGCAATCACAAATGCTGCAGCCCCTCTCTGGATTCAGTTCCAACTTTTATTTTGTTTCCTTAACTTTGTGAATAACTACCTATTCCCGTAACAGTGGCCGCAGAAATCCGTCCTCATCCCGGTGTTGTGCTTCTGAGAATGGCCTGTAGCAGGTATTTCGGGGAACAGCACAAAAGCAGAGCAACTGTAGAGTGTAGAAGGATACTTTATTCTGGCACACCCTCCCAGCAGTCTGTGCCTTAGGGGCACCGTGAGCCAGAGATTGTATCTGCATCTTTGCGTTTTGTAACGCTCGATGAATTTTTCAGCCAGGAATTTGTCTAATTGCTTTTTGAGCCCATTTATATGTTTGGCCTCTACAACATCCTGTGGCAGTGGAGTTCCGCAGTTTAATTATGCATCATGTGAAAAAAAAATATTATTTTTAATAATAATTTGTTTTGTTTAAAATCTGCATCTTGATAATCTTATGTGACACCCTTCCTTGATATCCCTCCTTGATACTCCCTTTCTTGAATAGTAATAACTAATTTAGAACACACCATCCCTTTCTTATATTTAGAATACTTTCTCTTCATATCTACTATCCCACATTTATCACCTAACTTTCATTTGACTGTTTTTACCAGCTGGTCACTAATTAACATGAAATCCTTTAGCCATATGTCATAATTATTTTTGCTTTTAACTTTACTGTTTGTTTTTTTTGTTTCTTTTTTTTTCTTGGTTGTCTTACTGCTCACATCCTTTTCCAAGTTGCTTATGAATGTTTTGAAGAGCAGAGGTCTCAGGACAGATCTCTGTGACAAACTCCACTGATAATCCCCACCATATGACCACACATTCCCACCCGTTTCTCCATATTTTTTCTAGTTACTTGTTCCCACAAGAATTTCTTTACCTGCAAGTTTTCACTTTCCCTAAAGAGTGCCAGTGGAGGATCTCGTAGAAAACATTAGGGATCTAAGTGCAATGTGGGAACAGCCATATTCTCTGCAACTCATATTGCAGCTCTCTCATCTTCTTTCTGGTCCCTTGACAATCCACACTGCAGGTGAGTTAGTTTACACTTGTGTCTAATTTTGCCATCCACATGCAAAGTTTGACCTTGGAATGCAAGTGGCTGGGGCAAACTCATGTATTTTTGGCTGAGACACCTCAGAGTCTCTCTCTTATATACTCCCAAGTTACCATCAATCTTCCCACTTGAAAAGAGCAGGGTGCTGAGCAAGACCTTCAGAGATCTAGCCATCTCAGTGTGCTCTGCCTTGCTGGGCAGATGGGCATATCCATTCCACTGAGCTTGCATCTCCTGCAGTGTGACATCACGGACACCCTTCACTGCAATTTCTTGAAGGAGAGAGGCTCCGAGAAAAAGATTAAACTCTCCCAAGGGCACAAACACAGATCTCACACTGTGTCAGTGAGCTGTTATTTATGCAATGGCAGCTCCACTGGCCAATATGAGCCAGGATCCCTTGCAGCAGAGGCTGTTGACTACAAATACTCCAACACTGTATATTTTGCACCATCATTTATGGGTGACAGCACCAGTAGGGATGAGGATGGGGGGGAAGACATGTGGGATCTCTGATCCATCATCCCATTCTCAAGGTATTCTTGCTGGACACTATGCCTTTGGGCTACTCTTTTTCCTATTTACAATATTCAGATTGCAGGCTTGGTTAGAATTTCTGGTTTGCTGGCTCAGGCAAGCCTGTTTAGTTCTCAGTTGTGAAACAAATGCATTTTAAAATCAAAGCTATGTGCTCTCCTGCCTCTCCCAATAGATTTTGGTCCTCTACTGAAAGTGTTCCCAGGTCCAGGCTGTTTAGTGTCTGGATATACAAAGAAACTTCCCTGAAAAGACAGGGGACCTGAGAAGGGATCTTTGATAGATACACTGTGTATTCATGATGAAAAGAAGATAGTAAGGGTGAAAGGAGCCTCCTAAAAAGCATGTCAGGCAGCAGTATATTGTCTGCTTCTCACAGATGGGATGGTGCAGGAGAATATTCAAGTGGGAGTGAGGTATGTGTCAAGAGAGGAGGAAAGAGAGCTCTTCAGAGAACAGTGGAAGGGAGTACTGCAGAGACAACATGGGCCCAAGCATTAGCTTTTTTTGAGGTGTGTAGTCGTTAATTCTCCTTACATATAAGTGGAAATGGCTTCCCGGGTTTCTCTTGCATTCCCTTGGGAGTGAGGACTGGCAGTGTCAGGCTGCATAAAACTGGCCTGTGGTACTGGTTTCTTCTGTATGAACTTCTTCTGGAGAGAATCCAGAAGATATGGCAGATTCAGCTGGCTGAAGTAATGCAGATGGTGTTAGGGACTTTGTTGTTTCACCTTTTCCTGAGTCTCCAGCATCTTGTTTTGAGTGAATCAAAAGCCATATTTTACTTCTAGTCTAGAGGAATTCTGGCCTTGTCTGAAATGGTTGGATGGGCCTTGATTATCTGTTCTGGACTCTATGAGTACAGGGAATATGCAGCAAAGGAACAACCTAGGTGGATGACTCTATGATTCTTGCGTCAACACACTCCAGCTATGCACATAACAGAAAAAACCTGCATGGTGTATCTCAACAGAGTTTCCTCACACTCAAATAAGAAGAAAAATTCTCTAAATTCCTTGTCTTCTTCTGTGTGCTACCATTATTATGCTCGTCTGGCTTGCCTTCATTTCCAGGAGCCGTAGGCAGATGCACAGTGTCTCACAGCAGCACACATCTTCTGGCAGACTCAGTACCCACTGATCCTTCAAGCCTGACCTGTTTCTGCACACAGTTCTTGGCAACAGCTCTCTTGATTTTTGATCCCTGAGGCCTTCTTAGGATGTTGATTAAGCTGAAAGACTAGGGATAGAATTTTAGATGTAGACCAAAAATCAGGAATGTTCTCTTTTTTCCCTCCCAAGGTTTCTTCTTATAACTCAGGTTATAAAGTTTGCTGGGACCCAGTAGTCTATCCAGCTGTGAAAAGAATTAGTCTTTCATGCTACTCATTTTCCCAGGCGGCCAACATGATTCTCCTTTGACACTAATAATGAAAATCATTCTGCTACATTTCTGCATCTCATCCTGATTTATCCCACCCAAATAGAGCTGTCCCTTTCTTCTTCAGGCATGGCCATTTTTGTCTTCCCTTTGACCACATAGTAAGAAACTGCTTCATTACTGCAAATTGACTGATCATTCTTCTTTCAGAAAAAGCTGAAACCCTTTGACAATTTTTATGTCTCTAAAGTTTCAATAAGCTAGATATGTCTTTAAAATTAACTTCTATTATTTTAATTGAATTGGAATAAATGCCACAAGAAAAATAAAGTAATAACAACAAAAAAGTACCCTCTTGGTGTGGTGAGTGAGTTCTTATCTCCAAAGCACATCCAGCACTATTTCATACCCAGTCCCTGGTTTAAATTCCAGGTGCAAAGCATGGGTAATCAAAAAGTTTTTCTTAACTCACCAGAACATCACATTCCAGACCTTAACTGTATGGTGACTGTGGTGTCACAACAGTTCTTCAACTTTTGGGCAGTACGGTGAAATATATTGAAAACTACAAATTAGCTAGAAGCTGAAACCTTCTCTTCACTGGGTGACATGCCTGTCCAACAGTGTCATTATCCTTGATTTTCTTATCATTTCCCTGCTTCATGTTGGTCACCAGTACAGAGAATCCATTCTGCTGAATTTTCAGAGGCCAATATCTTGGTACTACACCTAGAAGAGGCAGGCTTGGGTACTCATTACATGGGAGTTTTTCATGATTCAGCACTTAACCTTTGACACTGTGACGCTATTTCACCTTTGTTTTTCTCCAGTGCCAAAGGACTTTATCAAAGATATGCAACCATTTTTAACAGCTATTCAATAACAAAGATCCTGCATTCTGCTCGTGTGCATGAGCTCAGAGGAGGGACTTAGAGGCTTGTGCTTCAAGATCGAGCATCAGTAGTCTGATAAGGGCAGTGGCTACATCATCTGCAAGGAGGAAGGAGCGTTTGAAGTAGCAAGTTTAAGTCACAACAAGAACTAGACATTCTGCAGCCATGAGAACGATTAGTGTTTCTTCCTGTGAGGAGGTGTAGTATCAGGAATGAGATGTCTGCTCTGTGGTCAGAGAGAGAGGACTCTATATAAACATTTCTGATGAAAGGTAGCACAAATGGCTCTTATTTTTCCTCCATGGGCCCCTTTGTAAGACATCACTTGTAGATCAAGATAAATAATATATGAGTGCATGAGTGCAGGCATAGATCACACCTTCTCAGAGATCAGATGTTTCTCTTCTGTTAAAAGTTTCAGAACAGAAATAAAAGACAGTATTGATGATCTTACTGGTCATCATGTAACGTGCAGTTGTGCCCTGAAAATTAAATACATAATGCCTTTGGGGTGAGGTCAATGAGTTAACCTTGCATTAGATACTTGGATCCAGTGAGCAGAAATTAACCTATTTGTTGTCTTCAATCATAAACCACCTTGATTTCAAACTTTGTTAACACTTACAGCAGTAAATAAAAATCTGTAGATCTCTTTCTCCCTCTTAGGCCAGCCAATACTATTAACCACATCTTCTACTTTTATGTTAGTGTTCATGTGATGCATTTGAAAGACCTTTTTAGCTTCCTGGTGTAACATTTAGATGAGTCTGACAGTGCTGGGGAAACTTAGGATATTTGCCATCATCTAATAAGAAAAAACAGAGGTCTCATCTCTTTTTTTAGCAGTAAAGTCCTTTTCCTCCATTAGCAGAGCTGTTCCCCTCCTCATCAGGGTGTCACACACACTGTGATCAGAAGTATGGGGTGGTTGTGGCGATCTCTGCTGGTCTTGAGTTTGTGAAATGCCCCATTTTTCATTCATAATCTGTACAGAGGACAAGAAGATCTTGATTGTCCTCAGTGTTATTTCTCACAAATGAAACAGTTTCAAACAACAACAAACATTGGACCTCGGGCTTCAGGGACCAAGGAGGGAATTCCCCTTTGGTAAAGAACTGTGTGCTCACACACAAAACCCCACACAAACACATATGGAACATAAGGAATATGCCCCACAGATAAAGAAAGACCCCCAGATGGGACAGCATAGTGATCCCAGGTGACATGTTGAATCATCCTTACCTGAGTCTCAACCAGCATACCTGGTTCATGGGCTCAGGTCATGTTGACCTCCATATTTTGGAATTGGGTAGGTATTTTCCATGAGATCAAACTGCAAAAGTCAGGATGATTCTTCATCCATTGTTTCCCAGAAAGTGAGGGGAATCATTTTGGCTTATCCCTTATTATAGCAGTTCCCTGCTAATGCAGGAGTCTCAGGCTCTGTTTTGTGTTCTTAGAGTGACAGGAGGTCAAATGAGATAATCTGGTCGATTCTTTTCTTCTTGAACCATAAAAAACTGTGAAATGGGAATTTAGAACATTTGGCTAGTATTCAGTGGAAGAGAGTTGTTGCTGCCATAATTTAAAGGGAGTTATGATGGAAGTGGATGTAATATGCCCTTGAGAACTCTGAGCTTTTATACTCAAAACAAATGATAGAGGTAAGGGCAATGAGCAAAGACAAGCTGCACTGCAGAGATCCTGGGTTACCTGGAGGTAGGGTGTTTGTCCTTGCCCACCTACAGGCCCCCAGCAGCCTGTAAACTGGAACAGTTCTGCTGCAAACAGCAAAATCGTGTGAATTCCCAGCAGGCAGATAATTTGGTCCTTCACATGTGTAGTTGTGCCTGACAAACTTGGTGGGCTTCTATGATGGGCTTATAGCAGTGGTGGATAAGGGAAGAGTGACCGATGTCATCTAACTGGACTTGCGCAAAGAATTTGACACTGTACCACACAGCATCCTGGTCTCTAAAACGGAGACGTGGATTTGGTGGGTGGACCACGGGGTGGTTAAGGAAACGGATGAATTGTTGCACTCAAAGAGTTGCAGTCAAGAGGTCGATGTCCAGCTGGAAGCCAGAGAACAGTGGTGGTACTCAGGGGTTCATATTGGGGCTGGCGTTGCTTAACATCTTTGTCAGTGACATGGACAGTGGCACTGAGTGCACCCTCAGCAGGTTTGCTGATGGCACCAAGCTGAGTGGTGTGGTCAACACACTGGAGGGAAGAGAGGCACCTGGACAGGCTGGGGAGGTGGGACTGTGTGAACCTCATGATGGTCAATGAGACCAAATGTAAGGTTGTGCACCTGGGTCAGGACAACCCCAAGCACAAATACAGGCTGGGCAGAGAAAGGATTGAGAGCAGCCCTGGGGTACTGGAAGGACTTGAGGTGTTCGTGGATGAGAAGCTCAACATGGCATGTGCACCTGTCACCCAGAAACCCAGCCACATCCTGGGCTGCATCACAAGAAGTGTGGCCAGCAGGTCGAGGGAGGTGATTCTGTCCCTCTACTCCACTCTGGTGGGATCCCACCTGGAGTGCTGCATCCAGCTTTGAGGTCCCCAAAATAAGAAAGACATGGACCTGCTGAAGCGAGTCCAGAGGACGCAATGAAAAGGGCTGGATCACCTCTTCTATGGAGACAGGATGAGAGAGTTGGTGTTGTTCAGTCTGGAGAAGACAAGGCACTGGGAAGACCTTATAGCACCTTCCAACCCAAACTCTTCTATGATTTATGAAATAGCATTCATAAACATGGGAAATAACAAGGTACTCCAAAACACCAATTGAAGGTGGTAAAAGCACTGATTTGTTCAGATATCCAGGCAATATTGATAGGAAAGGAGTGTCAGGGAGAATGTATGGAGTAACAAGTGGCAATAAGGAAATATTTTTCCTGGAAACTCAGTTAAAATTAAACCAAACACAGCCATCTCCTTCTTTAGACGAGAGAGTTCAGCTGGCAGCTCTGAGAGTTGGTTTTTTATGACAGTGTTTAGCAGCACTTCTCTTATGAGAAATAGCTAGTAAAATATTCACCTTCTCTGTGGGACTTTACGTATCGGGGCCAGGATTCCTCATTAAGCCTGGTCCTTGGTTTAAAGTGTTTTTCACCACTCTCTGGTGAGGATAAATCTCAGCTAATGGTGGATTTGATAAGACAGCAGTTTTATGATCCAAATACATTGCGTTGTCTATGAATATAGCCTATTTTTGTCAGTTACATTGGAAAGAAATAAATTACTCATCAGTCAATCCATTATTATTATAATAAGAGCACGGCACTACTTAATTGCATCAGTTAAGTGGATATGACTTTGCCAATGCTCATAAATGCCATTACATCAATCCACAGAAATGGACCTGTTGATTTATTAGATGATGATGGACAAAGAAGATGTTGCAATCTCTTTTATAATTTAACCTGTGCTTAAGACATATAGGTGTTTAAGGCCAATACATGTATAGTTATTACCACAGAGAGGGAAAGGGAAAAGGGAATTGTAAACCATAACAACCTCTATCAAGTACATGTCTATTTTGGTATGTGTAATAATCCTGAACATGCATTTATGTAACACACTGTATGGTACTTAAGCTGCTCTGGGCTATCATGTACAGTTAATCCACATTTAATCAAAGGACTGTGGCATATGATTGAGTACTGTAAATTTTCTCTACCATGGAGAAATACAACTGTAGAACAGCAGTTCCACAGATGAACTGCAGCCATGTGGACTGTCTAGCAATAATAAATTTCTCAGAGGAACTCCAGGTCCATCACTGGTGATTTATTTACTGAGTGCCTGTTTTCATTTACTTATATATTTTTGACAACAAATCACTAGCTAGTAGTAAGCCAACGAGTGCAGACCTAGGATATCATTACAAGGAATAAGGACAAATAGACTGTTGTTGTGATTTGATAATGCACCTGCAAGAGCCCTTCAGTTATTTTTGCACTATTTCTTTTGTCTACCCAAAAGGTAAAGGTCAGAAATGACACAAAAATGGAAGTCAACCCAACCTTCGTGAAAGTTGCTTCTATTTGCCTTTTGCTTTTAACTGCCTCACTGAAACAATCTGTGTTTATACCTTCTTCTGTCTTCTACCTATATTTTGGGACAAATCTGCTCTTTGAGAGCAGCCTGATTGGGGAATTTTAAAAGGTAGTCTTCCAGCAGCCTTCTTCACCAAGAAGAAAGGCCAGGCTTTCTCAAGTGTCTGAAACCCATTTAGGAACCTGACTAGAGTAGTGTAAGTTCTTGGTTGAGAAGCTCTTAAAAAAGCTGCAAAGTGTGTCTACAAACACAGATCGTAGTCATTTAAAATTCTGACTCAGAACATTTGTATGAAAATCTGCATAAATTCTAAAGTTCAAATGCAACCTTAAATAGCTGACAGAAATGAGAAATAGGTTGAAATTTAATTTGTTTCAATTAATTAAATATTGAGATTTGATATTTTTACTATTTGCACTTTTGACTCCCCAGTGGGTATAATATTATATTAGGCTTCTCAATAAGTCTTCTAATTATAATGCATCATATGAAGCCTAGAAGGTCAGCATCTTATTAGAAATAAAAATTGAAACTTTGATATAATACTGAATGCTGTAGCATCTGTGAAGCTGCCATGCCTGTGTTATCAAAAGCCGGATTCTTGTGCTCATTATTCAAGCTGAATAAATAAATTTTTTCATGAGGAGCTTCCTTGAAGTCAGCGGACTGTGCAGTAAGTCTCTCTTTGCCACGATTGAAGGCACCAGGCTCTGACCTCAAATAAGGAAAAAGATTCTGAGTTTGCTGAACCTTTGGACCATATTGCACAAGCTGATGGAGTTCCTGGTATGCTGACAAAGGAGAAACCTGCACAACGGGGAAGATGTCTGAGTTTCTCAGGAAGGATGAGAATGGTCAGTCCCTTTGAGAGCTGCTCTTTGGGCCACACAGCCCTTTCGACCTCCTCCTGTGGGAGGCCAACCAAAGGAAAGCCACAAGCACACTTTCATGGGCTGCTTCTCTGACCACCATCCTTACCAATAAGGGGAAGAGAGAGCATCCTTATGTCCTTCCCCTCACAGGGGAAAGGCACTGCAGCCCTCTGAGCTCTTACTCCACTGTTTCAGGCAACACGGAGCCTTTTCCCCCCACCAAGGGTCTGAGTCTTCTGGTGGAACCATGAAACCTTGGATGAAGTTTCCAAGGAGCCTGCTCAGACCAAGGGCTGTCCCTGATCACAGAGAGATTTTATCACGTTGCTGCAATGAACATATTTCTGGTTGACATTTTCAGGACAGCACCAAGAGATCTGATGAAGCACATCAGAAAACACAAACCCAAGAGCCCATCAGGTACGTGTCAGAGAGAGATCTAGATCTAGCCTGGATTAAAAAGCATCTCTAGTACACTGAGTTTGGTAGCATAACTGACAGCAGGATTTGGCCCATTGTTTCCTGGGAAAATTAATGAGCTGTAAGAAAAATATCTGACCATCATTTGACTTATCAAAGCCATTGTGACTCCTTCCCTAAATAACATTAAGATGAATCACCTATTATTTGAGAATTGAGAGTCACGGTAGTGACTGAAGCCAAGTTAGGAAAACAGCACTGCCATTACTAGCTTTGCAGGATTGAACTTGACTTGGAATCTGGGGTTTTGCCCTGACAATACCACAACGTTTGAAATCTTATTTACTTTGTGGGGTTTCTTTTGTACTAACCTACTCACTCTAACATCACATGAAACCTTTAATAGGTGTCCTACATACGCGGAATTTATCGTCAGCTGCTTGAATCCTGATCTCATGAGCAATGGTGCAAATAAGAATGAGGGTGCTGCAACCAGTGCAGAAATGTCTGGTTTTGTTCTGCAAAATGCAGTCACTGATTTTTAAAGTAATTAAATTGAAGCTGCATGTAGATTATTTGCATTACTTTGGGGTTGCACTTTGTTTGATCTTTATTGCTTTCACACATTTTTTAGAGTGGCTTTTCTATGTTCCTTACTCTCTCACTGCTTCAACTTCACAAATGGATAAATATGGGAACCCTCTGGTGGCCAAAATAATATCTGTAAATCCCACTCAGCCTTAACCACCTCTGCACAATATAGGGACAAGGTCAAACTCTGTTGGAGTTGTATTATTAGTATATTTTATCACCTTTCTCTTCTTCTGTCTGTGTACCTTTGTACGTAGCCTGTATGTCTATTGCCTCTGTTACATAAAATGCCCTGCATTTATCTAGACAATTTAAACAACATGTTTTTTATTGTGGTTGAAGGTCTGTCGGTCTTTGATTGCTCATCACATTCTCAGTGACTGGGGCATTTCAGAACAATTAAATTGTGAAGAAATGGTTTAAAGAGTAATTAGGACTGCCTATCACGTAGTCCTCTGCACAGGTCAGTCCAGATGTGGGCATGCTTTCAGATAATAGAACACAGAATCACAGCAATTTGGGTTGGAAGCGACCTTAAAGATCATCTCGTTCCACCCTCCCTGCCATGGGCAGGGACAACTTCCACTAGACCAGGTTGCTCAAAAGTCTCTCCAACCTGGCCTTGAAAACTTCCAGGGATGGGGCAGCCACAGCTTCTCTGGGCAACCTGTTCCAATTGGGCAGCCTCACCACTCTCACAGTAAAACATTTCTTCCTAATATCTAATCCAAACCTACTCTTTTTCAGTTTAAAGCCCTTATCTTTACAAACAGATGAAATTTTTCATCATCCCTCTTCCCCCCCGATATTACTTTTAAGTTTAAAACACAAAAAATATGAGCCCTCCAGTGGCTGGAAAAACACCTGGTAAATCCAGGGATAGTGATCAGGGGTTAGGGTTTGGGACAGCTGAGCATCAATGAATTGGCATAACTTGTCTGCCCACTGTGGAGAGGCTTCTTTTCTACACTTCTGCCATGAGCAACGGCATCAGGCCTCCAGCAACGAAGACTTAGATGTCCCCAGCTTCTACTGCAGTGGCATTTGGATTTTTTTTGTCTTGTCAGCTTATTATGTTTCCTAATAAAAGTGTAGACTCCTCTCAGTTTGCTTTCAAAGTGCAAGGTAAGCCCACAGGACTGTCACATTTTTCTTAGCAATCTTCCCTGGAAGCTGCAAAAGTTTATGATTTCTGCCAGAGATCTATGGAACACAGTCTTCTAGTGCCCTCCAGTTTGTTAAATGGATGAAGGTCTGGTATGAATCACCACTTTTCCATTTTGTGCCATTGTACAATCAATACACACTCATATAAATGAGGATGCAATGGCCAAGGCTCCAGAGGGAGTTGGGCCCCACAGATTGCTGCATCAGAAAGTGGTTGCATCAGATTCCTGCTCTTTTTTGCTGATGATAAAGTAAATTTTATTGCTACGTTGACAAATTTGGCCCACTGAAAGGCTTGCGACAATCAGCATTTCGTGATCAATGTGTTGCTTACATTTTTATTGCTTTCTTATGGGGAAATCAAATATTTTGATTTTCATATATTGATTTAATTATTTCTTGAAAAAGAGTTTATTCAGACTGCTGTATACTAATTTATGGTCATAAAAAGCATCAAGGAACATGCATATATGCTGTTCATTTAGATCCTAAGCTCTTCAGTGTAAGAGTTTGTAATATTTGCCTTGTAATATTCTGCAACACCTACTGTGACACAGATCCTTTGCGATGCCAGATTCTACATGTATTGTGGTTTCTTACTTGACATCAACTACTGAGTATCAATCATAGAATCATAGAATCAGCTGGGTTGGAAAAGACCTCTGAGATCATCAAGTCCAACCCTTGATCCACTACCGCTGTGGTTCCCAGACCATGGCACTAAGTGCCACATCCAGTCTCATCTTAAAAACCTTCAGGGACGGAGAATCCACCACTTCCCTGGGCAGCCCATTCCAATGCCTGATTACCCTCTCTGTAAAGAATTTCTTCCTAATATCTAACCTAAACCTCCCCTGGCACAGCTTAAGACCCTGCACTCTTGTTTTGCTGATAGTTGCCTGGGAGAAGAGACCAACCCCCACCTGGCTCCCCCCTCCTGTCAGGGAGTTGTAGAGAGTGAGGAGGTCTCCCCTGAGCCTCCTCTTCTCCAGGCTGAACATCCCCAGTTCCCTCATCCTCTCCTCATAGGACTTGTGCTCAAGTCCCTTCACCAGCCTTGTTGCTCTTCTCTGGACCTGCTCCAGCACCTCGATGTCCTTCCTGAACTGAGGGGCCCAGAACTGGACACAGTACTCCAGGTGTGGCCTCACCAGCACTGAGTACAGGGGAAGAATCACTTCCCTGCACCTGTTGGCCACAATGAAGCAGTAAAGGGCATTCTTTATCTGCTCTCCTTTGCCATCTGAAACTTAAACACTCTAAATCTAAGCAAATGAATTTTCAAACTCATTTTTGTCAATGGAGAAAAGTAAGCACCAACAAAGAGGAATTAATCAAACTTCATTTTGCATATCTAAGGTAGGTCAAGCATCCCTCAGGAGTGAGCCCAGGCACTGGACTGCTGGTCATCCTCATGTTAAATTGTTGGCCTGTTCCCTGAAAGGGTATGTGTATGTGCCAAACAGCACTCTCCTAGACATTGCTTGGGCATCTTTCTGGGTAAAGATGACCCTAAAGGCTGTCCTGGGACACAACTGTCCCAAATAAAGGTTCATCACTGCACAGCTCTTCACTATTGCCATGCAGTATACCTACAACCTCTGCTTCATACCGTGAAAACACCCATCTGAAAGACTGCAGCACAGTCCTCATATAATTTCTGACACTTGCAACTGAAAAGGATGATGGAGGAAGAAAACAGAGCCCAAAGGAGACCTAGACCCAGTTCCATGGGTAAAGCTGGGCCTTGCTGCTTGGTTTCAAGGTCAGTCTCCTTTGTATTCAACAATCCATCTTCCCTTTTTACAAAATTTTATATGGGTAATCAGATTTTCTTTTTGGTTTTAAAAGGCAGTATTTTTGTCATATCAACTATATGGCCATTTTTTAATGATTGTATTTTATCTAGGCAAATAAAAAGAGAGATAAGCAAAGCCCAGAAGCAGCAAGTAGGCATAAAAGGACTACATCAAGAGAAGCAACACTTACTGTTCTGTGGATGTAGCAGTGCTGCTGTATCACAGAGACAAACCTCTTCAAAGGGAACCAGAGAAGCTACAGAGACTCAGCTCACTCAGCCAGTTCAGCCTTTGGTAGCAGATAAGGGCAGGGAAAAAAAGCAGCCATGTATTGACTGTTTCACTAATGTGCTGCTTCTACAGTACAGGGAGAAATGCTTTGTGAACATACCAGTATCTTGCTGCTGTCTACCTGCACATCTGCAGTGTTGCTTTGTTCTGAAAAATCATTGCAAAAAATGTCACCTCCTTGCACTCTTGGGTTCTCACGCAAACAGGGATGCAAAAGGGGATAGTGTAGAATTTGCCTTTCGAGTCCTAGGCGCCTAGGACTGGATATATTGCTAGTTTCTGCTTCTCCCAAGGCATCAGTTGCTTCAGGGAAGCTGGGTTGCATAGGATCTCTGAATTCCTCAAGACCTGGAATTTAGAAGGCAGTTTGGCCTGCAGAATGCCCTTTGCAATGGCAAGAGACATCAAGAAAATACCCCATCCATCTATATAGTCCTCACGCTGGCTGGACAGCACGAACAGTCAGAAACAAATAATCAGTTGCACACAAAGCGAGCACACACAGCCAGCAGTCTTTGGGACAGAGCCCATGCACAACCCTGCAGTGCCATTTCTGCAGGTTCTTCTCAGAAAGAAGTTGCATTTAAGGTCCATGTTGAGGCAAGCAAAGGGGAAACAGCTTCTCATTTCTCAGCAGCCTGTAGCAAATTGATGGTGTTTTGGTTTCATGGCTCAGGGAGGAGTAGATGAAGGCAGGGCACAGCACCCCGGCAATGTGGGCTGTGTTCAGACCACCTACAATAAATAGGTGCCTCGCTTAGTTGTCATGACTGTTATGGCAATGTAGTTCAATAAAGCAGTGAGCGCACCAGACGCCCACAATCCAGGTCTGCCAGATCTTGGCTCCCTGTGCAGACAGTGGATGGGAGCAGTCACTGTGCCTAAGTTAGGCACTTGCAGTAGGAGGGTTCAATGAACCCCCATGTGCTTCTGCCTCATCTGCAGAACTATATTGCTTTGTACTTAAGGAGGCTATGTAATGCTGCCAGGAACTGATTAACATCTGAATCACGTTGTCCTCTGTCTGTGTGGCAGATATAAATAGGTTGCAGTAGAGGTGGGCTGTGTCCATGAGCGCTTGTCTCCTTAGGGGATGGTCTTATCTACATGCACACAAAGTAGAAGCCTGAGCCTTCTCAGGCAAACTTCCAAGATATTCCCCTTGTGGTAAGGAGCTATCCTACTGATCCCGTGCTGTGGAATTGCCCCTCTGACCCCTTGTCTCAGAGGCTTTACTGCTGGCAGGCACACTGCGACACAGGTCTCCACCCATCCGACCCACACACGGCTGGACAGCTGAGGAACCAGCGAAACTGCACCAGCTGAAATTTGCTTTCAGTTTATTATCTATGTAGTGTCACTATAAAGGTCTGAGCTAATCTTAGCTGCATAATGGGCTGGTAGAAAGTATTCTATTTGTTATGCAAATAAATATTTGCTTCAAATGTGGTTTCCCAAAGTATGGTCACCTTGCACGCATCTGCTTCCAAAAATGCATCTGCTTTACAACAAGGTAGTAATTATCCTTTCCTCAAGGGGGTTCAGTTTGAACCTACTATGTGTACTAGACTGCTGGCGAAGTTTTTAATTTTGGTTTATGATGTTTGTAGTTTTTGGAGGCACAGGATCAAACGCTTGAAATGCAGTATTCATCTGATACTACTTACCAACCCCAAATACAGGTAGGGTTTGCTTGGTGGGCTTTTTTCTCCTTCAAGAACAGCTCTTTTCTCCTGCACATTTTTTTTTCCTTAAAACATCAGTCAGTTGAGTGGACAGATGCAGAAAGCAAGTTACTTCATTTCACTGGTAAAATACCTTAGTGGAGTAACACAATAGCATTATCATCCTTCTTTTTTACTGGTTCTTCTTTTAATCTGTGTGTCATAATAGTGTCATTAGAGGGTGACTTCATCTTTTTAGCAGGCTATTTCTGCAGTACTTAATGTCTGTTTGATCTTTCATTCAGATATCTATTACCATACGTATCTATTATAAGTTGAAAAGGTTTTTAGTCTGACATAACATTGGAGGGGAAGAAATGTCAGCTTCATTAAACCTCACAGTTCTGAGACTGGAGGTAAATTACTTATTCAGCACATTTTTAAAGAAACATACTGAAAAAAAATCTTATGAAGATATGTAGTTTTTCTTTATTTATCTTCCCTCCTCTCTTTAATCCACCTATTAATGCACTTTGCTCTGCTTTCTGTAGAAAGGGAGCAGTGAGTGAAGCAGTGTCTTGAATGAAGAAATAAAGCAATGTCTGAGCCCAGTTTCTGCTGGACTGAGCAGCTCAGTGAGCTCAGGGCTGGGAAAAAGAGGGAGGAGGAGGCTGGGGAGTGACATTTTCTTTAGCTTCTCACATGCCACAGCCCCATATTGCAGTGGGTGATTTGAAGGGTCCACCCATAGCTCTGCACTCCAAGGCAACACTGTTCTGCTATGATAAACTTGGGGGGTGGTGGTGGTGGTGTTAAAGCAGCAGAATACTGTGTGAAGTCCCAAGGCTGTCAAAGCCAATAAGGAGACTCCATTTTTTTCCCCTCTTGATCCATAATATCGGGCTGACAGGTAACCTGTGTGAACTGGGGTCTGATTCAGCAATTAGCATAAGCATTTCCACAACTTCCAGTGCAATGACCATCCCAGAGAAGCAGACAGAATCCCCATTGGGGTGATGTCTGTATTTATGTGGCTTGCTGAACTAGGACTGTGAGAGCACAGAAACAGTGATGGTTTTTCTCCCAGGGTTTGAGGCTCTTCATCTGCCGAACAATGCTCAGCAGTGGCACCAAGGCTGATAGTCTGGGCATCAAACAGCACAAAACTGACGTCCTTTTGAAGCAGGGAAGTGCAGAATGCATACAGAAAGGCATGAGAAGGAGGCGAGCTCAGGGGGCTGAAGCTCAAAGGTATTAGCAGGCACTGACTACTTACTCTTATGTAAACTAATAGCTGACACCTCCACTTTAGGCTTTACTCCTTTGAGGGATCTGGCAGGTGTGTTTAGGGGTGCAGAGGCTATGCTTTAGATATGAACTGCTTTAAGAATGAATATGACTAGAACAAGGGTATGCCTGCAGAGGCCCTGCTGTAACTCCCTGTATAACACCAGCACCGCCCTTTCATTCAGCTTTCAGCAACATGTGCAGTAGTGTCTTGGTTGTCTTGACTAAAAGAATGATCCTGTGTGTTTAGCTTGATCTTCTTTGCTACAATCCATAACAGATGCCATTGGTGTTTTTGTTACTATCGCTGCTTGATGGCTTTCTGCAACCACACTTCACATTCCTGAAGCTGAAAGTTTTGTTCTCTTAGCCACCGAGAAACACTACACTCTTATTTTGGAGTCTCCCTGCATTCCAAGATAGCACTGGTAACAGAGGACACACAAGGGTCAACAGCTCCTCATCCAGCAGCACAACCTCATTCACTGCAGCAAAGAGGTTTTCAGAGTTTGGGAATGCCCTAAAGAGCTTTACCTTCTGTGTCCCAAAATGGATGTCATTTGCTCTTTGTTCCTAGGCAACCCAGGGAGACACAGACAGCTGTTGTCAAACATTCTGCACCAAAATCGTCCCTTTTTGGCAGTGAAAAATCTCACTGAGCCCACTTGGGGTCTTGAATTCACACTGGGTGCGTTTGGGTTTGTGATTAGTCATGGTATATTTGTGCCATTGCTCGACTAAGGCAAAGCTGGCAGCAAGCTTAAAGTACTGTGTGTAAATTACATTTGCACTAAATTGTTCCAGAAACACCTTACTCTTTGGAGTGACTGGGAAAATGAAGGTGAGAACTTTTAGCATTATACACCTTCAGCCGTGTGAAATTCTGCCCTGGATTTTGTTTCTATTAACCTGGTGACTGAGATTCACAATTGTAAATGAGGACTGTACTTGGCCATGGATAATATAGACAACACTGAGATTTAGGTGCAAAAAGAGAGATCAAGGTGTTTTGACAGGATGTTTTGAACTCCTGTAACATTTTTATCTCATTACATCTGAGACGTGAAGTGCAAATAGTTGACATACACTTGGTCTGAGGAGTTGTCACCAACTTTCAGGCAATTTTTTTCCAAGTGTCAAGCTTTTACAAGCAGTTTGTGAAGTTCCTTTTCAGAAGCAGCATATAAACCCGGTCATCTCAGACAGAATGACCGTGACAGCAGCGACATCTCTATCTACCTGTTTCTATTACTAGAAATCAAAGATCTCATTTCCAAGTTACCTGTAGCAATATTGTGTTATTTCTTCCATGCAGAGTTATGGGACAGATAATTTTTCAGTTCCTTTCCAGACCTACCACCGTACAGTCTTTTTCACCAGCAACTTTTTTATTTTCTGTTAATTGTTACTCTAAAAGAAATAATTCACTCCAGGAGAAGCTGTCCAACTGTTATTGCACATACCTAACAGCTTGTTAAATAAGGGCTGGAAATGCATGATCTAGCATTGACATTTCTTAATTTTGGAGAATTTCTGATAAGTATTATTTTTAAACAAAGAAATTAGTTTAGAACAGCAGCTCTCAGTCTGTGATGACACTGACAATCTGGTTTAGCACACCAAAAATCACCAGTTTTTATACTTATGTCTGTCCTTGTTTCTAAGGTATCCATCCCCACAGCAGTGCCAGCAGGTCCTAACAATACTGATGCAGTATGTAGCAGAAGGAGATTTTCTACTGTTGTAGATATACAACCTCTTTGGGTAACACAATCTACGGTGATAAAATTTCTCTCCTGCCACTGTCCACATGGAAGATTTTTTTCAGCCTAATTTTGGCTGCTGCTGCTGTGAATTTTTCATACTGAAGCCAATATAGCTGTTCTGGAAGAACATTTTGAGCCAGACCCAGCCTCCATAAATCAAAGCATGCCGAGCCCACGTTAGCTGAGCATCTGGATGGGGAGGCAGGACATGCCTTTGGGAGTTACTCTGCCTCTTTGCAAGGCAGCCAGGAGACTGAAAGTGAAACTTGTTCATGGGAGCTGCACTCTCGCCATGTTTTTATTCCCAGGGGAACAGTGTGGTGCTGGCAGAGGGTCCAGACTGGACCCATGGTGGGAAGAGCAGTGACAGACAGAGGAAGTCAGACCTCAGGAGGGAAAATCACAAAATCATGGAATGGTTGTGTTGGAAGGAATCTTAAAGATCATCTAATTCTACCCCTTCTGCCAGGGGCAGAGACACCTTCCACTAGACCAGGTTGCTTAAAGCCCCATCCAGCTCAGTCTTGAACACTGCCAGGGATGGGGCAGCCACAGCTTCTCTGGGTAACCTGTGCCAGGGCCTCACCACCCTCTGAGCAAAAAGTTTCTTCATAATATCTAATCTAAATCTACTCTTTTTCAGCTTAAAGCCATTACCCCTTGTCCTATCACTCCATGCCCTTGTAAACAGTCCCTCCCCAGCTTGGTTGCAGCCCGTTTTAGGTACTGGAAGGTGCTCTAAGATCTCCCCAAGACTTTTTCTTCTCCAGGCTGAAAAGCACCAACTCTCTCATCCTGTCTCCATAGAAGAGGCGATCCAGCCCTTTTTATTGCGTCCTCTGGACTTTTTCTGACAGATCTGGGGGCACCAGAGCTGGATGCAGCACTCCGGGTGGGATCCCACCAGAGTGGAGTAGAGGGACAGAATCACCTCCCTCAACCTGCTGGCCACACTCCTTGTGATGCAGCCCAGGATGTGGCTGGGTTTTTGGGTGACAGGTGCAAGTGTCATGTTGAGCTTCTTGCCCACCAACACTCCCAAGTCCTTCCAGAACCCCAGGGCTGCTCTCAATCCTTTCTCTGCCCAGCCTGTATTTGTGCTTGGGGTTGTCCTGACCCGGGTGCACAACCTTGCACTTGGTCTCATTAACCATCATAAAGTTCACACACTCCCACCTCTCCAGCCTGTCCAGCTGCCTCTGGATGACATCCCTTCCCTCCAGTGTGTCGACCAAACCACTCAGCTTGGTGTCATCAGCAAACTTGCTGAGGGTGCACTCAATCCCTTGGTCCATGTCACCAACATGTCTACATGTGTGAGAACACAAGGCAGAAACAGCCATGCCCATGCACATATCTATGAATAACTGGCATTTTAGTTATTCTCAAACTCAGTGTTTTCCCAAAACACAATATGCAGAAGCCACATGGGTTGTTGTGTTGGCACCAGTGTAGGAACAACAGGGAGTCCCGATTTCCAGGTGAGTGGCCCAGGGAAGCCCTTTGGTCCAGGGTCAATTCCTAACCTTTTTCTCTCATTAAAATATCATTCAAGTGCTAAAAACGTTCTTCCCACTGGTTATATCATTATGAATGTTTACTCTGCCAGTACCTGGAAAAAATTGCTCTCTGAGGTAGAGCCAAATACATTACTAGATCTGCAAAAGATTTGACAGTGAAATTAATTAGTTAATCTTTGTAAAGTGCTTTGAAGATGAAGAGTTCACTATGAGTTTTAGGTAATGTTATTATAGGTTAGTGAGTAATTTTGTGAATTTAAGGCAGAGGGGTCTCTTTTACAGTGTCTTATAGTACGGCATTCACCATGTCTGTGCAGCTGACCAGTCTTGTCCTGTTATCTTCTGCACCCTTCTGTCTTAATTCTTGTGCTGCCTCTAATCCTCTAATACAAGCTCCATGGGTCAGGGACTGAGTTGTTTGAGGGTCAATATCCTTCGGGCATTGAGAATATTCTGCTAAAATTTGTTTTCAGCAAATTTCACTCCTTGTCATTGCTGCCCCCTTTCCTGGGAAGTTTGCCATCTGAGCCTGTTTTGGCAGGTGGTTACTCCTCCGCCTGAACAGAATCGGACCCTGACATCCCCAATCTCCTGCAACAGGGCAGCCCAATCCACTCTGGCTCGTTGCCCTGGGCCCCACCTGGATGCTCTCTGATCTGCTTGTGGAGCTCATGGTTGGTATTAGGTCAGGGACTTTCCTTCTGCTCTGTGTTTGTGCAGAACGCAGCGCCCTGGTTCCCCACCAGACTCCCAGATACTGTTGTAATGCAGGTAATAAATAATAACAACCTTTAAATCTCTAGTGCAAATTACAGCCTCATGCAACACCTACGTAATTTGGTATAATATTAGCACGGTAGCTACCTTGGGAGAACTATATTCAGATAAGAGAATACACAATAATAACCCTTCCATCTGAAATCAAATGGAATTGTTTAAATGCCTACAGCTCCCTTTCTGCCACCATGTGTTTAAAAGACAAGAAGGAGCACAAAAGGGAAGTGAGGGTGAGATAAATAACCAAAGACAAAAGGAATCAAAAAATAAATAGTAAAGCACAATAATGATGTCATTTCTCCTGTATAATACACAAAAATTCTTCTTAAGTCTGAGTCCTCCTTGCACCTAGCCCTCCATGATTACACTGGAGGAGATGAGCCCTCTCCCAGTGTTTATAGTCTGAGGTTCCAATCTTGCAAACATTTACATGCATGGTTAACTTTATGCACACAATTAGTGCAATTGAAGTCATGCCACTTGCAAGACAAGATGCAACAAGTGAGTGTATCAAACGCTAGGTGGGAAGAGGGCGGCAGACAGATGAAGGGTAGTAATGATAAGATCATGTGGTTACCTGGGCTAACTCTGCACGCTCAATGACTCCAAATGCCTTTTTTATTTTTGAATCATCACTTAAAAAGTTTTCCCTGTCACTCTATAACTGCTTATTGTGACTCAGAAAATGCTGGGCTTACTCATGTTCGTATAGTATGTAATTAATGGACTTTTTCATTTTCCCTTCATAGAAATGATATCTGTCCACCACTAACTAACCTTACTTTAAAAATAAGAAAAAAAAAAAAAGACTCCAAGCCTTTCTCATTTAACTCTTCTGCTTTTCTTCACTCTGTTTGTGTATTAACCTCCCCCTCCAGATACCTTCTCCAAAAGAACATCTAGTTTCCTGAGGCTTTTCTTATCTTCATTGCAGCTGTCCAAGAGTCAAGACCTGAGGAACAGGAAGGCAGACGTCTCATTGACCAAATATAGCAGATATCCTCCTTTTCATGCAGGGTCCTGGGATTGTGAACCACATGAGGGCTGCCCTTGACAACAGCCTGGCCTTGAGCTGTCCCTCCCGGCTCTTACCAACCAGCACAACATGGGGAAGCAGACCATGAAGTCTGGCAGAGCCAAAATTAACCAAACATCTGGACCAACCAGGGAGGGCAAAATAGCATTTTTCAAAGACCACCTTGTTCTCCCTTTGCCTTGCCCTTTGGGAAGATAGGACTGGCCTTTCGGCAGCTAAATCTCTCCTTGGAGGATCTTCTAAAAAGGCTTTGAAAAGTCAGATTCAGAAAATTCACCCTATGCCGCTCCACACACACTGGTGATACTCAAGGCACATCTGTAGAGCAGGTAAGCTGTTCAAAGTTGGATGGACTTGGGAAGACAATTTAGTTTACACGTAATATTGTTATCACATAACTCAGAATAATTATCACATTTGTGTTGTATTTTCATGATATTTGCTTCACTTAAATTGTTGTTATAAAATAATTTTATGAGTTATGTTGCTATACTCTGCGGCGATGTAAGGGAGTTTTCTGAACTCAATGGTGAGGCCATGTGATTTAATTGCCACACTATTTGTTAATTAGTCTGGGTGAAAATGCCAGCACCTGAGTGTGTTTAGAGAGTGGGCGGTGAGAATTTAGCTTTCTGTGAAGTAGTTCCAAATGCCAGAGAGCTTGAATTTGTGGTTCTGATTTCTTGATGTTCTTACTTCTTTAGCTCTACCAGCCAAATAACTAGCATTCAAAGTTTTCATGGGCAGAACTTTGCTTGTGTATCTCATGCATCTGAGTTGAGGAATGTTGACCTGATTCATCACTGGATCACATCTTGTGTAGTGCAAGTGGGTTTGGATCACTCTCAGACCAGGGAGGTGGGATTTTATGCATACTGTGAGGGCTTGAAGGGCTTGAAACAGAGGGGTCACCACCAGCCCCCTCAGTGTCTAGCTGTCATAGCTGTAGAGCAAGTTGCTTCATATCAAAGGTAGGCTTGAATTCATGTAGTCTTTGGGCAATTTCTGGTGATCAGACCTTGCAAACTCTTCATATAGTCTTGGACCTGCAGGAGAATCTGAACAAGGCAGATATACCAGACAGCAGAGATAGTGTTGGTCATGCATAGTTTGTATTAGATATGGGTAATGATGTACAATAACACTGGCTTTTTCAGAGACATGTAGTGCTGTTAATGAAGCTTCTGATGGGGCCCAAGGAGCTACAGGTCCTTTGCTGGCTATTGAACTGGTTTTAAGAAGCAGCAGCCACAAGGCTGTCAGTCTTCTCAATGTTAATATGCCCAGGCCTTGAGCTACAAGTTATGTTTTACATTATGTCTGTTATTTCTGGGCTAAGAAGTTTAAAGTTCAAACATCAGAAGAGTTTTGTATTTTAGGGAGCAGTAAGGGTATGCCACACTCTCATGTTCTTTCTGATGTTACAAAGTAGACTACGAGCTGGCAGAGTCAGTCACAGCTTTTAAACAGGATGGATGAGAAAGTAGCCATGCTTCTGTCATGTTTTGGAAATACAGGATAAAACACTCCCTACATAATACATGTTTTGATGACTTCAAGGCTTAAGGAAGACAAACAGATCTAGAAAGGATCTCTTTGCTGCATCATAACAGAGAAAGAAACAGCCTGGCATGAGAATAACTTGAGGGAAAGGAAGTAACTAACCCAGTGGTGGACTGATGGTTCCTTCAGTGCAGTCTGAGGCTGCAGGAAAGACTGAGTGGCTCAGTGCGAGATGAGGAAAAAGTCCTACTTGCCAGCAGTCTCATGTGTACACACTCAAGCTTATCTGGCTCTGGTTTAATTTTCCTGAGTTACTATTTTCAGCCCATCAGCCCACCATAAAGGTGTGACAGAAAGGAGTGGCTAAAAATTATCTCTAAAATCCATCATTACAGCAATTTTCTTACATCCACAGGAACGGTCTTCCTTTTCACAGGAATAAGGGTAAACCCTGTGTCTATTTCATCATTGTCTTCTACTATATTGGCCATAGATGGCAACAGTAAAGATGACATAAAAAGAAGTCGCTCACACTAGCAGGTGGGAAAACTGCTGAAATAATTACCCTAAAGGTAATTATTTCACTGGCATTTCAGAGCAGAGTCTGCTTATATGAGAGGGAAACTGCAAGTCACCTGTGCTTAATATTTAAGTTCACATTAATTTATACACAGTGGGCTAAATCGTGCCCTCATTCATAGGCACACTGCCCCACAGTGATTATGCAAGAGGAACTGAGTGGGGAATTTGATTTAGGGTGATTTCTTTTACAATAGCACCATGAAGTTAAGTTGGTATAAATGCAGAGGGAGTAAACCTACAGAAGAACATAATCTAGGGTGTAAAACAGCAAGTTTGGGCTATGACACTGTCAATAAAAACTCAACACCTGGACAGGGTCCCTGTCCAAACAGAAAACTCTCCCAAACATGCTCCAGTCCATCAATCTTCTGCAAAGCCACCAGTAGCAAGAAAAGGGCAGGATGCTCCCAGGCATCAAGAACCCTCGTAGGCTAGCAAAGCTCCAGCTGAGGAGCAGAAAAAGAGAGAGAGAATAGGCTGTTTAATCACCCTTCAGATAAGATAATTGTGGCTCAAATTCAGAAGTGTAAGGTAAAAATTCACTACATGCATGAAACTAAAACTACTTCATTTCAGGAAAGCTGGCAGAGTGTTTCAACAGCTTCCTGTGGCTTAGCTGCTATGACACAGTAGGAATAACCTTTCTTCAGACTGGGTCTTAGGAAGTATTATGTTTCATCCTTGCTGAGTGACCTGCATTTCACAGGTCAGATGTAAAAATTATCCAAGACTCAATTTTCTCGCCCCTTAGCATGTTGAGGGTTTGTTAGTGTACTGGGTACTTGGCACCCAGTGCTCACTCACCCTTCCTCATTCACAGAGCTGTCCACTTCCCTGTGTGTCTGACCACTGACCAAGAGGATATTCCAGATCCAAAACCTGCAGAAAGGAGAACTCTTCCCTTCCCTTTGGATCAGACAAAGTGGTTCTCCCTTTGCCCTGCAGGCACGGGCAGTGCAGGCAAGGAGCCAGCCAGACCTCCTGCTCCATCTGTGACACAGGGTGCAGGAAAAAGCTCCATTCTTAACAGAGAGTCTTGTTCCAACTTGTGACTATTGGTGCCAGCAAGGCCAGGTATCTCTAGGGGTGGTAGTGCCTAGGAAGGTTCAGGGCATTCTATTAAACAGGCAACTGAGAAAAATCAGCATGAACCTCAGCATTAAATTTATTTGTGTTTGTGTGATGTTTCCATCAGGGTCTCATGTCAAAAAAAGACATTGAACTGCTACTCTGGCTCAGTCATGACAGTTTGAGTTGCATATCCAACACTGGGATCCCATCACAATGACAAGTGATGGTGCCTCAGAGAGTATTTCTTGTGGGCACTGTGCTCAAATAACACTTCTGTGATGGGGTACCACGTGGTTTCCAAATTGAAAATATTCTGATGGTGGAATAATACTTCTTTTCCAATCTTTGATATTCCCAGGTGCATAATTAATTTTTATGGGGACATAATAATATGGTATCCTATACACAATTACAATGTGTGAAGTCTGTAATTTTTTTTTTTTTAAATCCTTTAAAATAAGTTGAGAAATAGCAACAAAGAATTTGGAAATTTTGCACGTTGCCCAAGGTACTTTCTTGAAATCCAGCAGCAGCAGCCATGAGCACATGGGTTAGGATGTTGGATATTTTCTATTCTGGTATCAGTGCAAAACCAGAGAGAGGGAGCATTACTGGCTTTTATGTTCAGGACTTGTCCTTATAAGTGAGTGACACGAACCACATAGCTGTACATACAGTTACCAGCTACACAACAGCTTTAACACAGAGATCACATTGTGGGTTTTTTCAGTATAGCTCACAAATGGCCTAAGAAATGATACCTGTAATTCTAAAAATACTGAAATTGGTCGGGAAAATGAATTATTTAACGGAAGTTTTAGAAGAGAACTGCACCAGAGTCCAGAGCTTTTTTGAGAACCCCTTCTGGCACTTGGAAAAACAATGGTTTGGTTTTTTTTTATATTTTTTGATTACTTATAAGTTGAAATACTTTTAGTAGGTAGCACTAAACAATCAGAGAGATTAAAAATAAATATTTTAATTTCATTACATTTCAAATAATCTGAACACAGTTTTCTTACTGAGAAAGGGGTTCTCATTAAAAAAAAAACCACCAAAAATTCATTTCAAACTGGACTGTTGTCTTAAACCAGCACAAATATTTATTCCCTCACTGCCTCTGTGATGTAGCTGTGGTTTCAACTGATTGCCATTACTGTTTTTTCATGGATATTTAGGGGTAGACTCCTTACTTAACACTTAACCATGCAGTCAGGTGCTTGCAGGACTTCTTTACAAACTCCTGAGCTGCCTTGTTCCTGATAAGCTGTGTAGGAGTTGGGCATCTGGAAACCTCTGCAAATCCCTCTGCCTGTGTACACTGGAAGGACCTCAAAACATTTAAAGATCTGGCAGTATGGATGGGATTCATCACATCTAACACCAGCCACCAAAATGGCACATGTCTAACTTAAGTGAACCACCTCACACCCTAAAGGGAAGCTCGGCCCTGGCAGAGGGCAAGGCATCCTCCCTGCAAAAGGCACCCAGCTCTGGACATGGTCAGTCATTTCATGCAGGTTTCTGACTCTTTCTGCTGACCTCAGGTGCAGCTGAGATCCATGGATTAGATGAGAGGCTTAACTTTTACAGACCTAATTTATGGGAGATTAATCCAGCACTAGGGTGAGGTATGGTACTGAGTTATCCGTACAATACTGTTGCAGGCACGTGTAACTAGTAGCTAGCACTGCCTGAATGTTTATTTTAGTCAAAACTTAGGGAGTTAGGAGTCAAAGTCACTGACCTTTACTCTTCTCCTTGACCTTGATCCAGCTGAAACCTGTAAAAGAGATACTTGGTGCTAAAACCAAAAACTCCCAGTCAGGGCAAACTCCTAGTTGCTGAAGGTTTTGCGTAAGATCACTGTGGGACCTTCAGGCAGGTAAACAAGTCACAAGGCAGCTTAGGTGTGTGTAAAATTACTATGGATCTCTTGAATTAAGTCCAACTCATCTCCTTTTTATATCAACATAGGGCCCCATAGGCCCAAGGCTGTGCTTATGCTTTTCCAACATAAGCATTTTTCTGTGCACAAAAGCTCCATCTGACCAGAATGCTACGGATATAATTTCTAAAGCTTTTTGAGATCCCTGGGTTAAAGGCAGTGTGGTACTATTTAAACTGCTGCACTACTAAAAGTAGAACTTCAATGACAAACAAATATAGTTTTGATAATTATTTGATATGATGGATTGGTTAACAATTGTCTTGCAAACAGTCAACAGACTAAATTTGCCTTAGACCAGTCTTTACATCTGGGGCTAGCTGTCCTCCTCACCTTTCCTGGAATGCCAGCTATGATGAGCAAGCTATTTTCAGTTTCTTATTAGGAAGCTGCCTTTGGACCAGTTCCTACATTACTTAGCATTTTGCCTGAGTAGCAAAATCAGAATCTGGCTGTAGAAAACCTGTTTTCTTGGCACTTTGAGCTGATTCCTTATTAGTGTAGTTACCTCTAATATCTGCTATGTGCTGTCTGCAGTGGCCTGTGTAAGCACACCTCTATGAAGATGGAGTTGTTGTGACACTTGTCTCATGAAAGAGCCTCTCCTGTTCTTCACTTTGAAGGTCCACTAAAAGGTGTGTCTATGATGACACATCTGTTCTGGTATTTTTTTTTTCTTCTTTCTCATATTAAAAAGTACCGTGATAAGTTCTTGTCGCTGTGCCAGGACGTCACTCGATACATGTAGAGGAGAAACAGTTTAAAGCTACTTGACTAACAGCTTCCTCTGTCAAATATGACATTAGAGTTATGATTGTCTCTTTTTTATCTCCTCACTTTGATGACAGGCTTATCTGAGGTAGCGAGACAAAGAGCGAAGTTGATTCAGCCTACCATGCTGTGCAGGTGAGAGTTTTGAGATCAAGTACAGCTGTTCGAAGGGCAAGTCCTAGTGCTGAATGACAGCTGCTTTCATCAGAAGCATGGCTTCTTTCTTTCTTTCTTTCTCTCTCTTTCTTTCTTTCTTTGTTGTTTTTTTGTTGTTGTTGTTGTTGTGGGTTTTTTTGACAATGCCAAGAAATTCAACTGAGGCTTGAGGAAGGTACAAGATAAAATATCAAAATATGACTGCCTGTGTAATAGTGTCAGTCTGAGCTACTGGCTCCTTTTGACATTCTTAGATCAAATCAGATGCTTTTAGAAAATCAAATGTGTTATTGCTGATTCTGGTCAGGAGTGGATCTGTTTATCAAACCCATGTGTATCACACCCACTGTAAGGCTGCATGGAATACTAACATTTCTGATTTGTTGCTAGGAAAGGGTTGCAGATTGCTCAGTTCTGTGCTCTCAGTGAGGGCTTTCCAAGATCACGCTTTTCACCTTTTTTTGAAGAGCAGCGTGATATTCCTTCCTCCTCTCCTTCCCTGCCCCTCTCACTCCCTGCCTCTCTACCCCACCTCTCAAAACCCACTGTTAGTGATTTGATAAGTTCATTAGCCCACTCTTCAAAAGCCCTCAGATAGTGCACGTTATTGGGACTTTTGACGTGTGGCTATTTTGAATTTCCCAGAACACTCCCATATGCAGATGCAGCATGAGGTTTTGCAAAAAAAGCACTCAGCCTTTATTGCATGAACAAAATCTCCCATGTAAGCAAGCAAAGAAGTATGTGCTTATCCAAGTATTTATCTATGCCTGCAGGTATTTGAAGTTTGTGAAGGAGTGCAGGGTTTGTACATGCACCGGTTGGACTATACGTACATGTTATTAAAAGCTGAATATACCTAGGGCTCTCTCTCACTCACTCTGCCTATCCAGGAAGGAATATATATTTTTTTAAACCTCAGGTTTTCTTGCATTCCCTGAATAGAACAACCTGATTCCTACCTTAGTATTTTCTTTCTACTTGTCTGCTATGTCATATGCTACAAGCATATCACCACATTCATGCTTTTTATTATTTCCTCTTACTTTTCTTCAAAGACCATTCAGGCAATCTAACTTCCTGGAACTGAAAGATCCTGGCTGTGTAACACTGGAAAGTCTTGAGGACAAAGACACTGCTTTTCTTTTCTGTAATACACATCAGCCACATCTCTGTAGAAGTAACTTTCCAGTATGGTTTTCCCACCAGCAGGAGACACTGATTTTTCTTCCATGAAACGTGTAAGAGCCTTGGAGTTTATTTTAGGTGAAAACAATCATTCATGTCATCCAGTAAAGGCACTGGAAATAAGAAAAGTATTTGTAGCCATTACAATATTCCAGTGTATGGTACTTTTGCAGCTATTGATTGATATTCACTGAAACCTAGAGAGAGTAGATTCTATTAATACCAAATCTACCTATTAACCTCTATTAATATTAAAACAGGACTGAAAGAATCATGTGAAGTCAGAGGGCTTGTACATATTGTAGCAATGTCTAATATTTATACAAATACCCATTGCATGAGAAGAAAAGAAAAAATGCTATTTTCTACTTGCATATATGCGTTATAAATTGTAACATTACACTATAACAAAGTTACGAACTAATACACTTGAGGAAGAGAGTGAAGCTGTGAAACTATTTGTGTGTGTTAGGAACATGCTCTTTCTTACCCAGATCCCACCACTGAAGTCATGCAAGGGGAAGCCCTATACTCCATGGGACCCTATTCTCAAATTCAGGACCACCAGTGCCATATGCTACGTCTTCCACCTCATGCAAGATCACAAAATGTAAAGGGATGTAGGAAAAGAGAAGTATGTGCCTCATCTTAAAACCCCCTGGAGCAAGAGCAAGGCAGGGTTGCACAGCGGTCAGGAGTCCAGAGCTGCAGATAACCAGCTCAACACTGTTTTTGTTCCATTGAAATTTGAGGTAGTGGGTACCTAGATGCTTTTGAAAAATCTCAGTATGCCTCAATTTGCCCTTCTTGACATCTAAATATCTTAAAAAAATATGGCCCCTTAATTTTCAACAGAGATTTCCAAAATTAGACCCTTTCATTATTACAGCCAGAGTGATAGCAAATTGCTACTGAGGAGCTTTTCACTGTGGCCAAACCCAACAATAACAATAAAAATCTAATAATCCAAGCAATCGACTGCGTATTGAATAATTGTTCTGGGGGCACAGTGTAAATAGCACAATTCTGGACATACTAAAGAGACTGAAAGATTAAAAACCTAAATGAACACAGAAAATGTCTGTCACGTCAGATACATCAACTCTGCCAGTCCAATACATACACTTAATTAAAATGGTTCAGCCATCTGTCCAAGAGGGTGCATGGGAAAACTTTAATTGATTGTCTCAGTTTTTCCAAGTGATCAGGAAATAGGGCTAAAGCTAGCTCTCCTGGAATGGATTTAAGAATTATAAAACTGACAGTTGGGGAATTTTCTGCCTTAGCTATTTTAAGCCTCTCTTATTTCTCCCCACAACTTTGACAGAATTGGACGATTCAAAAAATACAGATGCATCTGAAGTACCAAGAAGGCAGGTGAATGACATCCCTGGGTGACAGCCAGGCCTTGTGCCTGAGGGGCGATGTGCTGTGAAGAAGGGTAGGTGTTTTCCTGCCCTCCCTGGAGGGCACTGCGGCGGAGCAAAGGAAGCTTTCATTTTCCACTGGGGCTCTCCAGGAGCTCAGTGATGGAAACAACTGAGAGGGCACGCAGGATCCCTCACTGCTTTTTTTGCCTCTCTCGCCTCTTGATCGGGTGTTTGCTCTGTAAAAAGATGCAAAGTCAGAGCTGTGTTCACCTGAGTGTGGCCACCTCACCTGGAGCTGTGCCTAATGTGGTAGATCCTAGGATGAGATTCAGGTCATCTAACTTCACCTACCTAAAAGGTGAACCTACCAAAGGTCTAGTCTCATCTGGTCACCTTATGAAATCAGTGAAAGAAAGGCCCCCTCTGAAGGTGAGCAAAGCTCCTTTCTGTAAATGCTCCTGCTGAAGGTCTCCAAAAAGACATTAAGTCCATATAATTGTTTTCCCTAAAAGACAACCTGTAATCAATCACTGAAGACAAGAGACCATCATCCATGCTTATCTTCATGGCCACTGGCTTTTCCAGATCAGATTCTTCCTGCTTGTTTTTTTCCAAATTCAGTCTTGGGGTTACAATCTAAGGTGGCTTGCTTATCTCCTCCTTTGCAGCCTCCATTGCCCTCTGCCATTTATTTACCTCCAAAAGATGAGGTTCTTCTATCAGCCATCTTCACAGAAATTTCCTCAGAGACAATTTAATCAGCTTTGGGGGGAAAGTGCCATAGATATTCATATGAAAATATCTGTATGAGGAAAAAAAAACAACAGTGGCTATTCTCTTGCTCCTAGGAGAATGTTTACCAGGTGGCCCAGGTCTCTATTGCCATTCACCAGCCTCTGAAATAACAGCCTCCACTGATGAGGGTGAAAAAAAGCTCCACAGAGCAATCATTGAAGCAGGGATAGCTGACACAGAAGCAATCCCTTTTGTAATCACCCCCTTAGGCCCTTCAAAACCTGGATGGCAACAGCTCAAACCCTTATCCAGGGCCCTCTCACCAGCCCTGCTCTGTTATCATGGCTGCCTACTCTCACCAAGACACACTGGCTCCAGCGGTATTTTATATTCCTTGTTGTGGGAAGAGGCTTATGCCTCCCCATTGCTTCACTAACAGCTAGGGGAGATGGCTGAGCAAGTTGAGCAGTGGTAGGAGCAAAGCGAGTACTCCTTCAGCCTGCTCAGTAGCCTCAGGAAACAGCAGGGTTGGGGCACACCCTGCCCGAGCAGGGGAATGGAACTTCAGAAGACTACCTCTATCCCTTTAGACCACGAGCAATCTTCCAGTCCATTCAGGTGTTTGCAAAATGGACAGACTACAGGAATCTTTGGTATCTGTCTATGAACTGGACGCAGTCACAGCAGCCAGTTAACACGCGTGTGCTGCTGGGAGGTGTGTGTGATGGCACTACCACGGAGAGCTTCTGAAAGTTGAAATGCACACCAAGGCTTCCCTGAGTGCCTTGGGAACCCAGCTCTCTCTGTGGTTGTCTGCTTCAAGACCTCAGGTTCACGAAGAAGTTTTAAATGTTTGTTATGTGTGTGCAGGGAGTTCAGTGACTGGCTAATGGGTGTCAGGTGACCAGCAACATGCTGAAAACAACCATTGATCAGAGCACTTTCAGAAGTGTTCTTATATTGTGGGGTATAGCAATGCTTTTTACACACTTGTCCCAGTTTAGCTGCAAAAATCTGGGGAGACAGCAGTCAGGTGGAAAGCTTGTGGGGAAGGCTCATGAACTGGGAGGTTGTGCTAGGTTTGCTTCCCTGATGCTCCAAGTAATGTCTTTTGACTTTGTTGATGTGCCCTTCGTCTGGTCTCCAGCCTCCATGCCCATTCTTCCCTCTTCTCCCACCATTCACCCTTGTTCCATCTCACTCCCAAGCTGCTATCTCTGCCCTGAGCACAGAACTCTGCCCTGTCTCACAAAACCAACTGTCTCTAGTGTTGCTACCAAATGAGCCTAAAGCCATATATGTATCTTTTAGCAGTGCCCACGCCCTGTGCCTGACCACCCACTCTGTACAGTCTTCTGTACCTTCTTCTATAGTTTTCTGAGACTCCACGAACAAAACTCACTGTTGTCCTGCCCTGGCTCTTTCTGGTTGTGCTGTTCAAAGCACCATACATCAAGGTGTTCACCCACCCAGAGAGCTGCTTTGGGGGAAGGTAAGACATTTTGTCTGCGCTTGAAAAGAGGACAACTTCCACTCCTGAACATCAGCCCCTGTGCCTGTTACACTGTCCCACCAGCTCCCAGTGACAGTACGGTTCCTCATCAATTGTTTTTTAACTTGGTGGCCTTTTCCCAGCAGGGTCATAGTATCTATTTGTGTGTCACTGAGACAATGTCTTCTAGCCACATCAAGCTTGATGCATTATTATCCTAAACCAATTTTCTCATTTCATTTCAGGAATACAATTGTGCTATTTGTTTAGAAGCTCCTGCTTCCACTGACAGTAGCTACTGCTTGCTGTAAATTACACTGTATTATGACATTTCATTTTTCTGATAAAAAAATGAATTGTCACCATCCCAGTCTTCTGGTGTACTGCTTAAGTAGTTAAGCTCTTTGGGTAAACTGGGGAGAGTTTACAAGAAGACATATCATCCTTAATATTTAAAATACACTTTAAGAGGAGTGACTAATTGTGTGGGAATAATGTCATCGCTATGTTTGCATTATAGTTCTATGATCAAAGAGAGACTTCTAAGATATAATCTAAACTCACTTAAATCCTAATGAGAAATTACATGGGAATGTTGGTATTTCAACAATCCACAAGAGTAGCTGAGCTCAATTATCCTGATGTCATAAGGGATTTGTTTGGATAATTGAGACTTCTGACCATTGAGACAATGTTCATTGTAACTAATAGGCATGCAGGGATAAATCTCTATTTTGAGGAAGAGGGAATTGTACACAGCTACAGCTTTGAATAACCAAGTTGTGCTGTAAACCCAGCTTGTATCCCCATGGATCCATGTGGTTAATAAATAAGTAACAAGGCAGGCCTGAAACTCCTCTGAAGGATTCGTCAATTGGTTCGTAAACACGATCAAGTTAGCACAGAGATAAATGGCTCCACCTGTTACCCAGCCCTGCAAAATTTATCAACTTGAGATTAAAATCTCTTTGCCTATCCTTATGATGAAGTTCATAATTATGAAAAAATGTATCATATATTACTCGCAAGTCAAAACAAATACTATTCCTTAGATTAGTGGACCAGCACAATTACACAAGTCTGCCTAATACTTTCTCCTTGAATTAATTAACAGAGTACAAAAATGTAGTAAATTCTTTATAAGGGTGAAGCCTTTTTACACTTGCTAAAGACATTTCTGACTTTCTGGGTCTCTTTGAGCCAAAGTAGGTATTGGGGCCAGCTGGACAAGATTCACTCCATGCTCCCATGGTTTCAGAGTCATCCCAAGATAATAGAAAGCATGGAGATGGGAGCAGAGATATGGGCAAAGAACTCACTGTGTTTGTATCTGAAGACTGTGAAAATAGGTCAAGTAGGTTTGTTTGTCTGTTAATGAAGTCTGTAAGAGTTTTCCCATTTCTTTTTTAGGAGGAGGTTCTTCATGTAACACTTAATAGCATCTGACTGGCTTAGAGAATAAAGCAAGAGCTGAAATCTTTTTTAAGAGCACCCTAGGATCACAGATCTCACTGAATGTTAGTAAAGGCTATGTTCACAATTCACCTCAACATTTCTGAGGCCTCTGTTTTAAGTAATGAAGATTTTAACATCCTTTATTAGTGTTAACAAGCCAACAGTGTAGAGAATAAAAAAAAAAAAAGAAACCCACAGAAAAATGAAGAATATCTGAATATCTTTCTGCCACTTTATATCCATGACACTTGTATGTCTGCATGACATGGTACTGCACGAACTTCTTGTTATTCCCTGTCTAAGGTAATAAGAAGAGGAATAAGAATTATGGGAGGAATTAAATAGCTTGCATACAAGAAGAGACTGAATAGACAAGGTTCCTTTAATTTGGACAAGAGAAGATAAAGAAAGGATATGATAAGAGATCTAAACTTACATGAATGCTGTGAGGAATAGAAAGAGGAAATAATGAGTCACTATTTTTGTAATGGCAGCAGGTTCAACATTAAGAAAGGAAGACTTTTTTTTTTTTGCACAATAAAACAATACTGACCTGCTGTTACAGGATATGGTGAAGCGTGGAAAGGCAGTAGATTCAAAAAAGCTAGAAAAATTTCAAATGAGACAAAATGGAGAGTGGTGGCTATTGAAACTGATGATCCCTGTGCAGTTCTGGGTAATGGAGACCTTTGTCTAACGACTGACAGAGCTGGAGATCAGATGACATGATACCACTATGTTGTACTTTGTTTCTTAAGCTCTTTCCTGAATATCCACTCCTGAGTGCTGCTGCAGGCAGCAGAATACCTTTCTGACCCTGAGTCTGTGCCTGTGAACTAGACAGGCCAGGACACAGGCAGGAGAGCTGCCAGAGTTGGTTTATTAGTCTTGTCCCTGGTACAGGTTTGACCTGGGCCAGCTGTGAGAAAACTTTGTTACCAAGGAAGTGCACAGGAATAGTTTGGGATGTTCAGACCAGTAGTTATTCATAATGGGCAGTTTTAGTGTGGCCACCTGTTTGGAGGTAAGACTCTGCCTTCAGGGAAAGCAAGCTGGGCAGTGCTGGTTGGCCTTGAGGCCCAGAAACGTTCCCTGTACAACTGAATTTTTCCTGAAAAGTGTTGGCTGTGCTTACATGACTGACCACAACAGAATATCCTGTAATACAGAGTGAAGGAAACCTCTGAATGTGACCCTCTTAAGGCTTCTTTCATAGACACGAATTTCAATAGGAAGTAGAAGATGTTACTGAAAAATGAGTTCAGGTGACCTCAGAATCCCTAAGAAATGACCAGACTTCAGGAGACACAGTCAATGAAATGTGGGTGTCTCATGAAGATGGTGGTAGCAAAGGGTTATTTAGAATTTGTACCACATTTTTTCATGAAGAGTAGGAAAATAAACGAGTCCTGAACACATCCTTTAATTTCTTACTTGAATCAGTTTGAAATCATAATTAAAATCACAGCTGATTAAACATGGATTTATCCGGTTTCCTAGTATAAGGTTCAGAAATTACCGTAGGCAGTATATGGCCCAGTGCCAGTGCCACACTCTAAATTAACCAGGGGAATCTGATTTTGTATTGTGTACCACTCTACTATTAAGAGGATGGACAGACATGTTAGACAGGACTTGTTCCCACTTGATTGATCCTGGCTCTGTACTATTTTGGAAGTTAAGTACTTTAACCTTTATCCCATTGCTGCTTGGTGTGATGTAATAGTAGAGCTCCTAAGTGCATTTCTTGTCAGAAGCATCTTAAATCATGCACAACTTAATCGAGCTATTAAAAAATAAAATTTCTTCTCTTGCTTAGTCTATTTTCCATCCTCAATGACTGAAGTCCGCTAGTAGAAGTCAATCATATTAGGGAGTGATTGGCTTCTTGCCTTAGTTTTCCTCATGGAACCACAGCTCACCTTCTCTTTGTGTGCTTCCTGGGGGTCTGGTCAGCCAGGCTGCATCCCAGCAACAGACTAGAGGCATCACTTGAATTTCTAGGGTCATATCTGGGACTCTTCCCGCTACAGACTAACAGAGTTTGGCAAGGAAAAGGGGAATGGCTGGGAATTCACAAAGTCTGTGTGAAGCAAGCAGTGTCCCACTGGTGGACTCTCTTGTTTGACCCACTTTCAGTCCTTCAGTTTTCATGTTGCTTTTCTTCTAAGGTAAACACGCTGTAGATCTCATTCTGCACCATCTCATTCATTCTTTATGAAAGGCCATGGGGGAGTATATTCAGATCACATGCAGTGGCACTTTGCATTGGAATTGATACCTTCAGTGTCATCTACAGTCAAGAGACTGGTAAGACAGAGACTGGATTCTTGTCCAGTCACCACAGAGAGACAGACACAAGTTCTGAGTTATGTGTTTAGTCCAGGTGGTCTAGGCTAAACCTCTATTTCTGTCTGAGACCTGAATAGGGCATGATATCACCTATTCGGTTTATGATTCATGGTGTATCTTAACTTTCTGACTTACTTTCAAAATAATGCTCTTTATGCCAGATTTGCCCCTTATCTGTTCTAGTCCATAAGGTCATAATGGAGGAGATGCATCACCCTGGAGATGGCATCATTAGTTTCCACTCTGGGGTCGGAAGAGGCTCGTCAGAAGAAGGCACCAGATACTATTAAGCCTTCAGTTGTCATGGCTACCTTCCTTCTGCCTCACTCATAGAATTGCCTTGGGACCTTTAATGGAGAAGACACTGGAAATCTTGCATTGTTGCGACTGCTTTTTAACAGATTGTGAGGTCCCTGGGTTTCTGCATCTTCCCTGGGAAGGTCCTCAAGTTCCCGTTGGTCATTCACAACAGGAAACAAAGGATGAGACTTGGTTGAAAGAACAGCTGTGAAAAGAGAAGAGAAAAGGAGTAAAAGGCAGAAAAAATTGGTGAAAACAGAAATACATCAGTCGAGGACAAAGGTGTAAGGCTGAGGATCAGGAAATAATGCAGTTTGCAGGAGAGAAAATGGGGAGCAGGTTGAGAGAAGAGCAAAAGACATCAGAAAAGAGAAACGAAGAGTAGATCTTCTTCCTTTCTGCCAGGCTGTATCACATAATATATGGAGAATTAGGATTTCAGTGTTGTACAGCAAAGATCTCTTCTCCAAAGCTGAAGGAATTGGCTCACGTCTGGCCCTAGATCCCTCTCATCCACTGACAATCACATATGAAAGACAAGGTGAGATCACTGCACTTTTGCTTGTTTTCCCTAAGAGAATGAAGGAAGACAGGGGGAACCTGGTGCCCCAAATGGCTTCAGACAATCTGAGCCCATGAGCTGCTTAACAAGTTAAGCAGTGAGGACAGGGAGAGCATTGATCCAAGTGTGCTGTCCCCAGAGACAGGCACATATAAATGCGAAAGTTTCATGCCTGTTGGGGAGCTGGCTGTCTGGTATTGCTGTACCTGAGAAAAAAAGCAAGAAGATGGGCATTAGATGCAGAGGACCTAATTTGCTGCACATGTATCACTTAGCCTAATCTAATCTAATACATTCCTATACCTTTATCAAAATGCTTGTTGTGCATTTTAGGATTCAGTAATGAAAAAACACTATGGGTGTTCTTATTCAATGATAAATTTTTACAGGTTATGTGGATTACATTAGTGTAATTCAGTAGTAACATGTTACAGATTCATCTCTTTCCTGGAATAAACTTTGGGCTCTCTCTCTCCAGCAAAAGCACTTAAGATATAGGAATTCTTAAGCACTGAAACTTTAAGCACTGAGGTCACTGGCCCACTCTGTGTGTCTATGCACACATTGCTTGACAAGGGTCATAGGCAGCAAGTAAGCCCAGTCAGTATAGATTACCTCTCCATTTTCTCATTGGCTAACCCCAATGTATTGCCTTGGATTAGGTATAGGGAAGCCTTAAACATGTTTTTCTCTGAAAACAAACATTATAATTTTCAACATTGCTGTAGAAGTGGCGGGGATGATGAGGCACTCAAATATTTGTGACTATTTTTTTTCATGAAGGAAAGATCATCCATTGTGCATTTAACTTACCTACATGGCATCACTGAACAGAAAGTGCCTCTGAGTGTGTAGGATAAATAAAGGACATGCAGGCCGATTTTTAGACTTGATTTGCTTACTTGTTTCCTATGCTTGTTCTGTGATTGAATGATTTTTTATTTATTTTCTTATTAGAATATTAATTAACAACCATTTATTTTCTTGAGATTTGTTTCCTCCTCAGAGACAAACAGTGTCTGCTGCCTTTTTCTCTTAATGTATGAACCATTTGCTACATGCTTACAAAATGATATCGAGTGTAAATCTAGTCCTGATAAGCAACCTTGACAAGGAAATTACTTAGCATTCAATGTTCGTAGGAAGGGAGGGTGGCAGAGAAAGAGAGAGAAGCAAAAAGAGGCAAGGGGTGAGATCTCAAGTGAAATCAGCACAATGTGCTCTTTTAGGATTGGTTCTAGAGCAGATAAGCTTTCTGTTCCTCCATAAAAAGGTCAAAGAGTCTCAGCATCAAAACTGTATTTACCAAAGTTTGCTGTCATTTGGTGAATTGATCACACATACAGTAAACAAACCTTTGTAAATATGAAACCAGATTAGCATTTTCAGGTTTCTCAAATGCAGCATTCTCTATAAAATGGTTGGGCATTTTTCTTAGACATTTAAATCCTATGCAAATAGTTACAGCAAATATATGAATCAGAAAAATGCACTTTCAACTGCAGTGACCACTCCTTTCTGTATATCCTTTTATTTGAAAATAGGCAAACACAGGACTGAGTTATTTCTATTTGTTTTTTCTGTTGAATGTTTTTAATGGTTTGTACTGACGGAGGAAAAAAATGATGTTTAGTTAAAGTTGATACAACCCACAAGTGGACATGTCAAAACAAGCTATAGAAAGTTACTTTTGATGTGTTTTATTGAGATATCTATGGTACTTTCCAATTGCCTTATGCCAAAAAAGGTAGCTCTGCTCAAAAATTATTTCTTTGAAAACCACAAATACAACTTGTCAGCCTTTTAAATGTGCTTCAGTATATTTAAAGAGATCCTTCTTAAACTACCAATTGTCTACTGCTGGGGAAAAAAGACAAGTAGTACAAGAAAATCAGGTCAAAACTCTTTACATGAAGTACTTGATTTTATTCAGGTGGTGATATCAGGTCACTGCTATTTGTATGTGTACCCACGTGTGTTTTTGTCTTCAGTAGATGCATGTGCAGGAGTTAAAAAGTAGCAGTGCAGAATGGCAAATTATTATCTCTGTGACTGTTAGTACTCTGAGACAAAACTACAGAATATCTGACACTCAGATGTCCTTTCTATTTTAAGATTCTTCCTCTTACAGAAGAGAAGTAATCCAACCTGGAATTTTCCAGGATTTTCTATTTCCTCCTGTTTTAATCAGACCTTAAAACTGCTACAGAGGAAAAAAAAAAAAAAAGAAAGAAAAAAACACACCTCATTCTCTTTCCGTACACAGAGATATGGTTTTCCCCACCTTAAACATACATGGTTTGAGTTCAAAGGCTCAGCTTCCTGAGTGATAGTGAAGGTCTGTTGTTTAGCCAAAGGATCAAGAGGATACTGGGCTCTGAGATGTCAGAGAGCGTGTCTAGGCAGGGGTGGGAGGTTTCTTGGTGGAGGTGGGAGGGATGGTAACCTTGATACTTAATTACCCCATCTTATCCATGGTTGCTGTAACCACAGGGTGAGAAAATGGGAAGAAAAAAAGCCTAGTAAAATGGCTTGTGACTTTTACAACTAGAAAGCGTGTGAGACTGGGTGTCTGTGCATCCCCCTCCTGCTGTGGTGGAAAGCTGTTTGCCAGGGCCCTGCCTCTGAGGGAGCAGGTCCAGCTCCTCCAGGAGCCTCAAGAGAGCCACCCTCGCCCTCAGATGCTGAGGGACAGATGAACACACACACCTCTGCTCAGCACCACTGGGGACATCTGTGGTAGGTGCCAGCAGGGCTGAAGGATAAGCCCGAGGTGATGCCCAAGGAAGAGTTGGACACCACCAGCCCTCCAGGAATATCCGCTACAGTAGTGCAGGCACAAGCTCAGACTGAAAAAAAAAGGAAACTTTCAGGGATAGGAGCTTCCATGGAAAGCTCTATAGACCCCAAGATGTAGACTCCTTTGAAGTGAAAGGCCAACTTTTTCTGAAAAACATGGATCTCAAAGAGCCCTCGCACAGCCCAGGAGCCTCTGCCTGGGTGAATGGGAGACACTTGGGCCTGGTCATGATGATTAAACTCACGATTAAAGTTGGACATAGGGTTAATGGTATGCAAATATCAGTTAAGGAAGAGCTTCCCTATTTTATTCAGGGCTGCGAGTTGTGGGATGAAGGTCTAATTCTGCAACCCTTTTGCCCCTGTCAGAGGGTGGCCCACATTCCCAAGGCTGAATGGGCAGGTAGGCTGTATCTATATGCCAGGAACAGACCCTGACATGAATAATCTGTCTGTACTGGGGGTTTCCTGGCAAAGGAACTATCAGCCAGTGTAGAGCTCAGGTGCATATACCCATAATTGTGAGGAGGCAGATGAAGATCCCACAGCACAACAAAGGGTCACAAAGATTCCCCAGTAGAAGGCCAATGGACATGGCAACTTAGAAACCTATAACAGATAGTCTGTATCCTGAAGAGCTTCCTACAAAAGAGACATGAGACAAGGAGAAAGGAAGTGATGGTTCGAAGGTCCAAATTAGCTCCTTTATCCTTTGACTCTCTTCGCTATTTATGCCCAACAATGTTCTGTTTATCAGACTCCTGGTCTCCACTGGATTGGTGAAGCCTAGCAAACCCTCTGTGTCTTCCTCCCATCCACAAAACTAATCATGTCAGTGCTCTCTGGAAATACACAGACTTTTAAGGGTCTGTATATATATACATATATATATGTGTGTGTGTGTGTGTGTGTGCCCTTGCACAATGAGCCCTGCTTTAGAAAGAACTGGAAATAGCTAAGGCATAAAATCCATCATGAGAAGAGGAAAAATTGCAAATGACTTTAATATGTACAAAATATCTACCTGTGTTTTGCCAAAACTGTTATCATAATATATTGCAGTGTCTGATAACTTAGACAGCTTTTAATGCACTAAGGTGTTGTAACTTTCACCATTTCTGTAGAATCAGAATTGTTCAGTTTGGAAAAGACTTCTAAGATCACAGAGCACAATGGTTAACACAGTACTGCCAAGTCCACCACTAAGCCATGTCCCTGAATGCCACATCTACACATCTTTGAAATACCTTCAGAGCTGGTGACTCCACCACTTCCCTGGGCAGCATGTTCTGATGCTTGACAACACTTTCTGAGAAGAAATTTTCCTAATACCCAGTCTAAACCTGTGAGGTCATTTCCTCTTGTCCCGTGGCATTTTACTGGGGAGAAGAGACCAACCTCCACTTTGCTACAACCTCCTTTCAGGTAGAGAATGATAAGGTCCCCCTTGAACCTCCTTTCCTCCAGGTTAAACACCCTCAGCTTCCTCAGCCAACCCTTATAAGACTTGTGCTCCAGACCCTTCACCAGCTTCATTCCCCATCTCTTTCTCCCACCCAACTTGGTGTCATCTGCAAACTGACTGAGGGATCCCTACTCAACTCCCACACCCAGATCATCAATAAAGACATTAAACAGGACTGTCCCCAGTACTGAGCTCTGGGGAACACACTTGTGACTGGCCACCAGCTGAATGTAACTCCATTCACCACCGTTCTCTGGCCCCAGCCATGCAGCCAGTTTTTTACCCAGTGAACAATGGACCTGTCCAAGCCATGAGTAGCCAGTTTCTGCAGGAGAATGTTGTGGGAAATGGTGTCAAAGGCTTTAAAGTCTGGGTAGACACATCCACAGCCTTTCCCTCATCCGCTAATATGGTCACCTTGTCATAGAAGGAAATCAGGTTTGTCAAGCAGAACATGCCTTTCACAAACCCATACTGGCTGGGCTTGGTCCCCTAGTTGTCCTGTATATGCCACATAATGGCACTCAAGATGATCTGCTCCATGACCTTTCCTGGCACTAAGGTCAGGTTGACAAGCCTGTAGTTCCCTGCATCCTCCTTCCAGCCCTTCCTGTAAATGGGCATCACATTTGCTGACTTTCAGTCAACTGGGACCTCCCCAGTTACCCAGGACTGCTGGTAAATGATGGAAAGTGGCTCAGTGAGCACTTCCACCAGTTCCCTCAGTACCCTTGGGTGTATGCCATCCGGCCCCAGAGACTCGTGCATCTCTCTGAGTGATGTAGCAGATTGCTGACTGTTTCCTCTTGGATTATTGGTACTTCGTTCTGTTCCATGTTCCTGTCTTCCAGCTCAGGGGGTTGAGTACCTTGAAAATAACTGGTATTATTATTGAAGGCTGAGACAAAGGAGGCATTAACTACCTCAGCCTTTTCCTCATCCTTAATCACTGTTTTCCTTGTATCCAGTAAAGGATGGGGATTCTCATCAACCTTTCTTTTGCTGCTAATGCATTTATAGAAGCATTTTTTATTGCTTTTTACAACAGTAGACAAAGTTCTAGCTGGGCTTTGTCCCTTCTAATTTTCTCCTTGCATAACCTCACAAGATCCATGTAGCCCTTCTGAGAGGTAAGACCCTTCTCACAAAGCTCATAAAGTCTCCTTTTTTTTTTTTTCTTTTACCTCAAATTCCAGACAAAGCTCCCTGTTCAGCTAGGCTAGTCTTCCCCACTGATTTGTCTTTTGGCACATGGAAATGGTCCACTCCTCCATCTTTAACATTTCCTTCTTGAAGAATGTCCAGCCTTCCTGGACCTCTCTGCCCTTCAGGATTGCCTCCCAAGGGATTCTGTCAACCAGGCTCCTAAACAGGGCAAAACCTGCCCTCTAGAAATCCAAGGTTGCAGTTCTGCTGACTCCTGCTCCTTATTTCCCCAAGAATCAAAAACTCTATAAGTTCATAGCTGGTTTACTTTTTTATTAGCTGCTTTGTGTTTTATCTTTTGATAGATGTTGGTGGCTTTTGTGCCTTTGAGCCCCTTGAAACATAAATCTGCTGGTATAGAAGATAGAGCTATTATGATAGGATTAAGACACTGTTTTCCTCTTAATACAATAATTCATTAAAATATTTTTTCATTAAACTGCAAAGTACATGTTGCTGACTTTTTTTATTGCAAGTGAAGACTGTATTGACACTATTATTAAAATGTGTTCACAAAGAAGGTTGGGTTATACTGTAAAAGTGGCATTAAAACAATACAAACAACTCAGCAAGAAAGAATTTAAGCCTTGATAAATTAATCTGTATATAGCATGACACCTAAAGGAGAGTGAAACAGCCTTAAACACATTCTTAAATAAGAACGCCTGTAACTTTATATCAGTATCTGAGGGAAAAGGGGTTGCAGAACACTAGTAGATGTAACATTTACTGTAATGTATTATGCCTGTTGACTTCTGTGAGTAAGGATTTTGTCTAGCATTAGGTGTTAACAGGATTGGGCCTAACCTGGTTCCTCACAGTAGCAAAGCGTGCTTGCTGCAAGCCACTATCTGTCAAAAATGAGCAACTGCCAGCACATGAGTGAGGTTTGGCTCTTCTGTGCAGCAAGGAATTCAGAGGACATTGCTATTTTTTGACAGTGGAAGGAACAAGATCAGGTTTTAACTTGACTGCAAATTAAGAGCTCACTGAGCATAAGAAGAATACTCCTGCAAAGAGCAAATAAGCTGAGCAAGAAGAATTGTGTGCCTGATCTTGCAAGGAGCCTATTAATGGAGTCATTAAAAAAAGTCATGTTCTGCTATTGGTGAAAGCGTTGCCCATGACTCACGGGCTGTATCAGTACAGCATGTGGTTCTCTGCCCACAGCCAGCGTAGCCGGTGAGCTTGACTTCTGTGCAAGTGTTTCACTGCCATTAAAAATCAGCCTGTCTGCCCAGTTACTCTGGCTGTCTGCAGTTACCCCTGGCCAACCCTCATGGATTTGGGATATCCAGGAGATAAATTGCTCCCATCCTTGCTACTGTGCAATCTCACAGTCAGCAAAGTAGGTAGATCCAGCTGTTAAAGCCAGCTGTTGAAAACCACCTCTGATGCCTCCAGATCCCTGCGATATTGACTCCTTTTCTGGGAGTCATGCCACAGGGCTTGGCTCAGCCAGCATTTCCTCCTTCTTGCCTGTTTTCTCCAGCACAGCACTGGAAATCCCCACTCAGTTCCCCTCTCCCCCAGCCCACGCCCCCAGGGCCAGCGTGCACCCATCCACCCTGGCTGATACCTTCCACCCAACACTGCTCTCATTGTAGCTTCACAGATTCCACGCTTCCCGTGCATGAGTCTGCAAACTCATGGGTGTTTGCTCTATGTGTGTGCATGTGAGTGTGTTTGGGGGGGGAGCTGATCCATCCCTCAGAAGGAAAGGTGGGTGAACCAGCCTGGCCAGGAGCTGCAGCAACATGGATTTCATCAAATGTGGAATCCTTACATCTCCTTGTTCTCTGTTGTCCGCTTCCACCTATTTCGATCACTGGCTGGTCTCCAGGGCAGAGTGAAGGTCAGAGGCCCTCTCTGAACTACACGTCTGTGTGCATATCCATCTGTTATCCTTATAGCCATACAACCCACTTTTAATAAAGCTTGGTCTTTGTACTTCAGTAAGGCCAACATAAAATGTTGAGAACCTGTGAAGCTACCAATAAATTGTAACATTTAAATGTAAGGAGCATCCATTCCATTAATTTTATTTGCTGCATGGTCGCAAAGTGTTTGAAATAGATTCTGATCATGTGCCACTTCTTGATCCTTAAGTCTTAAAGGCTCTTACAGAAAGAGAAAATAGATATTTTGGAACAAAACCCGAATTATGATAAAGCAAGGTTTTAGAAAGTCACCAGTGACTATGAGATGCAAAACAAAAAACAAAATATGGGGGATTCTGAAATGTGGTAACAAAACTTCAAAGTAAGTTCAACAAGAAGAACAAGTTCTTGATTTGATGAATCTCTTAAAGCTTAAGACAAGAACTGATAAAATTGATATTTTTTTCTCATAAATATTAAAAATATTCATTATTTGTCTAAAACAAAATAGTTTTATTTTGATTACTAAATTTTTAAACTCTCAGAAACAAGGAAAAAAGAACATCTCTAAAGCAAACTTAAACTATATAAAAGTCAAGTTAAACTTTTAAAATACAGACAAAAATTTGTTTGATGGAAAGTACCTTTGATCAAAAATGTTTAGGGAAGTTTTGTTCCACCTGGTAGCCAAGTAAAGCAGACATGTATTTGTTATTCCTCTTATGCTTCACATGTCAGACTGGGCCTTATTGTTGTCTATATATGGTGTAGGCACATCTGTATATGTAAAGTGCTGGATGGTGCAGTAAAGTATTTGTGAAATGCTGCTGGTGATTGGACATACGGATTGGATATATGCAGGATGCTGATCAATATAATAATCTCCATGCACTCATGCCTGCATTCCTTTTATTAAACTTTCTTACAAGTTTCACTATTAATTTCCTAAGACTCAAAGGTAAGAACTGAGAAAATACAAGCTGTCTGCCTACATTTACCTTCTAAGACATGTTTCTTTTGCTTTTCCTGCAGGAGTGCAGGACTCGATGGGAGAGAAATATTTTCAACAACTGTATTTTTGTAAGTTTTAAACCTTTCAAATTTACTTTTACCAAGTAGTCTTCCTCTGAGTCACCTGCCTGAAGCTGAAATATGCAGAAGAGGATGAAAAAAACGGTGAATCTTTACTCTTCCTGAGGGATATTGCACTTGTGTGGAAGGAAAACCAGTAGCATGGGCATGAACCTCAATGCTCCCAAACTCAATTGCTTAAGAGCTGGTCAGTTATGGGAGGTTATAGACACACTCTGTTGCAAGACTCACTTTCATCCCAAAGCATCCCTTTTGGTAATCTACTGCAGCTGATGGAAAAGGAGGAAATTTTAAAATGGTCTGCTTAAGAAAATATGAGAAAAAAAAATGGTCAACTCTTCCTTACCTTTACTTAAAACCAGAAATTAGATGAGAGGGATGAAATTGCTGGTTGGTCAGGGTAGAGAAGGGTCAAAATGTTTCCACCGTCATTTTACATGCCTGGGGGAGTGAGGGATGGGAGAGGACCAGGGACATACATGGTCTTCTGCACCACCTAGATCCACGGGGTTGCAAAAATGGGAGAAATAGTTATAGGGTCAGTCAACAGACTGCTGGCCACCTCTAGTGGTCGCAGGTAATTCATACTTTCTAGAAACATGCTCTTGATATGTACAAAGGCATTTGGCACTGGCTTACTCCCTGAAATCTGGGAAAGATCCAAACTGCCTTGCTTAGGGAAGCATTAGCAGTGCTTCTTCTGAGCTGGGACAGCCTCCGCTTCAGTTTCTCCTCAGTCAAGAGGAGAAATGGCCATTAAATTTACAGCACTCATGAGTTTGATGGGAATGAGAATGAATTCTCTAGCAAGCCAGAGAAGTGTGCCATTTCTACCCTTTACTTTGCTCTCAGTGGGAACACTGCAAACAGCCTGCAGTATGGAAATGGCAAGGTGGACAGACATTTGGAGACATGTACAATAAAGGAGAGCATTAATTTAAGAGATTCTGCCAGAGTGCACCAACAAAACTGACTGCACTTAAACAAAAAGGGGCAAAAAAAGGCAGAAAGATAGAGTCCATTCCCAGTCTGTGGAAAAGTAAGACGGTCTGAAAGGAATTGTCAACTTTGGTGAGAAAGAGAGCTGCACATAAGAAAAATGTAACTTTAAAATACACAACCACATGATGTCGGGTATGCTTAATGGAGGGAAGGACTATATTAATCTGTTTGAATTGCTAATTGGGGATTTAGTTGGCTAGATTGGGGGTTATAAGATTAAGGCTTTTATTCTGTGTTTTTGTTCTTTTCCAAAGGTAGGAATCCTCCATAGATCCCTGCTCTTGGGAATCTAATGCCCTCAAATGCACAACTCGGCAGCCAACGAGCAAGCTGATAAAGCATTCCTTGCAGATACTTAATGGGTACATTCTGTATCTCCGTCTGCATCTTTCTGTCTGCCTATCTCTTTTTTTTTTTTCCCCTTAGCACACTTGGAGGAAGGTAAGAAAACAAAACAAACTGAAAGAACTACCTCTTCCCTTCATGTTTATAGTTGCTTTTCCAGAAGTCATTTCCATTTATGGAAATAACTTCTCTAAATTTCTCCCATTTCAAGGGTTCAAGATCCCTATTTTATTTCAAGCTGCTTCAGCTGAATAGGGCAAAATGGAAAAAGCCTACAGGACATCAGGACATGCTGCACACTTTGGGTGATGAGGCAGCTTCATGCAAGGCAGGTCTGACATGGCAGGATGCTTTCTGCATTGCTGGGTCAGCTCCATCACTTTTTTGGGCACAGATAGCAGAGTTCACTGGAGGAAAAGCAGTTTACATTACCCTCCAAAACTACAAGTCCTCACCACAATTGTTGTGGTACAATAACTGAAATAATAATAAGAGTGTGGAACAAAGGAGAGCCTTTATTGTAAAGAAGATAGCAAGGGGTAGTTTTTAATTTTGAGGTTATTAATTTTTGTACAAAGGGAAGCTGATAAGGTTGTGTCATTTGCACATCTTCCAGTAGAGAGCTAGGACATTTTAAAATCATTGGCTCATTCTTTAAGAAGGCAAATACAGTAAAAACATATTATGTAGTAAAATTACTTCAAAAGTTCTCAGTTCTAAAATATATACAGAAATCCTCCTCAGAAATATTGTTTCAATTATTACCTGTATTTCCCCAAAAGTAAAGGCAACATAGGTTCATATCATCATAACTCTTTTTTGCAGCAGAAGTGTCAGAAGAGACATTTTTTTTTCCTCAAGGAAAATTACTTTAACTTCTGTGTTTGGTGAAAATGAGGTAACTGTCTTCAGCCAGTGGGTGAAATAGAAATTCTTCAGCTACTTTCTTATTTACTTTTGCAGAGAGCTTCTCTGCTGGGTACAAATAACTACCAAAACTGCCAAAGTAATTTGTATCTTGCTGCTAGTGTACTCCAATTGCCCAGTGTTTTGCAACTGTTCAAAAAACTGCGACCATACTTATATAGGTAGAGTACTGCTGACTCCCAAATTGCCTCTTTACAGTCATTTGGCACCTGTAAGAATGCCTATTTATGGTGCAACTGTAACGCTGAACTGGATTTAAGATATTAACAAAGCTGGATCTCACATTTTTCCTGTGGGGTCCAAAATCTCTATTCTCTCTTGTGTATGCATATTTCTACCCTGATCAGAGCCTTAATGAAGTCAGAAAAGGACCAGAAATGCTCAGGGATGCACCAGCTTTGATAGCAGATCAGGGACCCAGCAGGCCATGGCAACCTGCCCACTTTTAATGGAATGAATCTCATAGGAAATTTTGCGTAAAATTCATTGTCAAAACAGTGCCAAGTCAGATCCTTCAGTTGTAACAGAAGAATCAAAATATGGCTCTGCAGGGAGCTGAAAGGACGATAGATGCTGCTGCTGTGTGGCTACAAATACCACGTGATGCAGTGAGAAGCTGAGAGGGTATTTTCGAGAAATTATTGTTAGAAAGGCTGTGCATAATACAGCAATGGGGAGAACTCAAGAAAGTTTGCGGCACAATGAGTAACACGTAGATGAAGCTGATAAACAGTTTCAGAGCTGGGAACAGCACAGGAACGTTTTCCTTGGTGAGAAAGGGTTTCAAATCCTTTTCCTCTTAAGAATTTTTGGATTTAGAGGCTCTAACGAGTTGCAATGCAGGTGACGTCCTTTTGCAGTATGCTTTAGCTCCAGAACATGTCCACCTTGTTGAGATGGAGCTTGTACTTCTTGAAGACTGAAGAAGAACTGCGGCACTTCTACTCAGCCAAATGAGCTGTGCCGGGGGGAATCAAATTGCTACTCCTGGAAGACACTTGTCTTCAGTGATACAAATTTTAAAGCGTCTTATAGAATTCACTCATCACCCCACATCTGTCCCCTTGTCAGTTGGGCTTGATCAGTATTACTCGGTTCCTTTGTAGAGATTTAAAAGCTTCCCATTCTTCCTTTGAAATGTGGGAATAAATCGCATATTGGGTTTTGCAAAGTGAGTGAACGGCCCCTTTCAACTAGTCAGCAAAAAGTTTCAATAGAGGAATTAAGGCCGATGGAGAAGGAAATGTGATTCTGGGCTTAAAAGTTGTTTTTGGTGCAGACTTCTAGAAACCCAGTGCATACATTCATTGTGTGAGTAATAATGGAAAAGAAATGTCTTAAACAAATACCTTTTGTAGGATAAGTTTAATGCCACAATCATATTACTTGGGTTGACTGCAGAAATGGGAATGCAAATGATAAACCTTTCCCAACAACACTAATCTGAGAGGAGCTCTCTGGGAAGAATAGCTTCTGAAATATTGTACACAATGAAATATTGTGTCCTTCTCTACCCCCAAGGTTGAGGTCTTCTTCCCCTCTTCGGGCAAGTGGCACTAGTCGGATTACAGTGCAATCATAACAACTAAAGATGGAAAAAGCTATTGGGCCATTTAATCTCTTCCCCTGCTAGTAGAGGATTACTCCTGAAGCACGTTCTTCAATGCCTCATCCAGTGCTGGGTGACTGGAGCAATAGGTTTCCATCATTTTTTAGGGAGATTATCTTTTAGATAAGACCTTAATGACCTATGTCCTAACTACACTGCTAGAATCCTCAAAGCAGGATTCCTCAAAGTTGGGCTTAAGTACAGCTGTGTGCATGCATTTGCCTGTATTTATTTTTAAAATCAAACTTAGGACTGTCACAGTGATTTTGATTAAAGTTTTTAACAGCATTTGGTCAGAACTCCCTTCTCTCCCACAGCTGTGTTACATGTAAAGTAACTATTTGGCCATTTGGTTTCAATCCATGTGTAAATACATATTGGAGGTTCCTCTGCAAGTTTTTAATTTGTAAAGAACTTCAGGATCTTTAAAACTCCAATCATCCGTTAATGGAGGGTTTGACTAAAATTTTCTCTCCAGTTCGTATGGTGTAATTTGCTCTCTTAAAGAGCTGTAGAAAAATTTGGACTTATTTACTGATTAATTCATTGCTCTTTTTAAATTTTTGGTCTATGTGGTCAGATTTTTTTTGGTGTTAAGAGTTGTTCTGTTGTTTTGACAGCAACTCACATCTTGCTCACCAAATTATAATTGTGAAGTTATTGCTATTTTTAAATCTAAAGCTTGGTATGATATTTTGTTTTCCTACTCCTTTACTGCATTTCCTTCATATTATTTTTACTACTGTGCATACCCTATTGTGTGTGCAGGTATACATATAGGGCCATCAGTGTTCTAACTTCTCTACTGTGTTTTAAAGCAAGTGCCCAGAGAACTCCAATTCTGCGGTCATTAGAAACTTGTTTTACTTTGAATAGGAAGAGAATAACAACATAAGCAATATAACATACAATGGTTCCTTTCTCCCCTAGTGAAGAGAGGTCAGATCTTCCTTCCTTCCTCAGACAGTGGAGCAGTCAGATTATTAGTGAATTCTAATAATGAAAATGGGGAAGAAGTTAATATATGTATGAACTGTTATGTATTTAAGCTTTAGACATGTAGGATCAGGATGTAAATTGATACTATACTGTTGAAGATTTTATGAAAGAAAAAGGTGTTAGGTGCTCAGATTTAACAGGAATCTTTTTTATGTTGTTCATGGGTTTGCATCTGGATCTGCAGTTATTTATTAGAAAAGAGGACTGGCCCTTTTTGTTCCTATAATAGAAAATATATTTTAAGGAGGATTAGAATGTTCAAACAGTTTCAGACAGACACCCTGCCCGAGAATAAGGTCGTATGGGATTGTGTCAACAAACTGTGATGGTCTTGCATGTTGAGTGTCCAGAGATTCATAAATGAAAATGATTATGAATAATGTCTACTCATTAGTTAAGGTGACTGTGGTTTGTCCATGCTGATTCCGGCTCATTAGTTTGTTTCTTTGACATTGTAGAACGCTCATGAGCTTTTTCTGATAATTAATTATGTACAAATTTTCACCCAAGTCTTCAACAATTTTTTGTCATTAAACGTATGAAAAAAAGAAACAATTTTCTATTATTAAACATCCATTTGTCTAATACAGACTTGACTGTTAAAAAGAAGTCCAAGGCGTAATGCCACAGAAATTTCAGATAGCTGAATTTTTCGTAATTGAACGTGGCAATTTTCTAACACTGGAAATCAGGAATATCAGGAAAATGGGTGCCAGCAATAGGCAGGACTGATTGATTTCATTACAGGCTGCTGAGGCAGGCTGAACACTTGTGTGTAGAAGCTGGACATGCAGCAGTAAATAAACGGGAGCTTTCTTTGGCCCCGAGGCCAGCTGGCGCGGCCTGGCACGGCTCAAACCCACGCGGCTTAATTTTCTCTGTCCCCTAGAAGAGCAGCTTCATCCCCTGCTGCTTATTGGCAGTGGTCCTCGGTCTACACCAACCCCTGAACTGTGCCCAGACCTTGTCAGGGAAAAACGAGACACTTGGCAGAGGTCAGAACTGTGCCACGCGCCGCGCCAGCAGCGTTCCCAGCATGGGTGATTGGCCGGAGCGCAGGCGGCTCTCCAGGCTCTGCTTCACTTTCCAAACCAGGCTGCAGTCCTACGTGCCCAGTCTCATACTAAGCTGCACATGCACAATTTTATTGACTGCAAAACTATAGAAGAATAAATAATTTTCTTTCTTTTTCTTTTTTTTTTTCTTTTTTGAAGCGATGACAACTTTAGAGGTATTCCTGACATAACCTAAGAGATAGCAGGGGAAAGACCGAGATACTGGAGAGACCAAGCAAAGTGTATAAATGATGCAAGAGATGCTTTGCTTAGGATATATAAATAGAAGGAGAAATCCAATGAAAAGCACATTAAAGCAAAAAAAAACCCAGCTGGACCTAGTTTCTCTATTCCTAAATTGTATCTTCCAGGAGAAAATGTTCCCAAGAATGTTAATAATTTTTCTCAAATCTGCTGAAAATATTTAGCAAGTCTGATTAAGTCAAGGATAAATTTAGTTATCCCCATAGCTGGTTTGATCTCAATTGCATTTTTGATTGCTTGGTTGTAATTGCCATTTTTATTTTATTGTATCTCTAATAGGTGCAAAGTTTCTTTTAATTTAGTGGTATCTAACTTACCTTGCAGTGTGTTTTGGTTCTAAGCAATTTCAGTCTTAAGCATACTTAATTCCCTTCTGAGATCCTCCATCACTAACAACACAAGATCAAATAACCAACTAATTAAAATTTATGTCCATCTTCTATTGAAGTCATCATTCATATCCCCTTGAGTAGGTGATTTCTGACTGTGTGATCCCACAGGAATATTTTTATGTCTACAGTAATATGTGAGTGTGGAAATGTGGAGTTTATTCTGCTTCATTCCTGTGTAAATGGAAAAGGTTTCAATTAAAGGGTTAGTATTATTTTTTTTTCCAGTTTTCAGATATACTGTGCAAAAATGTAGCTAAATTTGTCTTGCTTCAAGGAATCAGTGTAAAGTTCTATATATATCATTTTCTCGTTAAAATGCACATCAGATAAAATAAACTTCATCTTTCAAAATCCAACTTTTTTTCTGTTGTTTCCTTGTAGGCACAACTGTTCCCCTGGAAATAGAGGTGCAAATCCTTTCTGAACTTTCAGTATCCCTCTGAACAAGTTATTTGGGGCGCTGGGTCACTGGTCATCACTTCTGTGGGTGAAAAATTACTTTAGCTTGTATCTAATGACAACTTTACCTTCCCAGATATGTTTATGTTTGCAAACGAAGCAAGGCTGTGGCTCAGGTTCAGACTAGACAAGTTGGTCCCCATCATTCACATTGTTTCATTGCACATTGGCACCATACTGGGCACGTCCCAGTGCCCATCAGGGGATGGTGTGTGCCCATGGCTGTTCCCAAGATGCAGTACCAGAGACTGCAAACTTTCTGACTCCCTCCACCTTATACAGTACTCTGACAGTATCCCAGAAAGATTTGTACACCCTAAACACATACTCACATGACATTATATGATCCAAACAATTCTTACCAAAGGCTTCATGCTATGAAAACACCACTCTGATGAGCAGCAACACAGCCCTCACAGCATTTCAAACACGTGGAACTGCAGAAGCACACACAAAGGATGATGACTGTGTCTTAATGTCCCCATGGGCAGCGCAATATGGTCTAGAAGAAATCCAGGACCAAGTGCTGTGCAACATGGATTTCACCAGATTTTGTCACTTGGCCTCAGGCCTGTTCTATTTAGCAGAACTTCTTGAGCCACACAGATACAGCTTAAGACAACATTTAGGAACTCTCCTTCCCACATGAGGGCAAGGAGTGGGAATGGCCCTTCCTCTCTGTGGTGCACCCACTGAGTACTTGCTCTCCTTTCACCCAGATGGAAAAAAACCACCTGAGAATAGCTCTGCAAACACACAGACCTCTGAACCAACCTCTAAATGGAAAACCACAGTGGTGCAGAGCAGCTTCCTGTCCGCCAGAAATGCTGATTACAAAAGAAAGAAATTGGAATAGAACTTTGACCAAAGTGACTGTCTAAGAAAATAATTGTGCATGCAAAAGTGGTTAAGATAAAGCAAAGGGCATCGTGGCTTTTTGATAAACTGGGTTATCAATAGTTTTTTCGAGCTAAAATTAAAAGTCTGATGATGCACTATTCGATGTGCTAAAAGTCTGATTTTCACAACTATTATTTATGCTACTCTGTGGTTTATTTATTTTTATTTAGATATTTGCAACGATTTTTATGCTGCATTTCTACTGAGTCAGGTCTGTTTTCGAGCACATCCAGTTGGCATGAAGGCTTTCCAGTCAGGACAATTCCCAAGTACACACTGTCCTCAGTTTCAACAAAATAATTGAAAGATTCTCTGGGACTGTGTAGCTGCTGGAGAAAGTTTGTACTGCTGGTTGGTGGTGCTCATGACAGCTAGATAGTATCAAGTTATGATTCGTAGTCCTTGTAGATGTGTCTCTCACTGATCATCCAGGGTACACTGCTGAGGTCAGAAACCTGGGGGAGGGATGTGCCCTCAAGCTATGCAGTAAGTGTGAGAGACACAAGCACGACACCTCCCTCAGTCTACAAAGGACATGCGCCCTCACAGGGTGAATGAAGCACCCTAAGATAAAGGTCTAAAAAACATTAAATTGTTTCCATCTAGAAGTGGGACTACAGAGAAAGTAGTATTGCCTACCTTCTGGATGCTGAAGCTGGGTGAGATGAATCTGACCCTTAACACCTTGCCTGTACATTGCTCTAAGATGTGTTTGCCTGGATCATTGCAGGTGAGTGCAAGCTGTGCTGTTGGTTCTCCATGCTGGTTTCCTCCTGATGATGTGTTTGCTTTATCACTGCTGGATATGACAGGCAGTGTGCAGAGGCAAGGCACACACCACAGCAGGGCACCCACAGAGCTTCCAGATCTCTGGGACAAGGAGATCACACACCTCCACATCTGCCTCTGGGTGTGTGGTGCAGCCTCTGGGCATGAGAGAGGAAGAAGGGGTGGTGGGCTTGGCTGCTCAGGGGGTAGTGCTGCACCCCATGTACATGGGAGGAGTGCTAAGTAATACCAGAGTCTCTCTCAGGTGAACCCACACTTGCACGCCAGACCTGATAAAGCCCTCGGAGCTGAAACAGAGAAAGGAGTGGCTTTGCCAGAGGTCTTGCACCAGGGCAGTGGAGAAATGAAATGCTGTGCTCTGGGGTCCCACTGCCATGTACTGTTTTTCACATATTTGAACTGAGAGGAGGCAAACTGTGCTGTGTCTCTACATGGATCTACATGCTCCTGCTTACTGCTCTCTTTTGGGTCTCAGGCCAGGCCACTGCTCAAATTCATGGGGTAGCAGAGAAAGGACCTGCAGACATAATCAGACAGTGTGTAGGAACAGACACCAGCACTGCTTGTTCCTATTGCAGAATTGGCTGGTTATAAAGGAGTTGCACAGGGCTTGAAGTTCCTCTGACCCCACAGGTTTTTGATGCTGGCATTTCCAATGCAAATGACAAAGAAAAAGTTGTGAGGATCCTGGTGATTGCTAGTCATTTTCTTCCCAAGTGATGGAATTTAGGCAGGAGGATATGACTGAATGCTTCTAAAACAAGAGAGAGGACGAGAAATACCACGTAGTAGTCCTAGGGACGTATTTCTTCTCCGGCCTCCTGTGTGGGGCCATAATTAGAGATCTGATTTACCATTATTGCATGATTTATTTCCTTTAGTTCTTGCTTCCACCGAGTCTAATAGATTTCTCATGTTATTAGATAACCCTTTCTGTGAGCTGTTGTATAGATAATGGTTTCATGCCCCAGACCCAGGGCTTTAATTTTCACGAGTGCACTTAAAAACAATCAGGCAATGAGTTATTAGCCAGGTTATTAGTCTCAATTGTGTCACCATTAAATAGTTTGGTTGCTTTCTTAGCTACAGGAGCAATCAGCTGAGTGTCCTCCTGGTCTCCTGGCTGGGGAACAAGCCTGTTGACACTTCACTGCAGACCTTCAGAGGGGCTCACAGCACTCGGATGCCAGTGCTTGTTGACCTGACATGTCCAAGGCTTGAGATTAGCACATAAACCAATACTTACACTCTCTAGAGTACAATGAAATGAAAGCAGATGCTTTTTTAAGTAGAAATATACTTGAATACTTGGCTCAATTTAAGGGAAAAAAAGGAGTGCTTTCTGTGGCATTTTCGCTGGTGAGCGTGTTGATCCAGTTCTTCAACCACAGCATGTCCCCAGAAGAGCCACTCCCAGCTATTGGCATGGGCTTTTCCATTTTGAAATTGTATATCAAGTTACCTGGGCTTTGGGAGTCTGATCGTATCAGAGCCAGAGTCCACTGTGAAGTGAAGGGCATTCGATGCGTAATGGATGTCGTTCGGCAAAGGAGCGAATCAGGCTCTTAAGCTTTTATTGCATCCCACAACGTGAAAGTGGAGAAGTCCGAGTTTTATTTAGCTCCATAAAATATTAAACCTCAACAGTGATGGAGTTGATAAAAATCTGTATTTTGTAAAAAGCTTTTCTTTCAAGGCTGTCCTTTTTATGATTAGCCTGTACATTCTCAGAAAAAAAAAAAAGGAAAAAGAAAAAAAAATAAAAGCAATATCTATTATTACCAGTGAATGATCCAATAAGTGTCTTGGGTATTTCTGCCAAACTTCTGTGCAGGTTCCTAATGAGGGAGATATTAAGTTAAAATCAATGTGGGAGTAGTTCTCATAGACCAAGGGAAAGTGTGTCATTATTTTTGCTGGCCAAATATAGTATCATCATCCATTAACTCCCAAGCTGAAAAATATCCTGTATCTCACTGGGATGCTGATCAAGTCATGTTCTTGTATATGATTTCTCTTAAGATATGCCTAGCGTGTATTTCAGGAGGAAGATTTATGGTAGGAGAATCAAAAAGCACTGGGAAATTTTGTGTTGCTAAAATTTTACCTGTATTATAAAAATCTACAAAAAATAAAAAGGAAAAAAGCCATGACATAAAAAAATGTTTGCTGCAGGCTACAGAAAGTAATTTTATCCAAACAGACCATTCTAAAACTTTGAAAATTAAACTAGCAAAGTTCTCTGGGAAGGTAGATCCAAAGTCTCAAGAAACATTACAAATCTGAAAGTACAAGAAAACAAATACTCATTGCGAGGAAATTCAAGATCTGGTGTTCAAGTTCAAGTTAAAACTATGAAAAGACAATATAATCCATGACTCATATGCTTTTAAGGAGCTGATGTTCTAAACAGAGCTAGGTAATTTTTGTCTTGTATCCACAAAATACATTTTGGGCTTGTGTGAAACTTGATGGATTTGGGTTAAGGTGAATAATTCTGACTGCAAAAAAATTTCAAATGTGTGGTTCAGCTCTGTTGCATAAAAATTCATTATGAGTACTGCTTATGCTCTGAAGGAAGAATTTAAAAAAATTGCTCAAGAAAAGTATAAAAAAAAGTCCTTTCTCTCTTCTATATTAATGTCATGGTCTTTGGATTTATGTTTCTAGTTTGACCACACAACTGAAACACAGTTATTCACCCAGCTCTGTACTTATATCAGTGTAGAAATGCTATTGGCAAATTAATTTCATTGAGTATCATTAAAACAAGATATCTCAAATCTAAAGCTTCAGCTCACTTCAGGTATAGGAGCAATCACTGAGAGTCAGAAGATTTAGAATCCAAAGTGAGAGACAGAGAGCATATAAAAACTACCTTGTTTTCAAGGGAAATGTGCTCCCAGAACTTTTCATTTAACAAAAGCAAAATGCAGCTATTTGGAAGGGCCCTGACAAGCTATAAGTGAAGTGAATTTTAAAGTCATGCTGGGTGAGGGTGCATGGGAGGAGACCCCCTATGGAGCCACATGCATCTCTGGTCAACAGAAACGTGGGGATACAAAGTGCCAGGGTCTGCCTGTGGGAGATGCCAAACCCCAGACCCTTCTCTCTGCCCTCCCACAGGCTGCTCAGGGAAGTGTCTCTGGTAGCTACCAGAGAGTCTGTCCTGGAGGGAATTCCCCACATGTCTGACAGTGGGCATGCCCCCGGGTTTTGCAGCAGCTCCTAAGGTTTGCTGGCAGTGAAGTCCTCCTGACCCTCCAGGGAAGGGAGCCTGGGCGTGCACAGGGCAGCCCTTTACAGTAAACGCAATCCCCGCTCTCCTTAACCCTCTCGTTTGATAATGATCCACTAATGGAGAGAATTAAAGTTGGCAGCCTTTGCCTTGCAGCTGTTCTCCACTCCCTCCTGCTGAAGACAGGCTTTGGGGAGCCAGCCTGCCATCAGGAGATGCTCCTTCCCTTAGGCTCTGCCTCCTCCTTGCATCACACAATCCGAGCCCTGTGGCTGTCTGCACGGCTGAGGCACCCAAACGACTGCATTTATCTATTTCAGTGTTGTTAGAAGTCAGGCAGGCTAGTTTTGAAGCTTGGATGTCTCAGAGTTTCTGCCAGAAAATAAAGAGTATGCTATGAACTTTACATTGCCTGCTACCAGAATTGCTTAAATTTCTGTTAAATCTTTGTCATTTCTTTTTTTTTCTTTGCTGGTTACATGACTTTTTGAAAAGTCCTTTCAGTCGTATTATAACATTATAAATCACCTGCTGAACGATTTGGATTCAAGGTGGTTGATTCCTCACAATTTCTGCAAGATCAAAGGTATGGCTGTCCTCCAAGAGCTGTGATGCTTCACATCAAAGTTCACAATGAAAACTATCTCAATTTTCCTCTTCAGCATTTGGATTTGACTTTATGACAATAACATTTCAACTGGAGTGTTCAGCCTTCATTTGCAAGAGGACACGGCTGTGCAGCTTAGCATGGCAAAGGCAAAATCAAATGGAGCAAATGGACCTCAAATCTTCTGTTCCTTGAATTTGTGAGCCTGTTCGAAAAAGCGAACGTCTTTAGCACTGCTATAAATATCCCTTTGGTAAATGCCCTGATATCTTTCAATCCATGCTGATCCTTGTAATCACAGCTGCATTGTTCTGGTCATGTCATTGAAAATGCTTTTGACAGAACAAATGATGATCACCTGTGCTGGAGTTTGTAAAAAGCCTAAGATCAAATCTGTTATTTCATCAAGAAAAAACAACATTCAGTTCATTTCTTTCTCTCTTTCATGTGCAATGCTTTTCACTGGGACACACTGTTTTTTCACTAGCTTTTTTATTCTTTTTCTCCATGAGCCTCACAAAACAAATAACTGGTGAGAAGTTCATAAAAGAATTGCTTTTACTTGCTTCAGGTGCTGACGGCCTGGTGTGGCTTGTTATGTTGAGTTTTTCTTCTTAAAACAGAAAAAAAAAGGTTTAGGGAATGGATTCTGTTTTGCTTGAAAGTAAGAGTTCTGCAGATGTGCGATGGCTGATATTCCTCTACCTATCCTTGTACAGCAGAACTAGACTTTAAAGTGTCTGAAGCTGGTATATTCAGAGAATATCAGTCATAAATACTTTTATGTCTGACTCATTTAAGCTGGAGTTGTAACTTTCACATTGCCACGTGCCTTTATATTATTGAAGTTTAAAGGAATTCCTTTCGAAGCCTAATTCTGGCTCATGATGAAAGAAAATCAAACAGCTTATTTGGAGTTACGTTAAATAATTACATACGTAACCCTTTAAATGCTAGATATGCAAATAACGTGTTTTATGGTCACTTACATAGCAAAGACTTAAGGCCAAAATTCCCCCGATCTTTCCCCCCTCCCCAAACCCATTCCTGTTTCTTCTTCTGAAGTTACCTGAAACAGAAATCACCCCTAGCAAAAAATGGTATGATTAGGTAAAATACAGTTTAATTCCTGAAAAAAAAAGTTCATAGGAAAGGACCCAGTTCTATACTTAACATTACACTGGACATCATTGAAAATTCAACTAAACTGAAATCACAGGATTATTCTCTTTTTCCCATGGTACTTGCTGTGACCCTTGGTACTGTAGACTTTTCCAGGTGCAAAAAGGTACATCTGAGTCACAGGTATCTCTGCAATGAAAAATAGTCACAAATCCTGGAAGGCAATAGCTGCTGTTTGCCTCACCGAAATGGGCCCACCAGTGGAGATTTCAGGAGGCAGGATGCTGAACTAGGGCAGGGAGACTTGTATTCATGCAAAATACATATGAATTCAGCAGCTATTCTCAACCTATGTTAAACTTCCCTTGTGTTAGCTGCCCTAGCAATGCTGAAGGAGCTAAAAACTTAAATTCTGCAAACAATCTATGCCCAGCTGAGTCATTTAAGGTCATTTAGGAATTTCTTGTGTTTATGCCCTTTGCTCCAACCCCTTTTAAGGTTAATACACAGGATTCTCTATTTAGGATCTGTCATTTCACTCAAAGCATTAAAAAAATTCACAATACAGAAGGACACATTTCCAAAATATTATGAAGTCTCTTTTAGAAGATCTTGTTTGTATGGTAACTTTTTATTAACTTAATTGCTGTACGCAACTAAAGAGACTCAGAAAAATTGCCTATTTTCATGGGCTCAAGGAGAACACTGGGTTTCATTGTATTAGAGCATTTTTTGGCTTCTTCATTGCTCTGAACCACGACAATTTATTGTCAAACTATGTGAACAAGTATCATAGAGCCTGGAATAAGGAGCAAAATTTTCTCTAATCTCAAGAGAATTGAAAATCTCAAGATTTAAAATCTAGGCTATGGTTCAGATCAGGGTGGTTTTGGTTGGTTGGTTGGTTTTTTGTTTACATATTTTTTTCTTTCTGTTTATTTGATCCAAAATAATCTGTCCTTACAAAATTGGGGTTTTTTACTGGCAAAACTCCACCTGTCTTTTGCTGGTTTGCTGGAACTTGCATTTATGTACCACAAAAAAAAAGTCTGCCTTCACTGGAACCTTTGCTAGTATAAAAATTGTAATATTTGACCCTTACATACAAGACCAGGGATGGGCAAGAACTAATTCAGGTCAAATGGAGAAAGGAGTTTTAGCCTTAAGTAATTTAAAGAACCACCTAAATGAACCAGTATGTATTTAGCTATTTTTCCTATTTTAAAAACATTTGGGAAAAGAAAAAAAAAAAGGTAGAGAACTGTATTTCTGAATCAGAAACAAAACTGTAGCACTGTGAGAACTATAAGAGAACAAATGTATTTTTATATGCTTGTTACTGTGTAGTTACTTTTTGCTTAGTTCACACAAATATGACCATTGCTTAACTTTGTCATTCACTTTCTAAATATTTTACAAAAGGGAATAAACCACCTTCATTTTTGACAGAGTAGTGTTGCATGGCAGGGCCCTCACAGTTTGTTTACAGCATACCAAAAGCATTCTGTTAATGAAACATTTCAAGGCTAATGAACCAAAACCTTCCACCAAACAGACAGCGGCTGCAAACCCTTTCTTGTCTGCCTTTGTCAGAGTTCACGTTTCAGCTGTGCTCTCTGCTCCACCCACTCTGTAGATAAAACAACACATCAAGTTTGCAAGATTAGTTTTCTATGAAAAACCTGCAGCAAGTCATGCCATTAACTCTTTTGAGGCAAATATGCTCATGTTTTTTGGGCGAATTGGCTAGTACTGCTGTCCCGTTCTCTTGAAGTTTTAATGTTCTATTGATGACCCTAGAGTTAAGGTCCAGAAGGAATAATAAAAAAGTACCTTTTGCAAAGATGGATTTCATGTGTATGGTACCTGATAATGGTCTAGTGGTTCTAATTGTATAAAATCAACTCTGTTTTGAGGATCTGATTCTTTTGGGAGGGAATGTTTTATGGTCGACACTTCCAAACTGAGTTTTGACCAAAGCAATCCAAGCTCTTCATCCTGCAAGTCTGTAAGCAGCCAAGTAAACATCCAAGGCAAAATCATGATCCACGGCTAAGCACTAAAGGCACTACTCTGAGGATCTACGTTGTCTTCCCTGTCTCTGATTTTTTTTGTGGCCTCAGAAAAGTACTCTAACAAAGATCTTTTCTAGCTCTGTAATTGCAGAGTATCTGTAAAAGGCCCTCCCCAAGCAATACCCAAGTGAAAAAGATGTATCATCAATCAGTCTGGAATGAAAAGTCATCTTCATTCTACTCCACAGAGTAGTAGTAAGGTGTCTGCCACTCACCTTTCAAATGCATGGAGTAAGAAAAAGGTGTAACCACAGAAAATATGGGTGTGGAAAAAGATATTCTAAATCTTTACTGGTTCGTGGTGAAGACAACCACAGTCATTGTTGTGCCTAGCTCTGTTAACAGCCAAAAGACCCCTGATGCTGTAAAAGTCCTGTGAACACAGGATCAGGTTTGTGCTGTTGCTGCTGCCCGTCTCAGGTCATCATCCCTGCGGTGCTCCTCACCTGGGCTGTCATCAAGAATCCAGTCCATCTTGTTTAGAAGGGAAGCTCCTTTGTATGTGAATCCTAAAACATATGTATTAACACAAACAGCTGCTTATTTTGATGAATGTAGGGTCAGTAATGTGATCTAGAGCAAATACTTGAAGCAAGTTGTTGTTGAAATCCTGGTATTTCACTGTTGTTCACACAAGTCAGTGGATTGTCTGCTTCAGAAGAAGGTAGAGTCATACACCAGGTACTTTAAACATGTTTTTTGAGCAGGGTCATCTGTATCACTGGGCTGTCTTAGCACAGCTTGCGACAGGACTGAAGACAGAGCACAAAGACATCAGCCAGTCTCTACCATTTACAGCAAAAGGGATTTGGTGCGAGGGAGTTTCAGAGAAGAGCTAATCAGGAAGAAAAGTCTGTGGTAGAAAAGTGGATCCCAGTGGTAAATAAGAGGCTCACGGTCTTTATTTGGCATAATTCCATTATTCTCTACATTCAAAAAAAGATAATTTTGAAAACACAGTTGCAGGTGAACGTTCTGTGTTCCATCATCCAACTGCAATTATAGTTATGACTCTGACATAAAGCTATTCCTAGGCCATTAAGCTTCATTGTTCTAATAAAGTTACTTGTTCCAATAGAAAAAAAAAAAAAAAAGAAAAACCCACAAAAAATTATCTTCCTCAGATCAATAAATTCTTTGAAAATAACAGCTGTGTATAGGCAATAGCTACTGTGTTTTTAAGAACACTCATATTCTTTCAGGCAGCTGGAAAGGTTATTCCTAACTAGTTTTGAATCTAAGATAATCATCTTCACCAGCCACAAGGAACAGGCCCTGTCTGGAAGCAGAGACGATATCTTCAGCCTACTTTTTCTCCCAGGAACGTGTTTGAGTGTGGTTTTTGGTTTGGTAGTGGAGCTCTCTGATGTGTATCAAATGAAACATAGAATGTTTTTTTTATCACCATCATTTGTAGATGTGGTCCAAGTTAGCACTGAGTAAATGTACTACCTGCAAAACGAAATATGAATAAATTCACCTGTTTACTCTGAACTCCTGTTATTCAGTTGCTCGATCTTTTTCCCAGGCTTTTCACCCCCTTAACATGTGAGGTACCTTTAGTGCATAGTATATGCAGATGCAATTTAATAATTACTTTTTCTTTAACTGAAAGGAATGAAATCCCACTGTTGTGAAGAGGAATAGATTGTAGTCATGCAGCATGTTGAATTGCAGGCGGGGATCACAGCCTCCTCAGCATGCAATAAAAAAACCTCTTTAGATGACATCCAAAGTGATCTTTCAAGTTGCTACTCCCTGGATATGTCCTTCAGGAATAAAAAAGTAAAAAGGTTTGAAATCAGTGAATGATGAAGAACTGGTGCTGTTTACAAAGTGCTGTTTACCTACTGCTCTCCAGTTCTTTGATTCTCCCACAAACCCCTGCAGGAGATACTCCTGCTGTTTGCTAAAGCTGACAGTCACTCCTACCAGGCTACTGCAGCAGAGACAAGATGAGAGTAAGCTCTTTTAATAACTTCTGCATTTGGAGAAAAGAGAGAAAGATGATAGTTTTTTTGATTTAGTTCTTTGGTGGAACAAGTTATGTCTGAGTCTGGCAGAATTCCTGGGTTTTTGGTATGAAACTTTGCTTTATCCCATTACTTTTCTCATTCTTCTGTTCCTGACATTGCACCAGCTGACAAACCCCCAAGCTAACATGAATGCAAATGCCAAGGACACCACTGAGGAGATGTCATCCTGTCTTTTTTGACACAATCCTCTGTATTCTGGACGTATTGGTAAAATCCTCTTCAATACAGTGAAAGCTGGTAGCATCCTTGAGATAGAGAATGAAGATCTGAAATAGGTTATTTTATGTTTCTTCAAGAGAAATTCGCAGGGAGCACATAGGATTTATCATGCAAGGGGATTCATTTTAGCACAAATAAATGTCTGCATTTTGCAAGGCTGCAAAAGTACCTTGAGATTTTCCTCTTTGGAAGCCCAGAAATTGAGACAGCACAATATAGTCACTTGCTCTCTGGTCTGCCACTCTTTGACCTCCAGTTTCAAAAGTGAGTATTGATTTTGATTTCCCAACTTGAAACTCCTTAAAAGTGGCATGCTTTAAAAAGCAGTAGTAGATTGAAGGAGGTGATCCCTCAATTTCTGCAGATCAGGCCTTTTCTAAGTGGCTGAAACTACTCACTTTGGACTGCTGAGATCAATACAAAACCAAAAGTTTTCCAAATTACTTTACTCATGAATAAAAGCTGATGTCAGGATGTAAATGCACTACAAGTAATCACAAAGCACTTCTTATGTGTGTTGTATATTTGCACTTAGTCCTGAAATCATGAGTATTTTCAAGCCATATTAGTACAGAAATAGAATATTGGTATTGTTTTACTGTGAAATCTTTTCTCATTTTGCATGACAAAGGCAAACAAGTTTAAGTGTGTCAAATCATTTCCAAACACTTCTCCTCAAGCACCAAATAACTCATGAAAGAAATACACACAATATCTTTAACATAAATTTTGCAAAAAACCGAAAGAGTGAATATTTTACATCTAAAAGAACTCTGCCTCATTAAACTGGTAAGTCTTTTAACTGAGGAAAATGTAGATGACATTAATTTGAAATGTGAAAGACATTTTACATATTGTAATTTTTTAATGATATTCCGCTGTGTAATAGGAATCCATAATTATCTGTCAAAGCTACTGACTTACCTTTTTTTTCCCAAAAGCTACTCCATAATAAAGTGCTACTGTCATAATAGCTATTCTACTTTTCTCTATGAAGTTCTTTCCCACTTGGAAGAATAATAGGTATTGAATATAATTCTATAGAATCAGCTTCTGTAGGGCTAAAACAGGTGTTTAACTAGAAAAGGATAATGTTTAAAAAGGATTAAAATTGAAACAGGAAGTATTTCATGCCAAAAATATTGTGCTTAAGGTTGCTCATCATCTTAAAGTTGATGTTTCAGACAAAGGTTTGCTTTCATTAGGGGGAGATGATTTCTGTATCTTATTATTCTTTCAAATACCTACATAGAAATGTTAGAAAGCCCAGCCAAACAGGTGGACACACCCCTTATTTTGGCAATTTTGTGAAAGTGACACCTGGGCAAACATCAGGGCAGCTGAATCTGTCAGTGCTAGTGAAAGTCAACCAGAAAGGTCAAAAATGCTGTAGACAATTGTAATACTTTGATTTAATCATATGTTTAGCTTACAGCTCTGTGGCAGGCTTGTTCAAAGAAATGCAGTGAATGTGAGTGGGAATTTGATAAAGTGAAAAATAGAAGACAGTCCACAGAGAAGGTCCTGTTTTAGCCTGGCACTGGCAGAATTTAAGTGTTGTGCTTTATCTGCCCAGCCATGTCAACTCAACCCATGGGTGTCCCAGGGGAAAGAATTCAGGTCCTACCACAGACAGGTGAGGCTGGGGCCTGCCAGCTTCTCCTCGATGGTTTTTAATATCTGGAGAGGCTTCTTTCCATATGGGACCAGATTCTGAGAAAGATAACATACTCTCCAAAAAGTAGGGGATCACTTTTCTGTGCCCAGCTCTAGTAGCAGGTTTTGTTCTTTCAACATCTAGATAATAATGTGTGTGAACCATTGTGTTCTAAGGCACAGCAGAGCTGGAGGCAAAGAGACTGAGATGATGAATTTGCTTTATCACCTTATAACTACTTGAAGTCCACAATGAAATAAAAACTTGGTAGCCTTAAACCTTTACCCTCTTTCCACGACTGAGGTTCCTCCAGAGCTGGAGAGAGACCAAGGAGCACAGGACGTGCAGCTTCCCTGCACCATCCCGTATACCTCAATACTCACTAAAATCTCCATCATGGCTTATCCCGCTGGGTCAGGATGTTCCTTTCTCACCCAAAGTGCCACTTCGTTAAGCCATGATTTACCTCTACCTTGCTTACTGTTGTCAAGCCTCTTGTTATTTTTTAATTAGTAGAGCAGCTTTTCAAATTGTGGGTAAGGGGATGAAATGACTGGGTTTGCAGAAGAAATAGATTTGATTTCTTTAATTAGAAATTTTACTTTATTTCACCTTTGGCAAATCATGTGACATTTGATGAAGAACACAGCCCAGGCCAGAGATCTGACTGTATTTTTCATTTTTGATAGAACTTGATCATAAATTAAAAGCAAAGGCGAAATATGATCTAAAAGGAATACTCTTTGTAGAGCAAAAGAGTAAAGCAAGCAAGAAAGAGTAAAGCAAGCAGTTCTGAAAACTGAACTTCTAGGACCCTTTTTATTCTGATCTGCTCTTTTCACCTCAGAGCTGAGATCAGCAGCTTGGCCACCATGTTGTCACAGCAAGGCACAATGAACTGCCAGAGCTATTTACATTGAATTCATTCCTGGTTTTTCCCACAGACACAGCAGGTACATTCGCCTCCTCATGTTGCATAGCACAGAACACTACAAGTGATCAGTCTGGTTCCAGCAAAACTCTGCATGACCAAGGTAGCACACTCTTGCTCTTAATTAGCAGAGGAGCACTGCTATGGAATTACTCATGGAAGAGGAGGCTTCTGAAATCAGCATGCCTATTTTGATATATGTCCTGTGATGGCTTACGGGCAAGAAGGGAAACCAGTTCAATATTTGAACGGATGTGATCTTATGAACGTGCCACACGTCCCAAGAGCTTGGCTCCTGCCTCCCAGCAGCCCCAGTGGTATGTCATGCTTTCCTTCGCAGAGTGACAACCGTGTTTGAAATACTTCCATCCCAGCTGTTAAATTTATGAAGGTTATGACTTTCACACCAGCCAAGAGATGGACTTTCCCCTTCTAAATGGATGCCTAATTGGCGCACAGATTCATTTGCATGAGTTTTCAGTTTTCAACAGGTGGCACTAAAGAGCCAATAAATGATTCTCTTCCCAGTCTCCAGCATGCAAACTCCTGGGCAGGCACTTTTATGTGTGTTTATCTATTTAAATATGGTATTATAATTCCAACATAATTAGTCATCTAATTGAATTGCATGACCACATCCATCCAAGATATTTGCATGTACAATTAATTAGGATTTATCTAAAAGCACTCTTTTTGTTCTCTATTTCCTACAAGTTAAATTAGTCATGGATGGATTAGATACTGATTTCATTTTGAAAGTGTTACCATACACATATTTGGAGAAAAATAAGTCTGCAGAAGGGGTAAGCAACAGACTGGCAAAAAATTCTTTTTCTTTTCCTTTCTATATTTATAATGCTACCAATGGCCAATGCTCTAAAGCATGGCCAATGAGGGCCGGACTTGCTGTAGTCCTAGAGAAGTAAAAGTCTGTAGCATCTTCTTCAGACTTCTTCATTTTAGCAGAAATAAGATTTACAAAACCAGAATGTCTTTGCACATACTACTGGGTTTCAATCTTCTTTCAGTGTAATTTTTACTTAAACTTACATGTCCCTGATAGTTACAATACATTTCTGAACTTGAATTCTTGGAAATAATGGACAGAAAAAAACTATTAAAGAGGCATTTCCCAAGGCAGTATCCTTGGGAAACTACCTTGCTTTCATGCAAAACATTTGCATCCATCTCAGTTACAGGAGCAAATGGAGACCCACCTCGAGATGCGTTGTGCTATGCCAAATGGGAATGAAGTGAACTGAAAGGAAATGGAAAACTATGAATGGCCCAGAAACAAAATATTAGCCTTGAAGAGGTGTCCAAACTGATGACAATGGACCAAAATACCTCAGAATCAGGGAGGGCAACGTGGTTTTGGTTTCTTAATTGTATGACAAAGCTTTTTTTTTTTCTGTACAGCTTGTGTTCTAGCTTTATAATTGGCTGGTACAGGACAGTGAAGCTCTTTGTTGACTTTAATTTTGTCATCCAGTTTCAACCAGTGCAGGATGTAGAGGGTCACTTCCAGAAGAATAAGCACAATTAAAGAAAAGCTTTGAAAACCCAGCTGAGCGATCTGTGATGAATTATAAATACAGCTGTCAAAAACAAACAAACAAACAAACCAAGATAGTTCATTTTGCAACTAAATATATCGCCTTTCAGTCCTGGAGCTTTGAGAACAGTTTGGTCTTGAAAACTGTGTAGAGAGCAGGGAAAATTGTACCAAGATAATCTGTGGTTAGAAACAATTTCACAAGTAGGATAGAGCACACTAACGTGGCAACAGCGCAGTGTGAAAGGGAGGAGCAGACCAGCATTCCACATTTCTGGGCAGTCTTTGAAGTGACCTTTGCTTTGCAACTCTTTCTTTTAAACAAATTATCTCCTGTACCTCCTCTATGAGCTCTCTTAGTCCACAGCTTCTCAGAGGCCTTTTGTTCTGCGAATGGCTTGTGGTGGGGGAAGTAATAGATTGGTTTAAAATTGTTCCTCCCTGAGATCTCATCTCTTTTCTTTTACTCCAAATTGCTTTCTTTTTCCCCTTTTTTTCCCCTTTATTTTCTTTTCTGTAGGATGGATATATTTTTATCAAGATTTTCTTCTTTTAGAAAAACCCACCCTAAACTTACAGAGGAGTAAACAGTGGGTCCCTGAGGGGCACACTGGCTGCTGATCACATCTTTAGCATTTCTGATCTGGGTGTTTCTCGGTGTTACTGTTTTTAGCATCCTATTAGAGCTAGGCCAGATGGATTTTCTGCTGGCAGAAGTGCCCACTGTCTGTCTGAAGTAGGTGGGTTTTTTTCATCTCAGAAAGTTAGTGGAAGGAAGATTCTTCCTATAGTTTATAAGGTATCAGTAAGTACCGTCCATCTCAACCTTTCATTAAACAATGCATTTCTAATTGCAATAGGTTTCGCTTCAGCCTGATCCTTACTTTTATGTTTAAGTGCTTTGTTGAACAGAATGCAAGCAGGCTCAATTCTTTACTGAGCTGCAGATGAAAGAACTGCAGCCAGACACACATGTGTGTGCAGTGTGAGTGTGTATGTCTGTATTTAAGCTGTGACAAATGATGGACAGTACTATGTCTGACAGATATATATCTGAAGGATGATTATAGCTGGGGCAGAATTAGAAGAAATAGTTGAGAGGTTGGAACAAAATGAAAAGAAAAGGACTAGAAGGAAATTAATCTTCCTTAATGTCTAGGTCATTTAAAATTCAACAAGGGAGAGTTTTTTAATGTAATGTAAGGTGCAATTTTTGAGTGTCCCAGACAGTACTGAAGCAGTCTCCTAACAACCTGCTGCCTGTCTAGTTTGTAAAAACTGTCCTCCTATCTACTGAAAATCTGCTTTTCTCATTAATTTTATAAGATACAGCCATCTTTTGCAAATACATTTATTTTTTCAAATACACTGTTGTGTATAAAAGTTATGAGCTTCATGACCTCAGTGGAACCACTTTTTCATGACTTTGGAGTGCACTCTGCCAATTGCCAATCCCTGTCTGATGGTGACAGATGCAGCAGTGCTAATGACGTGTAATATACTGTATGTGGCTTTAGATGCTCCACGAAAACATGAAAGGTCCAGAATCACATCCATATTTCAACAACCTGACAAAGCTTCCGCTGAAACAGTGGCCTGCAATTCAAGCATCTGATAAATGTTTGAAAGACTCTAACAAGCAAAAAGTCAGGAAACTCTACCTATGAAACCTTTTCAAAAGACAGAAAAACTATAACACTGAGCTTAATTTTTTTGAACTAATTGATTCCTATTTTGCTACCGACTAAAGGGATTGAAGTTCTGCTAGTTAAGAGTGTAATGTTTAAATTTGTCTGAAAAAAAATTGAGAGGTTTTACTTTGACAACAATTTGTTATCTGCCATTTAAAAGGCAAGTAAGGCAATAATTCCCCAGGTGCCGACTGGCAAGAGGTCAGATTGCTGGAAACAGAAGGATACTGAAAACCAGATGAGAAGAAGGGGAAGTCAGCAGTGTCTTTACTAAAATCTAATTAGGAAATAGCATCTTTTCCTCTGCTTTGGAAAGAGCAGAAACTATCAGTGAAATATCAGCAAACAGTTTGGCATCTTCAAAGATATTAATTAAGTAAAATTTGGAAAGTGCTTTGAAGATGAAAAATGGTAGGGAGTGCTAAGTATCACTATTAGCAGGACCAATGTGTCAACTGATGTTGTCTGTCTGTGTAGTATTGGGTGAACACTTGGGTAATTAAGGTCAAATGAATAGCCTTGCCTGGTCAATTTATTGGATAAAGTGGGTTTCGTTTCTAGCTGAAGGAAGATGTGGTATCTGTGTGACTAACAGACCTGGAAAGTGAATGTCAAACATATTTCATAGCTTCATGAGCCACCAGTAGCAATAGCTGTTTCTTACTTCGTGGGTCTGTCTTATACTCTCCAGATACCATGGCAGTTTTCCATAGCATTTAGCAGTCTCTAAACTTGTGATTATTCATTTGACATCATGCCTGCCTTCCTTCATTAAAGGCTTGCATGCCTTTCTGAACTAAGACAGTACCTCATTTTCCAGATTTGATTTTTCCAGCTTACCAATATTTTAATACTAAAGCATTTATTGAATTAGTTTGGCAAAGGTTGAGGTAGTGAAGGATTGCTATTGCTGACCAGGAGGTGCTATTCAAACCTCTCTTTAGAGTCTGCAAGTGCACTTCAGCCCTTGCGCTATTACTTCAGGAAAACTTGTCATGGACTGAACCCAATTTGCTACAATGTCCAGGATGTAAAAGAGAGGTATATCAGAAGCTTTTGTACTCCTCTGTACTTTTGCTGTACCAAGTGGAATTTGAATAAGTAACAGTTAATCTGCTAAGTTTCAATGTTTATTTTTAGTTAACTTAATGAAATCCCCAGAGAGTACAGCCCAATCACAGGTGTGCAGTCAAACTACAGGGGAAAGCAGGTCAGAGGGGAGCAGCCCCAGCCTCAGCAACGGGAACGGGGTCTGGTGCAACATGGGCAGGAGCAGCAAACCAGGACTAACAGCTCAAGACCCAGGGAACACAATCATGCAGATATCCCAGTAGGAAGGCTCAGGTTTCTCAAATCCCAGAATTATAGAATGGTTTGGGTTGGAAGAGACCTTAAAGATCATCTCATTCCAAGCCCCCTGCCATGGCCAGGGACACCTTCCACTGGTTGCTCAAAGCCCCATCCTACTTGGCCTTGAACACTTCTAGGGATGGAGCATCCACAGCTTCTCTGGGCAACCTGTGCCAGTGTATACCCAGTCATGAGCATCTCAAATGTTTGGTTCTATATGCAAAATCAAGTTAAGGGACAGCTTAAACTGTCCCACATAATGGTTCAGAAACCAGGAGAAACACTTGTACCTGAGCTTTCAGTGCCAGCTGGGAGAGAGACAACAACAGTAGATGATATTACCCATATGAAAAGGCTTTAATGAGCTGAGAAGTTGTTGCAGATACTTCTTTTCAGCTGCAGTTGTTTTCTTCCATCTACATCTAGTGCCAGGACAGTGTGGACAGCCTTAGCTCAGTGCAACCACCTGCTTGGCTTTTGAGTAGTTGTTTTGTCTTTGGCCTGCAGACTCAGCCCTCCATTTCATAACTGAGGGTATTCCTGATCATCCTTTCTGCTTATTTTATTTTTTAAAAATGGTAAAAATCTCCCCAACACATTTCATGTAGCAGAGTACCAGATGAGCATCACTGAGAAAGATTCAGGCAGAATGGTTTCAGTTTCTGACAACAAACAAAAAGATACACCAAGCCAGGTCTGAAATACTTTTTTTTTTCTACCTAAATGCACTGTAATCCAATTAATACTATAAAGGTGTTCTGTAAAAATTCAAAAACTTTGGATGCCATGGAGCTTGAGTGAAACAAGGCTGGGACAGGACTGTGTTAGTTATGACAGTTCTGCACGCAAAAAGCATGATAAGAATATCCACAGTGGCCAATAATGCAAACTAAACTGCCTGGAGATATACCTAGAAGATGAACAACTTTCCATTTAGCATATTTTGCTGATTGAACTCAAAGCAAATCCTCAGAGCAAAGCAAATACAGAGCATTGAGACCATAAATCTTCAAGTCCTTTAATGGAATTGTAGGCAAAGGCTTACAGAGATAACTTGGGCATCCTGATAGAGGCAGTGAGAAAGATTGCTGGGAGCCTTGTCACCATGTTTTTTGCCTCTTTGTGCTTTACCTGAACAGATGAACATCAGGATACCTTCCACATGAGCAGACTTCAGATGCCTCACTGAGCACTGAAAGTCTTGGCTTTCAATCAGCCTCTGTATTTTGGATTTCAAGATATCTTTGTGAGGAATCTGCCTTCACAGGAGCAGCTCCCCCCAGCCTGGCTGCCGGATGGGCACAGCTCTCTTAGGCATTCCCTGAGCACAGAGATGCTCTTAGATGTACAGCAGAGCACAGTCCTTATCTCTTCAATGTGTAATCTTGCTTAGAACTTGTTGTACACCTCCTTCTTCATATCCTGGAGGTAGTAGCATGTACAGATGAAGGATTTCAGACCTGCACTTTGAGTCCTGCTCAAACTGACTTTTAGAAACTTGATGACTCTAGTTTTTTTAAGTTACGAGTGTTGTACTTCTCTCCTTTCCATCATAGCTAACAAAATCAGCATGTAGGGTGAAGAAGAGAACCTATGGAGAATAAATAAGAATAATTAAACAGAAGGACAGAGCCACCCACTATTAATATCTCCTATTGTCGGTGTCCTAGTCTCACAGTGAGCTGTATGCAGCAAGGCAAAGGATCAGTAGCTCATTTAGCGTTTGTCATACTCCAAGGATGAGTCAGTCTGTGACTTAACTAATCTGGCACAACACAATGCCAAGTTTGATCAGACTATTTCATTTCAGACTGTTTCAGTGGTTCAGCATTATAGAAAAGAAGCACTAAAGACTAAAAGTGATGTTGACTCAGCCATTTGGCTCTTGCTAGTGAACATTAGTGATTTTTGAACTGCTTAGATTCCACTTCTAATGAAAATCCATTTAGACAAAGTAATTTACATGCATTTCTCATTTCCATATGAGGTTTGAAGCCTTTGCCACAATGCTACCAAGAGAGGTAGTTCAGAATTCAGTCATTTATCTCTGCTTTCTTACCATACACAAATGATTTTGTCTCACATAATTGCTTGATATCAATACTCAGTGGATATATTTTGACACATGACAGAATATAATGGAATTTCCCAGAGAGAGGAGAGAAACGGAATATTCTATTAGGAAGAAGAGGATTTTTGCATTGGATTGATTACAGATTTTAGCTGGTACATCAAGAACGTTTCATCTCCTCTGATAAACCAAAAACTGCCTAATCATAGCTGGTAGCAAGTAACAGGCTATTAGCTCCAAGACATTAAGGAAGAATTCCAGCTGTATTGAAGTTAGTGGTAAAACACACATTGATTTGCATGAGGTGAGAATGTCAAAAGCAGTAACAGCAAAACAAGCACTTCAGCACTTAAATGTTGATTTCATCGGCCACAGTGAAAAAAAGCTTCAGGCACCTAGAGCTGAATTCAGGCTGCAGGTATTGGTGATATCATCTTAGCGCCTAAAGGTTCACCAGATACTAGGGGATTGGGTCTTTATAGAAAGTCTCCCCAAAATGCAGTCCTAGATGTCTTTGAGCAGTGGGGAGCTCAGCCGGGTCCAGTCTCCCTCAGTCTAAGGGGATCAAACCCATCTGATCCCAAGGAGCACACTGGCTTTGAACACACCAGCTGGTCATACTGGGCCACTCTCTGCCTCTGCTTTTTGACCTATTACTAGTGAAAAGAGTACAAAATTCAAGTGTGGGTATGTCGGATCAGGAGAGATGAGAACATGATTACTCTGATGCAGTGATTGAGAACTATCCAGAGAGAGACCTCAGGTTTGGTTCCTGGCCCCAGAGCTTTTTCTGGATGTTGTATTAGGTGTTAGGCAAACTACAGAATTGCTCTTACTTTGAGGATAAACAACTGAAAGCCTGAAAAGTTACAAAAGCTTACTTGAGACACTACTTTAAAGCAATAGCAAGCTAGTGGGAGCCCTAGACCCAGTATTTCTCAGTGACTGGACTTAAGTAGGGTAACGTTGCCAGTATTTTTGTACATTTAAAAAGATGTTTCTGAACCATTTACTTTAGACTGAACAACCCCATGACAGAGTAATCAGACGATAGCTGGGCTAAGGGACATTCTGCAGATGTGTTACCTTTTCTTTCCAGCCTTCCCAGACTGTAAGGGTCCTTCACAGAGCAAGCACTCAGCTGCTGTGATGATGGGCAAAGGTGTAAAGCACTAAGGTAGAGAGATAGATGCTGGAAGAGCAACCTCTGCCTTTTCTTTAAGTAATTATAGTCCTGTCTTTATCCTGGCACTCCTCACAGAGCCTACATTTACAAAATTAAATTGCCTAGGAGGCTGTACATTTTCAGCAAGCCATTTAAAACTGCAGCTCTGAGACAGCTAAGTGTCTGATTCTGGGTGGTGCTGAGCCAACCTAGACGAGATGTTGAGGTTTTTACTTTGGGATGTTAAGGGATTTGGCAAAAAGATATATTTGCCCAAATATGTACTTTTGGTTCACTTGAGGGTATTTGAAAATTGAAAATAAATACCCTTGGATTCTGAAAGAGAAGAAAAGTAAAGGTAGTCTTACTTTTCTTCTACTTACAATGTAAAGCACATTCTTGTTGTGCAGGGTCTGTAGTCAGGATTCACCTAAGCTCAGAGCAGTTTTGGATGACAGCATCTCCAAAAGTTTTCTGCCTTACTGCCAGGCTACAGGGGAATTTTGGGGAAGAAAGAGCAGCTGAAGCAACCCTTTCTCTCTGTTCCTCGTACTTGAGATGTCCACTGACTGCAGATTTGGAACATCTTCCAGATTGAACAAGGTAGAGATTTGTTATGGTCTTTGTCTCCTTGACAAGATAGTGCTTTACTGAAAAAGGAGCAATAAAAGGGAGAATGAGGCCCACTGCATTACATCCAGTCATCTTTAGAGTGGGAGTGCTTCCCATTGCCACCCAACTGCTCCACTGAAAATAATCTCTGAATGTTGCCAGTAATTTCATCTTTCTTATAATGAATGAGCCAGTTTGGATGCAGTTCATGATGTAAGAGTAAGAGAAAGAATAGTAAGGAAGGTAGAGAAGGGAAATACTGAATTCTTCTAGATAGGGAGCTATGAAAACAGAGGCAAAAATGAATGACCCATAAGCCTCAGTTCTTTGTATCTATAATCCATATAGATATATCTTTTAATCTATATTTTATGTACATTTTACAAATCTCAGGACTTTGCTCCAAAGAGATACAGTTCCCAAATGTTAAATTTTAAATACTGCAGGAATGTCAGGTCAAAAATGCTGCAGAGCTACATTTTAAAAGGAATCAGACAACTGCAAAGACTGTGGTCTTCATGAGCAAATTAGAGAGCTAAAAGATTGTCCACTTTGGGTAAAATTCAGCTCACATGTTACAATGCCTAATTATTGGTTTATGTGTGGTTGTTCACATGAGGAATCTGCCTAAGCTTCCACTGCTGTCAGTAAAGTTCTAATGTAAAATTTATTCAGTGCAGGCTAAAATGCTATTCAGCTCACCCTGTGTTTGGTACCTACCTGGTCCTCCATACCTCTGATGAGGATTTGGAGCCATAGCGTTGGAAACAGGTTAGTACTAATTATTCACAAACAAAATGTTTCATTTAGGTGTCTGGCAAACTGCAATTTTCCAGAACATTTAGGTATACAAAGAAACTGATATTTCAACTTCTGGTCTCAGTTCAAGGTAGAAAAGCACAACTGAAATACCAGAATTACTTCCAGAGCATCAACATCAAAACGCCTGGCTGCTTTGCTCCTGGAGTCATCTGTGAGCTGCATTTGTTCCTCTTGGCAAACTTGTTAGTAGACTTCAGGGATACCAAGCCAAACAACTTTAAACTGCTTCTGCCGGTTTGCTGAGGGTAAGGGTAGGGGATTTTGAAAGTACCTGATTGATCTGTGGCTAAGAGAAAATATGCTAAGTTTGGCTGTGCCCATATTCACTCATATTCACTGAATATCAGCCTAGGCTATATTAATTGGTGGAATGCATTGTGCAAGCATCTATCCACTAGCTGGGAGAAAACACATTAAAGGTACAGATTGATTAAGCTCCTGTGTGAAGTTCCTAATGAGAATAGAAGTGTGCAGACTATATTCCATTTCATGTAATTACCAGTTATTTGAACTCTCAAGTGCCCAGTCCCTCCTTTGACTGCTTCTGTCTAAATTTAGCTTTAAAAAAAACCCCCAAAACAACAAAACCCCCAAAAAATCCTTCCTTAATTTGTCCAAAATGTTTGGTCTCGACTTCAATTGCCTTTAAATCCTGTCAATTAAAATTTATAAAGGAGAAAACCTGCTAATAGTGAAATGAAGCCCCTTGTGTTCCAAAAGTGTGCAGTAAGTCTTCTCACCCAATTGTAATAAAATTTGCTGTGGCATAGTTTCTGGGATCAATACAGCAGACCACTGCCAATCAAAGAATTTTCTACTTGCTCAAAAGTTAACATACTTTTAGCGTCTTTGTGTTGCACTGAGGACAGTCTGAGTTACCACAGAAGATTAAATCTTTAATTTTACATTACTTCAGCCATCTCTATAGAACAAAGTGGGCTTTACCTGTTGAATATGAGGCTTATGTGAGCTGAAGTGCTCTTGAGACATTAAGAGGCAGTCTTGAACAGTCTCTGAGATTTAAGCTGAGGGGAATTCTAAAGGGATTACTGCAGCATTTTACATAAAACGAGAAATAAAAACAGACTTGAGCAATGCATGATCATAAACGCATTCCTGCTGTGATCAAGAGTTCTGTTCCCATTGCTGTTCTAAGACTAAAGCAGGAAGAACTGTCAAAGGGCAACCATACTTGTAAGGATTTGTACAAGTCCAATTTATAATGAAATTAAAGGGCTGAGTAGTTTTGAAAGATTTGTTAAAAAGGGAGATACTTTTCGTAGTCTCTACAGCCCAGAGGTGAGAAATACAAGCATTATTGAATTACTGTTTTGTAAAAGAGGTAGGCTACTACATGGCTAAAAACTCATTCAGAAATAAGCCATTTTAGCAAAAAAATCACAAAAATTTTCAACTATTGGTTACCCTTTTATGAAGAAAACAGAGGCAAATAAACTATGAAGAAATATTTCAGAAAGAAAATGAATAGTGAGTGGCTCGTGTCTCCCTTGCATGCACAGTACATGAGAAAATAAGTAAAAAGCAATGTGTTCTTGCTAGCTGAGATTCACCTTTACAGTACAGCTCCCTTTATGCAATAATGGTATAAAAAGGCCTGTACTGAGAAAGAAATCTGTCTGCATTTGTGTGATTCTGTGAAATGTGCACACACAACACGGTGTACTTAATAAAGAAGAATTAGGATACAGCACCAGGCAACTGTCAGTAAATACAAACATGAGTTTCTTGTCATGCATTCACTACCAAAGAAAAATATTTGCTCTTTATGCCTGCAGATTCTCAGGAGGTGAAAGTCAGGATGTTGTTCCCTATGGTGGATGTACCTTGGCAGGTGTTACAGCTACAGGTCCCCTTGGTCCTCGGGGACAGTAGAAAGTACAACCTGCCAGCCTGGGTCAGAGACGAACAAATTTCCCAGTGCCCTGAGCCACAGATCTGAACCATCACATGAAGCAAAGCCACAAAAATGTATCATCTATATGTGCTTGAACATAAAGAGAAAGCTTCACAGAAGTCCCTGGATTCGAGGGAACAGCTCCTCTGAATCTTCCATTGCTCTCCTGCGAAATGGGTTTGGGTTGGATGTTCCATGGATCCCAGGATAACCAGTCAGATGCTGTCAGGAGCATGTGATGGGCCTTATGTGGGACTTGGCCAAGGATCAGCTTTACCAGCAGCCCCCACTCAGCACCAGAGCACTGTCCTTAGGCAGAGCACAGCCCATCATCTGCTCCTCCCCACCATCCCTGAGCTCAATGTTGGGCAAAGTGTTGAGTGCACTGAAAGACAGGCAGGGCCAAGGTCCACACTTTCTTGGTCCTGTGCAGAGCTGTTATTTCTCTGCTGGGCTGTTCTCTGTGATGTCCAGAATTTGGTTCAGATGTGAAAAAAGTAAAATATGCCCATTTTTTTTTATTCCTAGACAATCCTCAAGGCTGACTTTCAGCCTTTGATGATGATCCTGTGTTTTCTCAGTGTTCCCAGCCTCAAGAATTCAGAATTCCACTAAACCTTTGCCTATCTGTCAGTGCTGTAGGTCTAGTCTCCCTTATGGGCTGAGGCAGCAAGCCATAATTTTATTAATTTCACTGGAAATACAGGAAAGCATGAAGTCTCTGCTAGGAAATTGTCCATTTGGTTATGTCATCCTTCTATCTATTAGAGACTCCATTATAAACAAAAAATTGCTTAAATTTGTGGAGAAGAGATAAATCTGTGAAAATTGCCTTACAAAACTGCTTTGAATGACAGTTAAATTTGTCCATCCTTAGACATTGTGATTATTAAATCTCAGCAAATATTTACTTGGGAAAAATACCATGGAGAGATTTCCATCTCTATTAGTATGTCTAAACTGCAGAAATCCCTCTGTGGAGATATCTTCTGTTCAATTAAAAGAAGCATGAAAGGAAATAAGAATCACAGAAAAGAAGTATCTGATAATTGTCATGCAATAAAATATGAAATATGAGTAGAGATCAAGCACACATTTTGAACCATGCTCATAATTATCATAAACTTTTATGCTGTGTCTTGCTCTTTATTGTGGCCTCACTGTATAAAATACAGATCAGCTTCAATTAGAATACTCTAAGAACAGATGGTCACCTTTCAATGTAGCTTCTCAGCTATGCAATATACTACAAGAATAAATATTATATTTAAAACATTAATGCTGTGTATCTGTGGTTATCCCAAACTGTCCCTAAAATAGCTCAAATAGGTAATAGTGAAAGCAAGTCAAAGAAGGCCCCGGCTCGAGGTGAGAAGTGAGGAGGTTTATGGTGATCTCAACGCATGAAAGTGTTAATTCCATCCTGGTGGAAACCTCTGTGCCCTTCACAGATGAGCATGGTCCACACCTTGTGAAACTCTGTTGTGCTTAAGGACTCCAGCTGGTGCCCATGGTCTTTACAAGGTCTCAGCTCTCAAGTGAAAGGACAGAGGGACTCTCATGGCACAGGGAGCAACACGTCTGCAGCTCACGGCCCCTCTACCATGTGGGACCCCCAGCAAGAGTCGTCACCTCCCAGTGACATACTGACCATGTGCCACATGACCTTACATCTTCTGCCAGGTTAGTTTTGTCCCACTTCATGATCAGACACAGCAAAAAAAAAAAAGGAAGATAAATCAGAGAGGGCTATTCACCTAATTTCCACTATACTTGAACTCATGGCCAGCTACCATAGCTCTGGGCACCGATCAGACCAGAACTGTGGCTTTGTTGGAGTCCCAGACTGTAACATTTAGATCTCAAATTAGAACTGTGTTTAAATTAACTTAAATCAGAAGTCAAATGCAGCAGATGTTAACTACGCCGTGACTGAACTGTCTCGAAGATTGATGTCATTAGAGACACTCAAATATTATTTACAGCACGGTCACAGATTTTTAACAGTTCTTCCTCTTTTCTCTCCTGTTTTCCAAACTTCTCTGCCTTTTCCAGGACCTCTGGTCATTTTAGTCAAATGAAGGGGATGAAAATTCTGAATGGCTGCTCACAAATGGTATTGAGTCATTATCTTGCCTTGGATCAGTGGCTACCAAAAAGTTATTTCCTATTTCTCAATCACGCCACCTTTCAGGCAGTGCAAGCATTTACCCCTGTGGAAATACAGCCATATAAATATTCGACATTTGTAAATATTTAAAAAGAACTAGGATATTCCACAGTAGTGAGGAGAACATACCTGAAAGCTCCTGAGAGCAGTAAGCACCTAATGAATTTAGCTGGTGATTCTGACATTCTGCTGTAAAGTCATCCCATTGTGAACTGAAGATTAGATAGCCCAGTCTGGGTTGTGTTTATTTAGTTATGTTGAAAAAGATATCTCAGTTGATTAAAATATTTTTTATAGATTAAAGACATTTTTGTCATTTTTAATGACTTACTACTAGTACTTTATAAAAAGTATTTGAGATTGTGTTGACATATGCTTTAAAACAAGAAAAGTTTAAGTGGTATTTAATGGATAACTTATTACAAAGAAGGAATTTTCTAGACTTGCTTTACCTTTAATTCACATTGTTTGGATGGAGCACTTTTTTCACACGATAAAGCACAATGTGTACAGCTAGGAAGAGGTGATTCGTGTGTCCAGAGAGCAAATCAAAGTCCCCTGCAAACAGGGGAGGGCTCCAGTGGTGTTGCATATTCAAGGGAGATCAGAAATGCCAAACTGTACAATGAACATCACGTTCCACAGAAATCACCCCCGGTCCCTGAGGATTCAGATGGAGCCACCTGGACATCAGCAATATCACTGTTGTCTTCATGTCCTCCCTGTCGTCCTCGTCAATCAGGGGCCAAAAGAGGAATCATGGCTTAAGTGAATGAGGTCCTTTTCCTGGCTCTACGTGTGTGTAGTCTAAATATCCAGGACAGATAGAGAGGGGTTCTCAGTGAGTTCCTCCTGTCAGAGCTGTTTCTCTGTGCCAAAAAGCCCAACCACAAAAATGAGCTTGTGCATAAAGTCCATAATCGACATCTTCCTCAGTATTAGTTAGATTACCTTTCACTTTGCATATGGCCCCATCATTCTTCTATATCTGGCTACATGATGGCCCCAAAATATTCTACGTGGTGCAGTTAGAGCTTTATTTTGGAAATGGTAGTTGTGAGCATTAACTACTCAGTCACTAATATGTATCCACAGGCTATCTCCCAAGCTCCTGGGCAAGGACATTAATTTTGGTATGGAAATTCACAAGGAGCGGTTGTATTTGCACTTTTTTAAAAAATGTAAGGGCTACAGCTGTTAGTGATTCTGTATTTTTCATTTATTTTTCATTTATTTTTATAGGAATATGATGTCTATTGATGGTTGGACTGTCATCGTGATGTGCTGCTTCCTAATATGAGGACATTCAGCAATCTATTCTGTGACTCCATGGACATCTATGACACTCTTATACTGGCAAACTCCATAATACATGTCTACGGAGCTGTTGATTCCTTTCTTGCAAACCAGAAAAGCCAAACACGATTAAGAGCAACAAAAAAGTGGGCAGTGGTGTCAACTACATTTCTTTGGGCTGTGCAAAATTGAGTTTGCACACATTAGGCATCCTTTTAAATGCTGTGCTGGGTCTACAGAGTTTAGAAAATTAATTAGCTGCTTAAATTTCTAAACTGAGTGACTTCCTCACAAACCTGAGACCTCACTACAGGAACACAGACACTCTCCAGTTTGCATGTAGACCAAGTAAAGGTGGGGTTCTTGTAAGAAGGGGGAGCAGATCTGAATGGACTAAGGCAGCTAGTCTCAGGCTCAGTTCAATTTTATATACCACAATAAGCTGTCAGGATCTCACATTGAATGTTTTGGACAAGATAACTCTGAAAAACCCCAGTGGAGTGGGACTGAATTCCAGCTTTAAACACCAAGATGCTTAAATGCCCAATTCAAAACATTTTTCTAACATTTCATTTCTAGATCTGTTTCCAAATTAAAAAGGTGCCCTTTGCCATACTTAGTTAAGATGAAACCTAGTTGGGAGGAATCTCAGTTGGTCTGTCATTTGGGATTTGAGTCTCACAACCGAGCACATCATACTGCAATGCAGCAACTTTAAGCCCAAGCTTTGTCACAGGAACAATGCCCAATTAAAAGCAAACAAAGAAGGAAACCAAAAAAGCCCTAATCTTTTAGTACACATTGAACACCTTCAATTCCAAGAGAAACAGAGACAGTGAAAGAGCTACCTTTTACTCTCATGCATATTTTCATTCATGTTTAGGGGTTACTTCAAAGTCATAGAGGTAATAGAAATATGCCTGAAAATTAGTTTCCATTGGCACTGACTACCCTGATCCCAGTATCAGACTTAATTAAAACAGTATTAGAAGTTTGGGGTCTTTGTCAGCTTTTTCTCTTTACATTTGTTCTCTCTTTTTATCAGATGGTTGCTCCATGAAGTTGATGGTCTGCAAGTTTGATTTTGCCCATTGGTTCATTTTAAACAACAGAAACTAGAGCAACATGCAGAAAGCAATGGCTTCAACCACAGCTGGCCAAAATCATGTTCAAAATAGTAAATCTAGGATTGATAGGTTCTGGTATATTCTGTTGCCAAGCTCCTAAATCCTAAATTATCTAAAAAATCTTAAACCGTTCCTGAACCTCACCCTGTCCTTATCTCAGCCCTAGCCACAGAATATGCCAGAGGTCCAAGCAAGCTGCAGTGATCCCTGCTGTGACCTTGGGATGGTGGCAAAATGCATAATCTGTGTGATATGGTGATCCATAACTCAGTGCATGTGTAGCCACGTAAAGCTACACATAAAGCTTTACATATTTCTGGGATTTCTCCATGTCTTCTTTCCACTGATCATTTCCCCTCTCAGTGTTTCCATATTCATGGCAACACTGCCCAGGTAGCCCAACCAGAGAGGTCAGGAAGGCTTTTGGTCTCTGACACCCTCCTGTGTGGATTGTCACCGTGAGGTGTCTGAAGTGCCCTTTGACAAATCTTTTCAACAGCTCACACAGACTACATTGGTCCTGTCATCCAACGAAGCCTGTTTTCCTTTAAAAATCAGCACCAGGTCCCATCAATTTGCATTATTTCATTACTCACCACAAAGAAGGCTTTTGGCAAGGCTCTTCAACAATCACTAGATAATGGTTGAGAAGCATAAATAACCATTTAAAAATTTCTGGGGCTTTAATCAGCATGCTGTTTAGGCAGGATTTTAACGTTGCCTGGTAGGAGAGCGTGCATAATGGGGCCTCTTTGGAGGCATTTCTCACAACAGATTACTCAGCATATAGCGAGGGATATAGTCAGTATTAAGGTGTCTGAGCCAAAAGAACTGGGCAGGAACGGGCAGGCTCTACCAATTCATGTAGATAAACTCGGTAAGCATGGCTTTGTTTGTGGGCAACCTTACAGGCATTGCTCTTGTGTCACGACAGCTTTGTTTGCACGGGAGCACCAGCCCAGAGAGTCAGTCTGGAGAATTACCCAGCGCAGAGATGAGCCCAGTGGAGCCCTGGAGGGCTGCAGGATTTAGCAGAAGGTAAGAATTGTGCTCCCACCTATTAGTAAGTCAGACAGACTGTGCTGTGTTGCAAACAGTGTGGCTTACCTCTGTAAAGGCACTTAAAATTGCTCTCCTTCCCATCCAATGGATAAAGAAAGTGATGCAGAGATGGTTGAATTGCAGCTAAGGCCCAGCACTGCTTTAGCAAAACAGGATTTAGATTCAACTCCTCAAAATAGCTGGAAAACTCTAGCTAAACCTCACGTATTTATTTAATCTATCTTTTCAATCCATGGGTTAAATAGTCTTAAAATAGGAGATTTGAATAGAATTAATTAAATTGCATTAAAAACCCCACATAAACATAACCTTATAGGGAGCACAGAGCACTGTATCAGAATGAGACAACATGCTAAAGGATGGAGATCTGTATTTATCTCTCTTAAATAATAGAAGTCTTTGTGTCCTTTTGACAAAGGAATACAACCGGAGAAGGTCTTTTTGGTACCTGAATAATATTTATAAATATCTATATCTATATATATACACATATACATCCATATATATATGTCACTGTGCAGTTACTTTTTAAAAGAGGTTTCAGAGTCTGAGTCATGGACAAGCTGTTGACAATTTTACCTTGAGAAATTTATTTTTTCTCTGCTTACAGCACATCAGTCTCTTTCTTCACACATCCACAGGAAGGTCTGAGACTGCCTGTTGGCTTCTCTTGGAAGAATGTCCTGAACTGGAGCCTGCTGTCAGCACAGATTTCAGGACAAAGAAGGAAGGCCTTTAAAAATGTAAACTGGAGCACGGTGCCCAACTCTGAAGAATTGTTAGTGGGAACAAGGTACATTACTGCCCTTTGTGCTTTTAAAAATCATCCTGAGAGTTATTTATCAGATTAAGGTTTTAACATAAATAGTTTGACTCTTGATACAGTCTGTCCATTCAAATCACCAGGAAGGAGGAAGAACTTGAGTTTTGCACTTGGATTATCCTCAAGAAATGTTCATGGTTTAAAAAAATACTTATGGAGTCTGTGTTTAAATCTACATCCAACACTATGCAAATATTTGCATGCTGTAACTTAACTCGACATAAATCAGGGTTCTTGTCAATGAATTGTTTGATTAATCAGTGGCTTAATTTGTGCATCAGAGCAAGAGGGAGAAAAACAACCCAAAACAGCTGTGTGATTGATTTTTGTTTTCCTCCAGACCAACCCAAAGTATTATATAAATAGGTAACTTCTATTGTGGTTAACTTCCTCAAAAGATAAAGAGGGAGGTCAAAAGCTTGCTTTTATATAGTCCTTCCTTGAACACTGATAGATCTGGGGCTGTGAAAATCCCAGTACAAGCCTGGAAAGGCCCAGGGATGTTGAGTTTTGGGCCATTGATTTACACAAGTTAGATCAGGTTGGGTGATCAAGTTGTTGAAAACGCAAGAGTTTTCAACAGTTTTGAAATGGTCTCCAACTTTTGAGCTCTCTGGCAGGGTAAGCTTTGTTGTACACGTAGGGTGGGCATTCAGAACATAAAAATCAACAGAACAACTATGTTTGTTCGAATTAAAGGAGGAGGATGATGAGGATGATGTCCTTGTGGCCAGTAGCAGATGCCCTAACTGCAAGACAAGCATACAGCGCATCAAGTAGTCGATCAGTAAATGACCCAATCTCAGTTGAGGATGCTGATGTTTACTGACTTCCAGCATATACAGTGGCTGGCTCAGCTGGGATTGGCTGTGTCCCTGCCGTGTCCCATCCAGTAATGCCAGTCCCTACTTACTAAACATAGTATTTAAGGGCATTTTGAGTTGGCCTACGACACCTCTACTGGCAAAGCAGGTTGGATTTGGACAAGGAGATGGTTTCTTGCTCCTTGGCAAGGAAGACAGAAAATGTGGATGCTTTGTTAGGCTGATAGAGCTGAGGTAAGCAGAATGATCTGTTCCACACTTGGGCTGACTTTACCCTCTGCGTCACACCTGGATGCTTATCTACTCTCCCTGTTTGCCATTATGTGCACTCAATGTGGCAGATAAAACAACAGAGTTATAGTTATTAAAGCTGTGTGTAACCTCCTGTGCCATGGAGTCAGCTCTCTGTGCGGTTGCAGGTCAGTGCAAGAACAAACTTGCTGTACTGCTACACATGATTCCCTAGTCATGTAGGGAATCAAACAGCGGGACACGTGTCACAGTCTGGGTCCCAGGAATTTGGGTGTAAACAATCTCTTTTTCCTGTAAGACTGAGTGACGTGAAAAGCCTTGGAAATTTGTCAGGTGATAAAACTGAGAAATAGAGTCTGGGCTTCTAGAGGCACACGGAGTGGGGAACAAATGGGTTTGCGTGAAATCGCTGAAGGAGGCTCGGCAGGTCCTCTGTGTCCTGGACTCCCGCAGGACAAGGAGAAATGTAACATCTCTTAACTGTGAGGTGGGTACAGAAGTACAGTGAAAGTCACCTCTTGCTCAGGAATGCATTCAGAAGCGCTTGCCATGTTTTACTGGGGATTTCAGAAATAGGGGCTAAGGAGGAGACCCTTTGGGATACTCCAAGAAGTCAGAGCCTGGAACTGAGACTCTGGTCATCTCTTTGATCATGCCCTGCACTCAAGCAGTGAGAGAAGTCAAGCCCCTTCAGAAATAAATGGCACTTAACCATATTTAATAATTCAAAAATAACATCAGCATCTCAGAGGCTGAATTCCTTGTTTTTATATCTTTCCTCTCTGTTGCCTCCTTTCTTTGCTCTCCTCTGCTTTGCCAACAGTATTTTCCACTGAAAGACTTACAGAGATTGAACAGTTTCACATTCACAGTGGCAAACAAACTGCAGAGACCTGTGGTGCAAAGGAGACATATTTAAACTGCTGTGTAGCTAGTTGACAGCTAGGGTTTTCAGTTGCTTAAAAAGCCCTTCAGAACTAAAGCATTGACTGTCCTCTGCCAGTCATTATTCAGTTCTAAAATACTGGTTACACAGTAGGAGTTCTGGCAGAAACATCACTGCACCAAAATTGAGGCAGACCAGAAGAAAAAAGATGGAAAAAGACAAATTTCCTGGCAAATGTAAAAGAAGGTGCAAATTCTTGTTGCTGGAGATTCGCTGTGATGGATATTAAAGACAGCACCATCATGGAGATCTGACATGATGCATTTGGAATAATACAAGTTTTAATGTTTCATAAGCACTTCTATGGCAGGTCAGTCAGAGAGGAGGCAAGAGAGTCATATCTGTATGGGCATTCCTGGAATTCTTTTGGAAGTGTTTAGGATGGTATTTTAAGGGAACATGAGTATCCAAATCTCTAAGGTAGTGCTGAAAATTTCAGCCCTATATAATGCTGGACATACTACAAACAGAAAAGCAGCAACTGTATTTGCCTGCAGCAGAATCAGAGATTCTTTGAGGAGTACCTTCATTCTCACCTTACAGTTTTCCATGCCCTGATGCGTTTGTCAAAGCTGTGTGTTGAAATTAAAAGATTTGGATTAAATGTGGGAGAGAATGTTTCAATAAATTGTGTGTCTCATTTGGCAACACAGGTCACAAAATTTGAGGTATAACTCAATAAATACTAATGACAACAGGAAGAAATCAGAACAGATATCCCTTTGCATACTGCTGAAAAACATGGATCAATGTGCAGGTAGCAGGGTTTGTACAAAAGCTCAGAGAGCCACTACTTTCCAGGTGTTGCCCTTGATGACAATGATGGGGTCCCAAAGGAAGAAGCAATGTTCCTAGACATACTGGAGGACTGCTTCCTTACAAGGTTTGTTTAGTAATCAGCAAGAACAGACACTGTTTTCACTGTGTCCTAGGAAGTGAGCCAGGTATAATAAATAAGTAAGGAGTTGGTAAACATCCAGGGTCTCCTGTTCACAGTATCATCAGAAAAACTCCCGAGGATATGTGCAGAAGTCAGCAGCACAGAAATATTGGCAATGTGGGAACAAAGAATGAGGCAAAGAAAGTTGACTGATATTGCCAGAAGAAACAACTTGTAAAAGTGGGAGACATAAAAGAGAAAGTTAGAAGTAATTTTATTTCAACAAATAAAAGTGATGTTACTTCTTACATGCAACATAAGGAGCAAATTCTAAACAAATTTGTGAAGAAAAATATCAATTTTATGCATGCAAGTTTTGGCTTGTTTACAGGCTTTAGGTAAATATGGCTATGCATCCAGAAATCAAACACAGGCTTGAGGCAAATGTACACTTTTTTTTTTTAAGTTTCTCATATAATGACTAATGACAAGGTCAGCAGTTCAATTTTCACCAATCTGTATGTATCATAAAAGAACAGTGTAACCCTTTAACCCTATGTGAGAAAATAATTGCATTTTCTCACTAACTAAAGCAACTGCTGGTATCCTCCTTGTCTTGATATACCTCACATCTTTTTCCAAGTTCTTTCAAACTGTTGGGTTCTTGCTATATCATGTCTATGGGATGATTCTGCAGTATGGAGGAAAGGAGTCTCCTTTTCCATATTCAGGCTTGTTCTGTCCTATTTGATGCTCCTTTGCTCCTAACTGGAATGGAGTAGGTAGCTGTATTCATTTCATCTCTTCCAGTCTACTAGTGAACAGCCCTATCATGTTATTCTTTGCCTGCTTTCCCTCTAAATTAATTTCTCATCATACACATGTCAAACAGAAGCGTTCCTTGCTCCTACTCATCTTGTTTGTCTTTCTTTGAACTGCCTTGTTTCTGCTGTGAATCAGTTGTGAGACAAAGAGATTTATCTCATCTAACTTTCAATATGCAAAAATCAGACATGATCTAGTCTGATTTAACCCTGGCAAATTCTCTAGTCTATGAAGGAAAACAAGCACCTCAAGAGGGCAACTTTTTTGTATCTGTTTCACAAAGTTTAGACATCTTTCTTTGGTTCTGACACGTTGACCACCTAGCACGCTGTAGATGTCTAAAGGCAAATGTTCATTCTTTAAATGTGTGAAGACAAAGGTGAATGTGAGGCTTCTTCCTGATGAAGAAGCAACCCTGGGCTATTTATATGGCCAGAGGAGATCTAGTGACCTGTGCTGGTGGAGGTTTTAGTGCAACTTCTCCTAGAGCAAAACAGACCAGATGAACCATGTCCAGATTTCTAGCATGGAGACACATAGATCACACACAATGGAAGAAGCAACCTACTGACCCTGGTGAGGAGCTCTGATACAACAGTAACGCATTAATATAAGAAATTATTGCATGAGAGAGAGCACATACCTGGCAGACCAGAGCCATCAGATTTCCACTGGTGCTTGACAGAAAATACGGAGGATTCATTGTAAATTTTCAATGATTTCTGTTTTCTTGTGTTACTGTTTTGAGCTGCCCTCTATCTTTTCTTTCATTTTGTTTGCTGTGCCTTTGACCCCACTCTCTGCTGATATTTATGCTGAAGAATTCAGCCTGCCAACCAAATCTGTTTCTCAAGTGACTGCCATTAATTCAAAATCACGCAAAATGTGACTACAGCTGCACACAGTAGCCTGCTGAACAGCCATGCATGGCCTGGGGCAGACTCGCAATTTATTTGGCACCCTTAGAGAAAAAAAAATGAGCCCTTTTACCACCTATAATTGGAGGTAAGCTATTCTTTGTAGAAGCACGTATTGTACAAGGAATGGGGAATACCATGAGTACCAGTAATACCTTGCATAACAGTAAAAAGTTAAAAGGGAACTTGTTTTTAAGGGCTTCCATAGCAATAGGCTCAGCATCATATGAGCAATCCCCTCAGCCATCTGAAAATAAACCGCGTTTAATTGACTGGATAAGCAGATCACATACGTTAAAGCGAGGAATGCCCCTTCAACTGTAACTTTGAACTGCAACTCGCACACCCTTTGGCAACGCATTTACACAGAAACGTGTACATCCCTTGGCTATAACAGTAATTTTGGCAGCAACAGTAACAAGTACACCCTTTGGCAAAGCTCTTGCACAGAGCAGGAGGAAAATTTTTTTTGAAAAGTGGAGCGTTTCCCAAGTTAAACCCTGGTTGTACAACACCCTCACTTTATTATTGCAAGAATATCTTTGAAAATATCTTTCATCCCACTACAGGGAAAAAAATACTGTGCACCATGCACACCATCAGCAAAGAGAAAAAGAGACAGTTTAGGATTCTTTTGGTTTGCAAACCAAATTCTTTTCTTGGATATGCCAGTGGGGATCTATAACAAGACCATTGAATTAATAGGAATTACTAAATGCTTTCACAACATCAAGTAGATCAGAACTGGACCGTTAGATAACATTTATACACAGGAAATTTCGTTCTAAAAGGAAGCATCTATTTAACTAACCTACAGAAATTCTTTGCTTGACTCCTCTTTTATCTAAGCAAATTAAAATAATACCAAGGAAGCTTCCATGCAGCAAGTAAGCAGACACTAAAGTAAAATCCTCAACAGCATGGGAAGTTCTGTGCATGCTGTCATGAACATGAATAATATTCACTACACACCTTTTGAAAGAAGAGCCACTGAACCTGTGACAAGCAATGCTAAAGTCTGTGGGAAATTTGTGTGTGTGTGAGTGTGTGTATGTATGTACATGGGTGTAAACAGTAGTTCATTAAAAGATGTGTACATTGTAGTGATGAGCCAGCCAATGAAATGAGCCAAAGGGCAGACTTTGACTTGGCTCAGCAGTCATGAATGAAGATGAGCCAAAGAGGAGCAAAGGACATTGCAAACAATTTGGCACAGGTTCCTGGCAGTCAGTGATCACTTCAGGTATTTTTCTTTCAAGGTGTGTACAGGCACATCCAGTGACTCACCTGTATTTATATCCAGAGAGCCAAGACGGACCCATATCTTGGCCCTGAGCTGCACCAAGTCCCATATTTATAACCTGTCTTGTTCCAGTAAATAGAAAGCAAGAAGGGGAGCTGCCTGTTAAACTGTCGACTTGTAAAAGTGAAGGGTTTTTTCAGCTGATTGAAAATCTACAGAATTGGATCTGACTGATGCAGAATAACTCTGCCTCTTTGAGGTGGAGAGAGAGTCGCCAGCCAGTGGGATGAGGAACTTGTCTAGCTGTTCCTACAACATCCTTGCTCCATAAAACCTGCAGTAACTTCACTCTTCACTCATTGTCACAGGTTTATCAGCCAGGGAAGTATATTCCTATCACTGATCATCCATAGTGAGAGCTTAGAGACCTCAATGAACTGTCAGTCTGTTTTTGCTGCATATAGCCATGAACTTAAGGCTTGCTGTTTCCCTCGTGTCTGCTTGCCCACTGAAGTTACTGGGATTTCAGTATATTTGATATACTCTGTTCTACGTATTCCATTCCCCTCAGAACTTTTCTGTCATTCCCTTTCAAACTCCCTTTCAATGTAAATCTACAGACCTTCAACTGATATAAATAAAATTACTTACTCTCTGCCTAAAGTCACCTTGCCACCTGGAATAACAATGTGGTCAAGAAGAGATGTGGTGAGCCATTATTTTTAATTTCTGCTTTATTTTGAGACATATTTGACTGTCATTTTGCCTTGTCATTGCTAAAGGAGAACAGAGGTGGCTGAACATGATGATAAGCAGAATTGTAAAAGCCTAAGTAAAGGTATAGATTTGCGATAAGCCTTACTCAGCATGTGGTAAAAAAGAACATTTTTAAGTGTTGCAGTGGTAAAAGTTAGGCTACACTGCAGGCCCTGAAGTCAGGATACCTTTTTATTGTCTTTGAGGCATCCTGGAAGCCCTTCAGTTCCACATGTTGCCTTAAAATGAGTGTATCTATCTGAATAACCTACACAATCCAAACCTACAGGATTTTTAAAATAATTTTGGAAAATAAAGGTGAAATAACAAATAGATTCATGGAGCAAACCAAGTTTAACATGAATCAAAGAACACTTTTCCCACTGAAATTAAAGAAAATCAAAAGAAACAAAGCCACCTGATAGTTCCTGTGGTCTAGGTGCCATTCCTCCTAAAACCCTCAAAAATGGAATTCAAGAATTTCCCTCATGAAATATGAAGAAATGAGGTGCTTTGGAAAGAAATATGTTGTTACCAGTCTGGATGTCTGTTAGTCCTTCACTTACTCAGACTTCAATTCCATTGTCCATACAAAGGACCACTGAGCTGGACAGGAGCTACAAAAAAATAGTCAACTTAGATGAGTGAATCATCTACTTGGAAAAAAAAAAGATATATTAAGCTCAGAAATGGATCTGCTGGAAGACCAAATGTTCCTTCTCATGTTGTCTTGTAGTCCTGTCCTGGACCATGTGAGTACCTGACCTGCAGTCTCCGCAATGGACAGCAGGTAACTCCATGTACAGAAGACTATAAACAAAACACACAAAACCAAGGACTCACCACCAGAAGCAGATTATGCCTTAGACTCAGCTTGAAAACAGTGCCTTGACTAATGGTGCTTGCAAAGAGTTTGAATGAGGATAATGAGGTGGTTCTGCAACACATGTTTACAGGTGCTTCCTCTGTAGCTTGAAAAGCAACTAGAGATAAAATACAAGGATGTCAGCTTGAAAAGGAGACAAATTGGCTTATTAACTTTGCTTTCCTGGCAGTGTTAGCAGGCTGAATATGTTTCAAAAAAAAGCAAAAGGGGTTTTTTGTTTTACATCTAAAAATGGAGTAATGAAAACTGTGATATTACATCTACATAGGGAAACATTATGAATATTTATTTCTGTTTTATTTTAACTGGATATTCCCTGAAGATAAAAACATTTTCATTTATGATGAAAATCCAATTATTCAAAGTCATTAGTCTATTCTCCTTCACTTTCTCTGCACTTTTGCCCATAAAACTCAGGCTTTGAGAAGTTAATTACTAGCAGAAAAGTAAAAACTTCTGAAACTTTCCACTTTAGTAGAAAGTTATTTTTCATTAAATAAGTTACATGTAGATTGTCCCACTGGTGGAGATGTAGACCACTTAGCCATACACCACAAAGCTCTCATGGTCATGGAATGAAATGGACATTTTCAGAGATATCAGCTCTATTTACAAAGCTGAGAAGGGCCACGTTGTGCAAGAACATGTTTCTAACAGTGCAGCTGATTAGCTCAGAGACATGTGCCTACAGTGTTTGCATAGAAGACTTTAACTCTTAATGCTTTCTGAAAAAATAATTCAGCATCAAAAATTGAGTTTAAAATCTACTTTTGATTTGAAAGCAGCTTTGATACAAAATTTTAATAAGCTTTAAAAAAAGACTGCCTTTGCAGAAGGAAATTGCGCCTTTGAATACCCAAACATGATACTGAGTCTACTCTGCATAAAATATTTACCTTTACAATCAGCTGAGAAGTTTTCATCTATCTGGGTATCAGACTGAACCTAGTTTTCATCAGCTTTGCTGGGAATTAAGTCCACCACAGATTCTTGATTAACATATTCATTGCACATTATCTCTAAAAAAATACATGGATTTTTCCTAAATTTTATGCATAGTCTGACAGTAAAACAGAGGGCTCAGAAAACGGCACCTGAGTGGCTGAGAGAAGACAGATTCAAGCAGATCTGTGTCACATCTTCCTTGAATATGTGTTTTCTTTGTTAACTTAAATACAATTGCTTATAGAAGGCAACAATTAATGGCCATACACACAACACACCTGAAGTAATGTATTTTGGGTCAAAACTTAAAAAATTCAAACTCTCAGATAATGCCAGGACAAAATTCCTTTCACAGTTTTACAACTCCCCTATGAATATTCATGTATCTAAGTGATTCTTATTCCCCTCAGTAAAGGTGGTTCAGTATTTTCTCTGAAGCCTTACAGCTTTATGTACAAAATCAGTAATTACTGTGAATAGAAACCTACCACAACACCTAAGAACCAGGCACTTAGCTTAAAGTCTGTTCTGAGGATGACTGAATATTCTATTTAAAAGCTAGTTTCTTTTGATAATGACTACTTAGAGCTTGATCTCATTTCTTTTGCCAGTTCAATGACAGTAGCATGGCTATTGCTGAATACTGCAATGCCAAAATCCTGTCTTTAGTAAAGGCTTAAGTCCTCACCTGTGGAAAAACACAATGGGCAGATACACAGACAAAAAGTTCAGACGGGTTTGAAAGAGAAGTAATATAATTTCTTTCTATGAATGAAATTACCCTAAATCACACTTACAGGGCTCATTAAAAGATGAAATGTACTTGCTTCTCATTCTTGAAATGTATGTCATGTCTAAAAAACCTCCTGAATACCCACAAATACTGGAAGAGAGAAATCACCTCTGAATTCAACAGCATTAAGAGATGTCATTTTAGTTCAATGCAATGTAAAGTAGTTTTTTTCATCCATTATCATAATATTTAAATAACTGCTACTGCTGCTATAAATCTATCTTAATCATAAAATCAAAGTTCCCTTTGCATATACAAGAGATCTTGAAAACTGGATGAAAGTCTGCCAGATTGTTCCCAAAGTACGTAATCCTTATAGAGGTTATTCTCAGAGCATACTAGTGACTTCAAAACCCAAATATACTCTCTAAATCTCAGTGCACCAGACAGAAAAATATCCATCCAAGGCTCCTCACAGACCTGAGATTGCCCTGTGTAAGTCACAGGTAGGTGTTATATTCCTTAGTGTACCATCTGTCAAGTGACAGACATTGGCAGAGATTGTTCTTTATTCAGCTTTTTTTCTCCTCTCACAAAGCTAGTTTTAATTTTTTTCCTCAGTATTTATAGGAGTCAAACAAGCTGCTGAGGATTTATGCTTTGTTTTTTAATGTTAGAGCTTTCTCACCTTTTCACTTCAGTCTCGGTCACTCGTGGTGGTCGCATCTTGCCAGGTTGGGGATGATGCATCTGATGGATCTGATGAAGAGCAGTACCTCTGAAATACAATATGTGAAGAAATACCAGCTAAACAGACCACAAGGGCACAACACCATGTCAAACCTTGTAAGACCTGACTGTAGACAAAGTGTGCAGGTTGAAGGTCTTTCGGTGACTGAAATGAGCAAGACAACATTTCAGGATTTGCCATCATTGCAGACTGGGCTCTTAGTATTGCATTAAAACATCACCATGTGCAGAAGCATAAAGTGGCATCTGTTTTGTTATGGCTCAATATTTATGATGAAAAAGCCCCTGGTGGCAGTGCACAACTTTCAGTGTAGTGCAAAATTTCTTCTGCCTGAAAAGTCTGATTTAAGAAGGCTGCCTGAAACACTCAGTCTCTATTATGTACCTGCAGGGGGTTGTGTTTGTCCAGATTCATATGGCCAAAATTAGGTAAGACTTTGTCCCTCACCACTGACTGATCAGACATTATCAGGCTGGATCTCATCACTGTGTGTGCAAGCAAATGAAGACACAATTAACTGTAGCTTAATTAGTTTGGCCCATGGTACATGGCCATAAAAAAATGTTGACCAACAGCATACTTATAGAAATATTTAGCACATATTTGCAAAAAGATTATGCCAAAAAGTTGGTTCTGCCAAACATTTGTAGACTGTTGTGATGACCCACTGAATAAAGAAACCTTAAGGGTCATCACAAGTGTCACTGATACTGGAAGGAGGCATCTCAGAACCGGCACCACTGCAGCATGTGGGGAAGACCAGCTGGATCCAAGGACATGAAGTAGGCTAAAAATATAAGCACACACTTGAGTTCTTTTGTATTTAGGGATGCTTTTTTTCAGACTGATCATTTGAAAAAAAAAGACAAGATCATTATGAAAGTGAGAAACATAGAATTTTTGATAAGGAAATGTACTCATCAGAAATATAATCAGTACATTCTTCTGACTAATATGATTTAGATGTAAGCCCTTTGATGATATTTGTTACAATACAGAAGGTACTTCTTTATGTGACACCGGATATTGCAGGGCTTGATTGCTGTGACTGAGGGCTTTAGGCGTTATATAATGAAAGACTTACGATTTAAAAAAATCCCCCAAATTATAAACAGAGTATCCTGGCTCCATTTGCCTTTGAAGGTGATGAAATTGTTTTGCTTACATAAGCCACTAGGAGTAGCTCCCCTGTCAGACTGCCTGTGCTCATATTCACCTGTGTCTACTTGGTCTCCTTTTCACAGTCACCTGTGTTTGTAAGGGCTCTCTTTGCATTGTGCCCTCACCTGTGATAGCATCTCCTCCAGCAAGAGTAGTACACTTAGGAACACTGTCCTGTCTCCAGAGCCTGCCCAACCTTTCCATGAGAGCTGATGGACTTACAGTCATTTTTTTGTGACTTCAGGGGCCAAGTTTGTACAGTTCTCATGGCACCTGTGAATTGGTCTTTTAGTCTTCCCAAACAAGAATAGGAAAAAAGTCTTTTTTCTCCAGGGCCAGGAAGAAGTCTAGCAGCAGCACTGGTCCTTCATTTCCTTCCCTCACCCCTTCAGGTCAATATAAAAGATAAAAAATTGCAGATTTTCCAGTGTCTTTTTTACCCGTCGACTCTTCTTTCTTCTCTCTCATTCTTTTTTTTTTACTATGTGTCCTTTTCTAGTAATTATTTATGATTCAAAGGGAAAGCCTTGTGGCTTATATGCCGGTGGATGATTTCAGTCCTGATCAGTCAGGTAATTTTAGTGGAGTTGGGAAGTCGCTTAAGTTGGGAGGCTGGGAAGAGGCTGACTTCTTTAGGAGAGCTACAAAGCTGAATCTCTCAAATAGAAGTGAATCTTGTGAGCTGTGGAGCCCACATTTGGATCTGAATTCCCATGCTGTCTGTGAGGTTTTGGGTCCCATAGATCAGGCCATATCTGAAATGAAACATTGGTGTTTGCCACCCTTGTCTCCATTCAGGCTACTTTCTTGAATCTTTGTTTTTAAAGTTACACAAAATAATCAGCTGACTGGCAGCTACCAAAGAGAGTGATGATGCACCAACCTTATTAGTTGGGCTGACTCCTATTATATATACTCATAAGATGACTGTCCTGCTTTGGATGTCTCTTTGGTCATGCAGTTAGAAAAATGAGTTCAGTTCTGGGCACATAACACTGACTGGAGGAAGGGAGAGGAGCAGGAGAGCGTTTCATGGGAAATAACACATATGATTAAGCACTGGAATGATTGATTTATGATAAAAGATTAAAAGAACAGAATATGTATAGCTAAAGGGAGACATGCTGAATGCCTATGAGTAAGTCAATGCTGTAACCACCAGAAAAAAGAGGAGTAGGCTGCAGGGGCCTATGAAAAAAAATCTGGAGCAAAGGATATGATGGTGTCTTCCAGGGAAAATTCAAGAGCGAAATTCTGGGGGAATGACATCTAGGTGAGACTGCAAAACCACTGCTGCAGCACGTTTTGGGATAGTGACAGTCTTTGGTGTGGACTTGCTTGAAAGCTTGACCAAAAAGGCCTACCAGTTATGAAGAAAGGAAAAAGAAAAGAAAACATCTTCCTTGTGATACCAAAGCAACTGTAAATTTGCAACTGTGAAAAAGCTGGGGTTGAAAGATGCCATCGGGTTAATCTTATCTCTATTACTCTTGTAGAAACTGTCATAATTACCTTTTTATAAAAACTCCTTCTTGGGGGGACCTGAGGAAAAGCAGGATGTACAAGTCTCAAATTTAGAGTGTTTGAAATTAGTTTTTGGCTAAGAGAGGTGTGAAGCTTTCTTCCGAAAAGAAATTCTTCCCATTTACCATCTTGTTAGCATTTGAAAATCCAAGCACAGAGTCTGTCTAAAATGTTTTTTTGCTGTTCAATATGTAATATATTCATCTGAGAGAGGCTGAAGAGCTGGTACATGCAATGAGCTGCTTACCTGCTGAGCTCCAGAGGGCCTCCTCTTTTCTTTTACTTAAAAAAAAAATAAATCCAGGAAATGAATAACTCTGTAAACAGACTTCAGTGTTACATACTTTCATATGCCAAAAGGTACCAGAGTCAGAATTAAGGTTAAAAATGAACTTCCCTGTGCCCAGGAGTGAATAGCTAAAAAGGGCACATGTATTATAAAATACGATAACATATTGTCTCTGAACTAATATTATTTCTGTATCTTTAGGTACACAGGAATAGTAACTTGTGGTTGTTCTTACTGTTTCCCAGATTAAGGGTAAATAGAACCAGAGAATGTCTTTTGTACAATAGTTACCTAGTAAAACTCTACTTTAACTACAAACTACAGGTGACGTATGTAACATAGTGGTGAGTGAAACATTTCTGGGAAAACTATTTACCCAAGTTGCACAGAGAGAAGAGAACTTATCGTGTAAAAACATCTTGCTTTGATATGCTAGAATATACAAATATGGGAGGAGGTAAGGTGGGGTTAGTAGGTGATACAGAAGTTAATCAATGGTTTAAAAAAAGAAAGAAAAAAAAGACAACAGCACAATGGAAAAATAGATTGAGTGCCATGCATGAAGGAGGCAAAGCTTGGCTTGTCTATTGCTTAACCTTAATGTTCTTTTAAGGTAATATTTATATTTCATAATAACGGAGGAGATAAAGCAGCACCTACAGAGACAGGTGAAAGCACTGCACTTCCCTGCTTACACTCTGAGCTGGCTGGACACGAGCTGGCACCAACCAAGAGCCATGTAAAGGTGTGGGCAACAGGACATCAGTTGAACCAGGAGTGTCAAATCCTGGCCAAGGAGGCATGGGAATGTTATGCAGAGCCATAATGCACCTTACCTGTTCTTTTGTCTTTCTCTGAAGTGGCTCTATAAAGCTATGGAATGCTACTAGGCATGAGCATGTCCTGTGCAGAGCTTTGTGTCTCCAGCCCTCTGTTTCCTCAGTTGTAATGTTGCCCCTGTTGCACCAGTACCTTGTGAGGACTTTGTGTCATGTATTTTGAAAGCTGTCAGAAGCCAGAGTGGAGGAAACCTTTCCCAGAACTGCATGATACCTTTACCTAAACGTTATAATACATATTGCTACTGAGGAACACCATTAAAACGACATCTATTTTTGGTTGGAATAAAAACCAGCAGGAAAAATTGAGAAGCTTATTTAAAAAAATGCTCAGGATACTGGATAAGATGTTCTTAATTCTCATTTTCACTATAAAAACAGAAATCCTATTCTCTAAGAAATTAATTCGGAACGACATCACGTGCTGGTAGGAAAACTTATCAGCCTCCCTTCCCACTCTGCACTGGCAGTGGAACCGGCACATCTGTTGGTGTTTTGGTAGAAACATTTGTCATCCCAGTTATTTGGACAATATAAATGTTAGCTATGATTTTGGGTTGTTTCTAACAAACAAGTGTACAATTTGGGGTCTACCATCAGTATGGAGGATTGTGTAAAAGAAAGAAATAAAGAAACCACACGATTCTCCTCTCTAACAAGATCACGGTCACAGGGAGGAAAGTGAAGAGGCTCAGCGAGTGTGAAAGCCAGCAGTGATGAGACATAGATGTGTTTAACTCCAGGACTACTATCTATTCCCAAAAGTTAAAAACAGTCTTTATGTGTCAAGAGGACAATACTGGAAAATGCATGATAGGACACATAGGATATGGACAGCTGCCAGGCCTCTGAACAGCTGTGTGGTGTATAAGAATTACTGCAGCTGTATTTAAACTAGAAATTAAATCTCTCTTTTTTTTTTTTTTTTTTTTTTTTTTTTTTTTTTTTTTTTTTTTTTTTTTTTTTTTTTTTTTTTTTTACTTAATGTGTTCAGGCTTTTCACTTACCCGAAAGGAAACATTAGCAATTATGAAATGTTTATTTCCCCACAAGACATGCTGTTTTGTTTCTGCTGTCTGTGATCTCTGATGTTCAGGAGACATCACTGCTCATCCTTTGCTCTGTGTGTGTGTAGAGCAGGGGAGATATCTGCTTAACCTGCTGTCGAGTGAGAGCAAGGCATTCAAACCCAACTTTGCACCACTTTAGGAACAACATGAAAAGGAATAAGAAATCAGTTCTTTCCTGGTGTTTTGGAAACACTGGGAAAGAATCTGATACCAGTATGTGTTCAGGATCCTTATGAGGCCAAGAACTTCAAGGCAGGTTCCCGCAGTGTGACTGATCTGATAAGCCTGGTGGGTGTGCAGGAGGTAGAGCAGTTTTTCCCCAGGTTTGGAGGTACTTCACTCACATTTGTGAAAAGTTTGCTCATAAGAAATGAACTTATCACAGCAGAGCTGGAGTAGATGTACTTTTGCCTGTTCTCCAGACTCACATGTTCCTTTATCATTTTTGTTAAAAAAAAATAAATTAAGAAACACATGAAGTCAAGAGGGGATACCTCATCCTGAACTTTCTCTCCCTGTCTCTGTCATTCAGAATAAGTAGAACAGAGAGCTGGGAAACATGCATGTGAGCTGTTTCTAGAGAAGAAGAGAGAAAAGCCCTATGAATTACACAAATTATCGGCAATTTTAAATTCCATAAAGGACAATTTGCCTTGTTGTGGCACACTTGGCTGTTCACTAAGGCCAGCCCATCAATGGGGTATTAGATGTCCTCCACAGTGTGGACACAGAGCTGCTGGTTTCCACACAAGCTGTCAGCTTTATTACTGCTAGAGCTAAACAAGATAGTAGCAGGTACCTGTGGTTTTGGAATGAAAATTCTTGGGTTCTCCCTGCAAAGCCACATCTACAGTGTGTGGTTTGGCTGGCAAATGTGGGTTCTGATTTGTATGCAACCCTGTGGACACTTCTAATTTAATGTTTGTATGAAAGGCTAACTCTGTGGCCACTTTTAATTAAAGGAGATTTCCGGTAAAGTTAGTCAACAATTTTTGTTGCTGAAGGGAGAGTACAGAGCCGTGCTAAAGAATTTTTGAACAACGGTTGTGAAAATAAAAGGTATAAAATTTGGTGCTTTATTGTAAAAATTAAATGCTGAAATTTTCAATTGATATGAATTCTCAAACTTTCTTTTTCTGTTCTTCATTACTCTCTCTAGATCCACTGGAAAGGAGAGGAAAGGGTTAGAAACATAACTGCCCCAGGCTTGCAAGGCAGTACTGTCATTTTCTGGTGTCCCTTTGAATCCACATAAAATTTTGGTGTCATAACATCCATGGGGAGAAGATACCAAGTTCTCTACCTGCTTGTTTTGAACACAGATCTTACTACATTCCAGGAGGGATGTTATACTTTGTACTGGTGCATTTTCCTGCTTGAACTCCTAAACACTTCTTTTTGGTGAGGGCTGGTCAACAAACCTAATTTGTCACCAACAATGACACTCATACCTCAAAAATAGAGTCTGATACTCTTTATTATGATATAGTAGAACTCCATCTGTTTTGCAGAAGGGTGAATGGTCTCATATTAGGAAAATAAACAGAAGATAAAGTACGTCTTTGGGTTCACAATTAATCATCTAAAAGTTTTTACGGTGCAAATAAAAAAAAAGTCTCACTAGAGTCAGCTATGAAAAAGAGTAGAGACAAAAATTTAATTTGGAATGGAAACTGGTTTTCTAGATTAGAAGTACTGAAATTTTGAACAATACCTGTGAATAATGCCTAGTGAATCAGAAAGAATGGCAAAAAATCATGGATATTTACATGGCTAGAAATCTATAAATTATTAAATTTTAATAAATAAAATTATTTTCTTTTGATAATTTCAGGTGATAATTTTGATAATTTCACTTCTTTTTTTTTTCCTACTGTAATTATCTGATCTTAAAGATGTGCAAACAAGCTGCCACAAGTGTTTGGCTACTTAGTAATAACTGTGCACCTTCTTACCTATCAGTAAATATAAGATCATTTACTTTCAAGAGGGGGAATTCAGAGGAGGGATAGGCAACCTCAAATTACCACACATTTATAACCATGTACAAGTCTCCCCACAGGCAGTTACCACAGATGAGCTAAATTACTGCAAATTCAGACTCAGGGTTGCATCATATTAACCGCATTATGTGCCTATCTTTACATTTTAAAACAAAACATAATTTCTAGCCAGAAGACATCCAATTCTTATATAGTGATGTTAAACTGAAATGTTTAGACAGCTGGAAACAAACAAAACATCAATTTTTGTTAACTTAGGAAATTTGTTGATTTCACTCCTTTTCTGCAGAAAGTTTTAGCTTCAATCACTTTTTAATATCCTACTGGCATATTTTTTTCCCAAAAGTAATTCTCTACAATCTTAAGGTGAAATACCTTTTTCCTGTTGAAGTCAATGGAAGAATATAATTTGATTTTCATCAGGAATTCCTGTCAGTTCCTGAGAATGTAGAAACAATCTATATTTTCTCATTCTTCTTCCTATAAAATTCATGCTACACATTTTAAAGTCTGGGTTTGTTTTTTTTCCTGTGACTCTGAGGTCTGTTAAATTTAGAAGCATTCGACGAAAATTAGCTTACAAAAAAAACAGCAAAAAAAATCAGAAATCTGAAGAAAGATGACAATTCTGATAATTTATGAAAAAAGACTGGTAAGACTTGTAGCCCATAATGGATCTAAGAAGGTGCAGCACTCTCTGTACCAAAGCAATATAAACCTGGACAAAACTCCAGAGTTTGTTGTGTCATTTCTGAACCAGGTGCTGTTGGAAGATCGGCCATATTCATTTTCTAGTGCTCACCCAGAGACCAAACCTCACAGCTCAGGAGTGTGAGTTCACTTAGGGCTGTACGTTGCCATTTTTACTCTGTAAGCCATGTCATCTGCATCTGAATTTTGAATTTCTTCTGAGCTATGACCAAAACTTTTGACTGCACATCCATCTCCCTCCCTTGGGGAATTTCTGTGGGACACACACTGCTGACAGGGAATAGCTTCACCAGGACAACTAGGGCAGTTCACACCTTGAACTATTAAGAAATGAGCCATAGGTTTTCACAGTCCCTCTCTAAAATGGGTTTTATGTTGCTCACCTGGAACATGTTAGTCTTCACCAGCAGGTAACTTTTATTATCCCTATTCAAAATACTGAATGATCAGGTACTGCTTGGTTGTTATTGTTGGCCCCATATTGACTTGATGAAAAGTGAGTCTGAAGTTCATTCTTCACCAAGTTACTCCCCCATATGTCAGATGGCTGTGAATTAATTTTATCACCTCAGTTAAATGCATTTTTTGTCAATATTTTCAAGATTCTGATCTATTTGGGAATTTTCAATTTTAGTGTCCAAATGCAATGATTATTGTGGGAGCCATATACAAAGTTCTTTTCTATTACTTATTTTTTTCATTCCCAAGAGAGACAATGTGTATTTTTTAAACAGGAGACATTAATCATAGGGTCATTCAGGCTGGAGGCAGGAGCTGGAGAGGTCTCTGCTCCAACCCCCTACTCAGAGAAGAGTGAATACATCATTCACAGAGCTGTATCAACTCAGGGACTTATAGTGAAAGTTATAAAACTGAGGAAACTTTGGGGGTTTACTAACATCTCCATATACTCATTGCCTGCCTAATGACATTTTAAAAATAATACAGGTTCGTGAATCATAGATAATCTACCTGTGTACTTGCCAATCCAGTTGTTACTTTGATTCACTTTAATAACACCCATTTTTGCTCCAGTTTTTGTATCTTACTATTCACCTGCTGTCTTCCTCACCTACATGGAAAGAATGAAATGAATTAAGTGGAATCAGTCTGTACAATCAGAGCTGAAGCCTCCTGAGCTGAAAAATGACTCACATTTATCTGCTGGCATCTCTCCTCACAGATCTCCTGCAGCAACATCTCTCAAATTCTCTACTAATTGAACCATTTTCTGAATTCTAGCAGTGAATGGGACTTTGTGAGACAGAGACTATCTACCATATGAAAATTGTCGTTAGTGGGAATGGCAGTTTTCCTAGAAGATTTTTGATTAAGGTATATTGAAAGAGAAGTTGGAGAAGTGTAGTTTACTGCAAGCCTGCATTAAGCATTGACCTTCATGCTGCTCAGTAGTAAGCTAAGAAGCAAAGATGTTAAAATACAATGGAAAGCTTAAAGAGAAGTGACTGTAAGTAAAAATATATACTGGATTTGGGAAATGCATGAGTGTGTTTTTATTAAAAACATTAGTGTCACCAATATTAAGATTTAGACATACACACATGATCTAGTTCTCTAGACAGCTAAAATGACATGTTCTTCTTCTCCTGCACTATGTATCCAGCTGCATTGTCTTTCCTACTTCATTTTTGTAATTGCTTAATTCCACAGCCCCATTTTTTATGGTCTATTAGTATGGAGCAGCAGGTGTTCATCAAAAACTCTCAGTGTCGCTAAGAGCACCCACGACATAATAAAAACTTATGAAGGATCAATTCAAGTACAGCAAGGCTGTTTTTCTCTTGTGGGTAGAGAATCCCTCCCTGACAGCTAACAGACTCCAGTAATGCCAAATGGAAGCTTTTCTGCTAGAAGAAAAATTGCATTACAGTAAAGAGTGTGAAAATCAAACTGTACTGAAGAAGAATACAAAAATCATTCTGCTGAGTTAAAGAAAAAATGTCTATTCTGCCCAGAGATGTGCTTGGTATCATTAGATGGTTGTAGGTGCCAGCAGAAAGCAGATGAGCAGTGCCTATTCCTGAGCTGTGTACTTCTGGCTCTGCCAGTCTGCAGGTTAGAGCCTTCCTGAGATAGAGGATTGTTTCCGGGTGTTTGAAGGCTGATGGCCTTTGTTTTATCTGCTTTATACATTTTGCATAGAGAAAATCCTGCAGCAGCGTGTTCCACAGTGTAACAACTTGGTAAGTGAAAAAACTTCCTTTGTTTTATTTGCTTTGACTGTTCTAATTGCTGATTCTTCTGTGTGTCTGTTAATTTCTGTTTTACCAGTAAAGAGAAATAGTCATTCTGATTTACTTTTCCCATGTAAAATTTAAGTTGTATAGACTTTACAATTGGAATCAATGTTCTTAAAGGTCTTATCCAACCTAAATAGTTCTATGATCCTATGAGACTTTTTTTTCTTCTTCTCTGCGTGGGTAGAAAAGATCCTGCTCAAGCTTACTGGTATGAGTTTTCTGGACAAATGTGTTTATACACATTCCAACAAGAACAATTCTTTTCCTTCAATTACACTGTTATGATTTAGAAGAAGGTAACAAACCTGTGGAGGTAAAGTCAGAGGAAAAGGTGGCCAGAGTTTACTTAAACTCTCACCAGCTTTCTGTGCTCATCTGATCCATATCTCTGATCATGCTGCAATTTATCCCACAGTAGCTGCAAGGAATATTTTCCACATCACTGTAGTACTGAAGGAAAAAGTCCTGACTCACTTTTACGCATATTCCACCTTTCTTTTTATGACTGTATGTATATGTTCACACAGCTACATACACCCCTAAATTGAAAAAAAAGAAAATTTTTTCCTCTTTCATCACGTTTTTACTGTGATGTGTTCATTTCACATCCTTGGATCTCAGCTTTGCAATTGAATCTCATAGTGGAGATGATCTTGGATTCTGCAGGTGGATGGATTTTAAATTGATGTGAACAGGACTGGATCCATGTTTTTATTCTCTCACAAAGACACAACCAGTCTTAGGAGCACCTATTGGATGTACAGCCGAAACTTTCCCCGACCTGTGAAGTCTCCTCAGGTGTTGCCTGATGCTGTTTCCTTGTGACCAGAACCATCCTTTTCCCCACACAAACTCCTGTACAGGTGGAACGTTGCCATGCAGTGATGCCATGTCACGATACCACGGAGGATGAAGGGCACTCAGCTGCAAGGAGGAAAAAGTTGTAGCTCTGAAAAAACTACGGCATTTTTCCAGATAAGCAGCATTGAGGTCTGCAAGTTTAATGGCTTTGTTCTTTCCAATCTGGTGGAAATGATGGTGTCTTTTTCAGGTTATTGCCTACCTTCACTATTTCTTCCTGCACCAAGGAACATTGTCGTATCTATTTAGAGGTAAAGGAAAAAAACCCTGGGATTAAACCTCAGATGTTTGGAGAAGGTTTCCATCTACATTTGAGAGTTTGGTTTGCATTTTATTATTTGCATCTGTCACTGATGTATATAGATAACTAACAGTGGGGCTAGAAATCCCTTGGTCCTCCAAGTCCACAGCCCTCAGGTCACTGTTTAAGATGTCACTTGTCAACTACACATAAATATTTAGATTGAATAGAGGTGTAGACCTCAGTTGCTCAATGCTCTCCACACATCTTCCTAACAGCCAGACACTTCGGACTTTTTCCCCAGGATCTTCCTCTCTGGAGGATCACAAAAATAGGCCCCCCTCACCTCCCACAGGCACCACAGGCTGTGCTGGTGCCTCCAGAACTTGGGATCTGGGTAGAATCCAGGCTGCAGTTGTGTAACAGGCTTGTCTCTGCATGGCAATGGCAAACTATGTACATCTTGTTGTTTGAGGAACAGCTTGGCATGAATAGAGAGATTTGCTGCTTGGAAATTGGTTTTGCAACAGGAGGCATTTGCTGTTGGTTCCTAGCAGAGAGGCAGGGTTTTCTGCTACCCCATGTGCTGTCTAGAAAGCTTGGTACTGCAGATTAAATTTTTGCTGCTGAGGACAATATTTTCTGCTTACGCAACAGCCCTCACCCTCATTTCACTTAGGCAAAAACATTATCAGCTGCACTGGTGGTTGGATAGTTTCTCCAGACATCAAAACCAAAACCAACATGAGTTTTGTTATCTAGGCTACATATATAACATGATTTTAAAGGCCTTGGAGCATTTAAGAAAGGATAAATGAATTAAAGACTGTATTATTAGCCCACAGTGGACTATACTTGTCAAAATTTGTTGAATATCCAAATTAAGTTAAAGCTAATCCCTACATGAGCCTATAAAAACCTGTTCCCAACAAGTCTTCATAATAAACTCTTTGTGCCATGAAATATGAATTAAATTGTTTTAAAGCAATAATGTTTAGGTAAGTAAAAAGAAGTTTCCTACTGAGAGATATTTTGTGAACAAAATTAAATATTATAAAACCATATTATTAAATTCTGTCAAAAAGGCATTAATCTTGTTACTCTGGCATTGGTGCCTTGGTTCTCCATAATTATGGATTAAGACTTCAGACAGAAATATAGTATGGAAGGTGTTTTTCACAGTTCCTGAAAAAGAAAATAAAACTTGAAAGTATAAACCTTTAGACTCTCAATATGTCATTCTATTGTTATTATTAACTTATTATGTGCTGACTTTATGATTGGCATTGTATAAAGCTCAGTATGAATATGGTCCCTGCACAAATGAATTCATAAACTGTGGAATCAACCTCAAAATATTTGGTAGTATAAGATGGTAAAACACGAGGATATCGATGTGTGCTGAGGTTAAAGAAAAGTACTTCATTATTTTCAGTAACTTGTGTGAGGCTGATCTATCACTCTTGATCACATTGTAGGAAAAAAAAATCACCTTTTATAGAGAGAGAGGATGTGGGAATGGAAAGTTTGTTTATCCCAGAAAAAGGTGCAAGGAAAAGACAATTTTTGAAGACCACAACATTGGTCTCACAATGTGCTAAGGACACATGTACAACTCTGAGTAATCTCATGTTTACCTGCCCACCAGTCAGGGCCAGGTCTAAAATAGTCATGTCCTCTAGTCAGCAAAGATAGATAGCATATTCCACTCTCAGAAATGTTTCCAGGGTAGGTGAATTGTCTTTTGGAAGTGTCTCTCCCTTTCACTGACTATGTAACGAGCTTAGAGTTGCCCTTGGGACACTTTCTTAAGGAACAGAAAGTATATTACACCTAAGGGAAAAGAAGGCAATACAAGCAAAGAAGAGAACGGATGAGGACACAGAAGATGAAGGTCCAGCTGTTCCTGGCTCCCTAGGCAGTAGGCCAGTGAGAGATACAAAGTGATGGTACCAATCAAAGCTGTTCCAGTGCTGTACTTCAACAGATGGTTGGACATTTAATTATCTCAGGGTTACAACCACAGTTTCGATAGTCCACAGTCTCCCCTGCACACAAGAAGTGCTCTAGCACAAAAGAGAAAAAATTCCATCATTTCCATCAACTCCAATTTTATGCGAGGGAAAGAGAGTTAAAAAATCATAAGAAATGCTTTAGACAGAAACCAAAGTTTTAAGATCTCTGCAGAGGATTTTTTTTTTTTACCATGTTGAATTACACCTCATGATTTTTTTAATTTCCCCACTACAACTAGTAAAAGAATTCTGAAGGTTTAGTACTTTTCCTAATTGGATTATCTCTGAATGAATGCAATAGGTAAATGTGTCTGTTCTAGTACTTGGACACCATAACTCTACCACTCTTCCCTGTAAGTCATTGTCGTTGGATCATAACCCCGGTATTCAGTCAGCATTTTTTGCTATAATCCAGGTCGCTTATTCAGATTTTTTGTTGGTAATATGACATGCTTGGGATTTTATTACACTTTTTTTACACCCTAAAGCAAATGCAGGCAGCCATTAAGCATGGGGGAATGCTCTATCACATTTATTATGTCTGATATTTACTTTATGTTGGTAATTCACTAAGACACAAGAAAAATAAACTCAGAAAATGTGTAATAAACTGGAATTTTCAGTCGTTGTAGAAGACTAAGTTAGTTATAGAGTCTGTCACCTCCAAGTAACAGTTCTGTAATTAATTCAAAATGGCAGCTTTGTGATGGTGATTAATTAATCTAGGTAAATCAGTTGGTTTCATCAATTTCATAGAGACTATTTGTCCACAGCACACTTTTTAGACATAGGATTGACTGAAATACATGCTTTTCACCTCTGTAAATATGGCAAGAATTACATTTTCACCCCACCTGGTCCCCCTTTAACTTTTCAGATCTTATGTGGGAAGAGATCTTTCACTGTAGCTAATATTGCATCTACTGTTTATGCAACTAGAGAAATACAGAAAGTTGTGTTCAGTCAGATGGGAACACCAGCAATTATATAAACTGTAGTGGTTTGAACCAGGTTTTCCCCCTGAAGCTAAGAAAGTGGTAACCCCCAGGGGGTGGAGACACGAGATTTGAACCAACCTGCGCTCCTGCAAAATATAAACATACCACAACCAGACCAGAAGAGACGAGTTGTAGTCTGGTTGGAGAAGAAGTGACCATGTTGTAAGATCACGAGGAGAGAGAGTAGGAGCCCCCCTGGGGTGGTGTGTAGGCAGAGATCCAGCCACAGCGGCTGCATGCATGAGAAGAAGAAAGCCTGCTGCCTTAGAGACATTGCTGCTCTGAAGAAGGGATCTTTCCTTCTTCCCTCCTGGACTTTTATTTGGAGGGGAGAAGAGATCTGATCCATTGTAAATACTTATGTCATGGTAGAGATAGTTGAGATCGTGTGTATAATGTATTATAATATTTATGTGTAATGTATTATAATATTTATTTGTACAGTCATTGTAATATATTCCCTTTCCCCCATTCTGAGTCTCGTGTTTTGTCTGGAAAAAACACATCTTGTACTAGATTGAGATGGGGGAGGGGGCTTTAACTAGAGAATTAAATCTTTGGGTCTCTCAAACTATGACGTAAACTCTGCAGTGATTCACAAAATTTTAAAATTTACCTTGATATTACATCATTAATACTTGACAGTTCCGAAACCCGTGAAAACTTCTGCATGATAACACACAGATGCAGAAATCTGTATAAATATGTATGTGTCTGAATTTTTATTGTTTTTTCTTTTTCCAAAACCAAGTCCCAGCTACTATTCCCTTTCAAAATTGTTCCACATGAACATATAAACGTTGGTTGAATGCTACTGTAATTTGAGTAAAAGAAATTATTTCCTTTAAGAATCTTTTTGTGCCTCTTACAAGAACACTCTAGATCAGTGAAGATACTTCAGAGGCCATAAAATATGGGGATGCAAATTCTCAGCACAAAAAATTAGGAATCTATTCCATTTTCACAGGGATTTTGGACAAGTTTAGCGTATGGTCTTCACTGTAATATAAAGAGCTGCTAGCCTAAGGCCTGGGGTCAACTGTAGCCTTTCCATTCAAAGGTGACTTGTTTTAATGTGCTATTTATTACTTCTTCCTGTTGTTTATTCCAAATATGAGGCACCACTCTGCCCATCCTCATCATTTATATTGCAGAATAATAAACCATTTGTATCCATACATAATGGGGTGAATTTCAAAGGGGACAAGTGGAAATTAATTATTTGAGTTTCAATGAATCAGTGAAGTTGTTTGATCTTTGATGTCTCTGAAACAGAAGCATTGGCTCCTGCATTAAGAAAAGGTGCCTCTGGATGTTGAATATAGAGGGAGGACTGGGTGGGTAGTGGTATAAAATTTATCTACATTACCCCAGCTTGGGTACACAACATGATATTGCTCAGATCAAGCCACAGTTCAGGATTTATTTTTATTTCTTGTAAATGCAGCTAAAGGGTATTTGTCTTTATTCACATTTTTTTAGGTTTCCTTTCTTGGGGAAAAAAAATGGTATTGAAAAAATTGTAAGAAACAGTCTTTTCTGAAGATCGTCACCTCATATTTCAGCAGTAATTCACAGTGCTTAGACTTCTGTCAGTGCCTCAATAGGAAAAAGGGAGTTGACTCTGCCCTTTTTCTACAGTCCTATGTGTTTGGCAAAATTAGTTCAGTGGAAACAGCTGAATGTGACAGCATCTTAAAAAGAAAAACTTACAGTGGATCCAAAAGTCAGCAAGTGATGAAAGCCAAGATTCCTGAAATGGCATGTATGACCCTTTCATGTCTTCAAGAGAATAATGTAGTTGGGGTATGGTCAAAACAGTTGCCCAGCTACAGTTTGAGCCTTCTTCTAAAATAACTCCGAGTGCCAAATACCTGGGATCTGGGTGGGGAAGATAGAAGAGGAAAAAAAATCATTTCAAATATTAAAATCTTTCTCTTAGGATGTTTCTTTTACATTTGAGCCACTGGGCATCAAGTCAGTATAAGGCATGTTTGCTTCACTACCACCTTCTTTAAAAATGCTCCCGTATTTAGCAGATGGAAACTAGGTGTCTGTGGCACTTTGCAATTACCTCCCTGCTCCATTAAGGCATTCACTTACACAGACAGCAGAACTCAGAGAAGGCAGGTATGAGGCGGGTTATATACATGTATGTTTTTAAAAGACTTAACCTTCGAAAATAGCTATTTAAAAAGTTATGTCAGGCAGAATATGTATTACTTCTGCCTAGATTTCAGGAAAATAAGTATTGTCTAAATGCTTAGAAAAAATTATCAGGCATATTTCTTTTTGCATGAGTCCTTTTTAATTTTGCATTGAAAATTTGAGAAAAGATAGTCTTCTGTACTGGAAAGCAACTCAAAAATTGTTTAGGGCAAAGCTTAATTCTGAATTCCCAAGAAGCACAAGAAGTGTTTGGAGTTGTATTTGCAACCAGTGCTCACCAGGTTATGTTTACAGTGTTAAAAGACCCTTAATTGAGTCTTCCTTCTCCACACCTCTTCTTTGCCTTCATCTCCATAACTTCATCTCCCCATCTTTTCCTCTCGGTCTCCACAATTGCATCTGCCTGGCTTTATTCTTTTAGTCACTCTGGATCATTTTGTGTTCTCTTGTTCTTGGATTTTGCATTGTCAGGAGTTCTCCCAGGTTACTGGCCTTCCATTTTTCCAGACCACTGAGACAGAAAATGAACAGAAGTCCATGGCTGTGCCTGCCTCCATGGTGCCGTGATTCCAGGCCACAGTGGGCCAAGGCAGCACAGCCTCTGACTTTCCCCACGAGGGACTCTGCGGATACAACTATGTGGCTGCACCAAGGAATACTTCAAGCACTGAAACTTGCTGATCCATACAGACAATAGTCATCAAATCATAGAAAAATTATGGCTGGAAGGAACCCCTTTGGTCACCTTGCCCAACCTCTGCTCAGTTCACAGGTGTGGTTTTGTCTTAAGCTAATGCACGTTTTCCAAACAGTTTCTGGGTATGACTTATGGACCAGAAACCAGTCCCAATAAGGGTTTTGCGTGTGGTCACCCCACTCTGGAGACTAAGGGAGATTAACAGTGTGAATATGGGCTTCTTTATGGCAGAGGAGCTCCAAGCTACAGGTTTATGTGAGGCACACTTAATCGATTCGTATGAAAGTAACCTCTGCTAACTCTGTTGACACTGTGTATTTGCCATCTATAAAAATATGTTGTTTAATGTCTGTGCTGGTTTTACAGTACTATGCCACCAGTCATCTTCCATCTTCTACGTTGCTTGAGGGAGGAATTTCTAGGAGACACTGTGATCATCCCTGAGTTAAAAATAAAACTCTCTCATACAGGTTTAAGCTATCCAATACATTGCCTTCCTCCCAGGAGAACAGAAAATATACTGAATTGCACCTCAGGACCACACCAGTTCCCCTTGCTCCTGTGCTTCTCTTGAACTGATCGCCAGATTTGGGGTGGGGAGGGAATTTCTCTGCTCCCTAGGGAGAGCTGACAAGGACTGTCAGGGGTTTTGGTGGTGTCCTCCCCAGTGTAGGCTGCAGTCATCCAAACCACCAGGCTGATTTAAGTCTTGAGCAAATTTTTTTCTGACCCATCTTAACAGCATCAATCTTTGTGGCACGGATAACCTTTTAACTGGCTTTAGGTGGTTAAGAAGTGATCGTATCTGTGCACGCAAAGCCAACAGACAAACCACATCATGGCCTGGATTCAGCGTGCAGGTTGATCTGTGTATTCCTCTTTTTCTGTTCCCCAGGCACCCTAACTCTCTGTCATTACCAGCAGAAATTAAATTATAAACTCTTAAGGGCAGATGTTACATCTTTCCTTACTCTTAGAAGTTCTGTGCTTATATATAACCCTCTGTATAATTTTTTAACAGCAAAGAGCTTAGCTTTAACTCTTTGAAAAACACAGTTCCTTGTGATAAGTTTTTGATTTTTTTTCCAGGGAAAATTTTTCCTTTTCAGTAGTAGTAAGGTTTTCATTAATTCATTTTTCCTTGAGAATATTTTTTGGGGTGGAAGTGGCATTTTATATGAAGAATATTTTCTACTGAAAAAAGTTTCAACAGTTTTAATTGATAAAATATTTAGACACAATTGAGAACAGGAATGAAGAGTGACATTTCAGTAGAAACATGCAACTCCTCAGTCTGATGTGCCAAAGATTCAAGATCTGAACAAGTCTGAACTTTAGGAAAAGAAATCCAGCAATTCATTTCATGCAGCAAAACTGATACATTTCTCCCAGAAGTGATGCTATTAACAATTGCCACTATGAGAAGCAAGTATACTAGCATTTTTCTGTATTGTTTATCACAATGATTTCTAGAAACAGCACTAGGTAGCAAAACATGCCTGGAGAACACCAGGTTAATTACAGTATTGCTCAGTGTAGCACCGTGTAGAAATGCCCAGCTGGCTTTCAATAAGTCCGTAAAAGATTAAAACACATGAGGCAGAACAATGTGCTCACACAGCCTGACTGCCTTGAATAGAGAGAATCATTTAGTCTGAGTTTGGGTGTCACTGCATGAAATTGCATAATACGGTGTGCAAACGTACCCTCGGAGTTTCAGTGGCCTAGTTAGGGTGGCACAGCGGTACCGGCAGAGTTATGCAACCAAACCAGGAATGCAGAGAGCTCCCGCCGTGCCATTTCTCCTGAAACATGCAGATTCTACTTCTTGTGCACAACATGCCCTCCTGGAAGCACTTTAAGCAAAATATGTTATCCGTGCATCCCCATGCAGGATGGGAGTTGAAGCAATGCTGCACTTACCTCACAGGGAAGCCTGGTTTTGGGAGCTTTCCATCTTAAACATGATTGGTAAGGCAGATCTGAACCTGCTGGCTTCAAACTGAATATCCTTGGGATTCATGCCCTTTCCATCAGCACTAACTCCTGCATTTCTCTTCTAGGCAATTTCCTTTTCTGAAAACACACACTGTTTTTGATAAAGTGACAGCTCTTCTACACTTGCAACTTTTGCCCTTACAATATTCACAGTATTCCTTTCAACAAAGCATTCAACGTAGAGGGCATAATGAATTTATCCCATCCATGTTAATTAAAAGTAATATATTACTGACTGTGTCAATGTATTTTTCCTTTTTTCCTGGAGTCAAGTAATTATTATGAGATTGAGAATGGTTACTTATTTCTAAAATGCTTGTCCTTGAAATTACTTCAAGAATTCATTCCTGTCATATGAATTTATCTTAAATAACCTGGGAACTGTCAACCAAATTAATCAAATCTGTTACTTACACTGTTTCTTCCCTTCTGTTATAAAAAGAGTTAGTTAATATTTGTGTTTGATAGTGCTGACTATTTTCAGGTTGTCATTTGCTGATGACTATTTTATTTATTTAAAATCTTTCAATTCCTTCCCCTGTTTGCATTAGTTCTCTTACTTTTGACGTTTTAGGCATCTGATTACAAATGTGGTAGAAACTTTTGTAGATAAGATTTTCTAACATAATTTTGTCTCATGGGTTTTACTGAGCTTTGAATTCAATTGCAGTGAAACAAGAATCCCATGGGTACTGAGTGGTATTTTCCACAGTGGGTGACTCCAAGTCCAATGTGTTCAGAGTTCTTTGGGTCATAAACAAGGCCCAAACCTACAAATGTTTATATGCATAAACACTACTGGGAGAATTCCTTATCCTATTGAAGTGAATGGAATTCAGATAGAAAAGTTAATTCGTCTTTTGTGGGGGCTTTAAAAAACCCAATGCTATCTGTGTGTGCATCTCTGGTAGATTAGCCTTGGCTTTTCAGAAGTCCCTACCTTGACAGTGTTTTATAAAATAGTTTCATTGCACAAAGTCACAGCACAGAATTTATAGAATATATAGAACACAAAAAAAAAATTAAAATTTTTACAGCAATGGTACAGCTGTAGAGAATGCCTTAAGTTTTATAAACTATATAGCTTCTGATATGCAAACTACACTCACACTAGGAGACACTGGGTTATGGAGCTGGGCCACCCCACAGTGAACAATGAAAAGCAATACTAAATGCTCAGTTTATATTAATAATATGTATAATAAAGAAAATAAAATTTTTTTAAAAAAATAAAGAAAATAAAAATTTAAAAAAAAAAATAAATAAATAAAAAACCCACACACAAAAAGAAACCATCCTGTGAGGCAACACTGGGATTCAAATCTCCTCTTCCAGATAAAAACTCAGAACCACACCAGCTTGGCTACAAAATTCCCTGGGTTTACTGTACTTACTGGTACACTTCAGCTTGGACTTTCCCTCATAATAAGCAGTATCCTGGACTTCCATCAGTCAGCTGGAAAGACACGCTGATCCAGACATGCCTAGGAAGATAAGGGCATGAAAAATCTTCGGGATCTGGTCCAAATCTCACATATGTCTCCAATGTGGTCCAATAGAGAGATAATTCAAGGCTGACTTGAACATCCTTTTCTTACTCTTGATCTAACAGAATCATAGTCATCTTGCCCTAATTAATTGCCCCCTTAGGTTCTGCCTCGGGCGTTTAACATATTACACCTCTTACAAGGGGCCGTATCATAAGGTGTCATTCAATTAGAGGGTTTCAGTTATTCCTTTAGTCCTTTTTCTGCTGATTTTTTCTTCTATTAAATTGAAGTCTTTTGTTTACTTTGACTTGCCTCTGAATCCAGCTGAGTCCAACAGCATTAGACTGAAAGATGGTTTTATGGTCCAATCCTTAAAACTGATACAGGAAAAAATTAATTGTTCTCTGGGTGGTTGAACTGATAAACAAGTTGCTATGCCTGCAGTTTGCATGGACACAGCTGGGCTTAGGCAGTCTGTGATATACCTAAACAAAAGCCTGGCCAAGCGGCACCATTGATCCTTTTGGTCCACTGGCTTTCTTCCCATGGAAAATAAGACATAGAGGATGCGAGGGGAAGTCCCAGGGTATTAGTCCAACAGGCAGACTAGTGACACACAGAACGTGCATCCAGGATAAAAGCCAGTTGGGACAGTTCTGGAAATTCAGAGCTAGTGCTAACCCTTTCTACCAGGACCTTTGCATCCCTCTTGGCACTTGATAAGATTCTGTTCTGTTACATGATTTGAATTCTAGATCTTTAGGATAATGGATTAACAGCTTGCAAACTGCTGTTGCAGTAGTTCTTGTCTTTCTGAGAGATTTATGTAAATTCCTCCAAATCTGATATGAGAAGATCAAGAATAAACCTTCTGCCTATGTGCTATAAAACAGCAGAAGTTGTAAGTTTAAGTTTTCAAGGCACCCAAGTCACTAGGTTTAGAAAACCTTGATGAGAAAATTTATATACATAGTATGAATTTTTGTCCACACACAGACATTAGCATGTATGCTCAATTCCACAGCTTTATTCTTCATGGAGTCTTTGCTCACCTGGAATATATTGCTGGCTGCAACTATTTTGTAAGTTATACTTAAAACTAAGCATAAGAAACAAACCATGAGAGATAGGAAAAAGCAAGGGTGGATTTCTGTGTTCATTCAGCCAATCAGCTTTTTAAGAAAATATCTTTAATACATGACAAACATACAGTTTGTTAGTTTTCCCCACAGATTACTCGAAGCACATGGGCTTTAATCTGATTTGACAGCCTTGTGATATTTTCTGCCATTCTTGTTCTTAGCAAAGTGCTCTAAAAATGCATCCATAATTTATTTATGGGACCTTCTTTAACCCTTGAGTAACTAGAATGTACACCAAAACTTTCAGCCTTGAACTGTCAGTGCTAATTGTGGAAAGTGCCATCAGACACCTCTGAGGTGAAGCAGCTGAGCATTACTCTTTCTTTCTAAAACAATAAATAGTGAAGAAGCCGTTGTTTTGTTGTCAGAATACTGAAGAAGAAATATCAGAACCTTCTGCTACATTATTTCTCCCTAGAAAAATTCACTAGCACCATGAAACACACAGCTATTAATAATTTTGTGAGATACTTTAATTTCTAACAAAGGAAAATCCCAGGACAATCTATTTTTATCTGCACCAAGAGCTATTTTTTCCCACTAAAAACATACTGAACTCCTTTTAACATGAATATACCATTACAGATCCTATTCAGAAAGCGTCTCATAATGGGCAAACTTCATATGTCTTGCAAAGCTCTTAACTTCTCTTGTACTTTATTTGCCTCCTACTATATTTAGATTTGTTGTAATTATTTAATATCAAGCAAGTCTTCCATTTCTGTGATGCCAGAAGTGGCTATTTGGTGGAAGTAGTTTTATTACTGAACCAGATGAACTGTTGTTATGGTAATATAAGGAATAGCCCCAAGTTTGATGCATTTATTCTGGATTTGGCCTGACCATCTTTTGTGTAGTGACAATGTATAAATCCCTTTCCCTTTGGTCTGGGAAATATTACCAGATGAGCACTGTGTCCTACATTCCTGTTTGTGCTGCATTCCTATCCCAGTGTTGGGTGGAGTTCTAATGCAAACTTGGATTTCATAGACTCACAGAACAGTTGAGGTTTGAAAGGATCTTTGTGAGTTATCTAATCCAACCTCCTCCTACAAGTCCAGTTAGATCAGGTTGCTCGGGACCATGTCCAGTCACGTTGTGAATACCTCCAAAGCCGGAGATCCCACAACTTCCCTGAACCCTCTTCTGACATTTGAATTGAATACTCGCTGCCCTTACTGTGCATATTTTCAACCTACTATCTGATCAGAATTTCCCCTATTGCAATCTGTGGTCATTGCCTCCTGTCCCCTTGCTGTGCACCCTCAAGAGGAATCTCACTCTCTCCTTTTTGGATTATGGGAAATGTGTCCTTCTAGCCACATGGAAATGTCTGGAGTTATTCACATCACTGGATGTTCTCATGCATGGTTGATAATCACTGATCAGCCCTGCAAGTGAGGAGATGGTAGTGTGACCTGGGCTGTGGTCTGGTTTTACAGTGTCTTTCACAAAATGATGTTATCCTGCTGGTATTTCCATCCTGTGCCAACTGATGATGGCTCCCATGAGAAAGCAAAGAGCCCAGTTAAGATACAGCCTTCTCAAAGCATCTCGTGCTGTGCAAGCATAGGTTCTTGGGACACTGATTCTACATTATTTGGGAAATCTCCCTCCTCTCCATGGGAAACACATTCTCAGCATTCAGGTCAAGTTATAGTTCAAGGATTGTGCAGACTATACAATTTTCAATTTAAATATGGTAGCAAAGAGCTTGATCTCAAGAAATGTATCTACTTACTTTCATTTAAGTAATCCACTTTTCTTCTTTTTTCCAGAGCTGGCACATTTTGAACTCATGGCTTGTGGGCAATAGAATATCCAACTCAATAAAAGAAGTGCTTCTGGAAATCATAATTCTGGAAGCCGTAAAGCAGGGAGTAGTGAGCATAGATTTTTGAATGGGAAATCACACTGAAACAACCTGATATCCCTCCATGCTGAAAAGACTAGTTCAGTGGGTTGAAAACCAACTGACTGGACTGCTGGACTTGAAGGATTATGATCAGTGGCATGAAGTTCATCTGGAAACCAGCTGCTGACTGTGTACTCCAAGAGCTGGCACCAGTATGGTTTCACATCTCCATTAATGACATGGACAATGGGCCAGAGTACACACTGATCAAGTTTGCAGATGATACAAAAGTGGGAGCAGTGGCCCACACACCAGACAATTGTGCTGCCATTCAGAGGGACTCGGCTGGGCTGGAGAAATATCCTGACAGGATGAACATGACAATCAACAAAGGCAAATGTCAAGTCCAGCGCCTGGAGAGGAACAACCTCATATCCCAGCACAGGCCAGGGGTAATCAGCTAAAAAGCAGCATTGCAGAAAAGGGCCTGAGGTTTCTGGTAAACAAGTTGAGGATGAGCCAGCAATATACTCTTGCAGCAAAGAAGCCTAGGAGCATCCTGGGCTGTACTTGGAAGAGCACTACCAGCCAGCTGAGGGAGGTCATCCTTTCCCTTTACACAGCACTGGTGATGTGCACCTGGAGTGCCGGATCCAGTGCAGGGCTTCCCCAGTACAACAGAGACATGGACTTGCTGGAGTGTGCTCAGTGCAAGAACACAAAGACAATGAAGGTTTTGGAGTATGTGTCAGCAACAGGAGACCGTGAGAGCTCTGGTTGTTCAGCTTGTGGAGGGGAAGTCCCAAAGGGATCTCATCAATGTGTATAAACAGCTCAAGGGGAGTAAAAGTGGAACCAGGCTTCTCATAGGCATGACAAGGGACAGGACAAGAGGCAATGGGCACGAAACAGAAATTTCATTGAAATAATAATCTTTTTCTACTGTGGATGTGGTCAAACATTAGAATGGGCTGCCCAGAGAGATTGTGGACTCTGCACCTAGAGATATTCAAAACCTGGCTGGATACAACCCTGAAGAACCTGCGCTAGATAACCCTGCACTGAGCAGGGGAGTTGAACTAGATAAGCTCCAGAGATGCCTTTCAAATCATCCATTCTTATTCTGTGGTAATTTGCCTCAGAGTTTGGAGAATACTTTGGTTTTACTCCAGTTTTTTAGCTTAGATATCCTTTCTATGCTTTGGAGAGTTAGTACCTTTCTAACACAGTATCTTTGGCATACCTCTGCTTGAAAACATTTATCACAATCCTGTAGAAGTGAAAGATTCTCTTTATTCATTTTTTCACTTTATTTTATTCTACAACATATTTGTGTGCAGCTGTATCCATTGGAAAATGTGCTTATTTGACTAATGCTTAACTGTTATCTAGTAATATTGACTAGTTTTCTAGATTACTTGGAGCCAAAATAGCATGATGGTTCCTTTGATATTAAGTAATTATCCTGGTTTTGTAATAGATCTTGAGCAACCCTATCCTTAGGCAGTAGAAAAAAATTACAATCTTACTCTATCAGATACAGAAATACCTGGGTGAGTAAAAATTAAGAGCTTTCCCTCAGCACACTGTCCACACCCTTGATGATTTGACACCTCTCAGTTCATTTCTTGTATGGGGACTTCATAAAATGAAGATTTAAAGTCTTATATTCAGCTCTCCTCACCTCTGTCTCCATCTCCCTGTTCTCTGACTATGAAGTAGAATTAACATTTCTCTGTCTAGCATGGAGGCAGTATCTTTGGGAGACCCTCCTGTGAGGGGTGAGTGTGGGTATTTACACAGACAGATGCAAGCTCAGGGCCAGACTGGGCAGATGCGAGTCAGCTCCTTTCCAGAAGCTCTGTAGACAGGGGAGCACAGTAAATTATGCACAAATCCCAACATTCTTCGAGGTTGGCACCACAGTGCAAGTCTGTATGTGGCACTTCGACTTGTCCACATCTGATGGGCAAAGTGCACCTCAGAGTCAGTGCCCCAGCCCAGCTGCTCACTCCAGTGTCTGTAGTTAAGGCAGTCTCAGGTCTGCAGCAGCAGCCACAGCTGTTTTGGAGATTTGAAAGGAGGAGCCAGGAATTCCCCATCACAGCCTGGATGCCAACTTCTACATAGCCCTGGGCAAGTCATTTAACTCCTCTGACTCAATTTCCCCATCTGCTAAATGGGGATAATAGCAGAGGAGCATTGTAAGGATTAATTAATTAGCTAATGTTTGTAAAGTGCTTTGAAGATCAAAAGCACAAAGTACTATTGTTGTTATCAAGGGTGTTGAATTAACTTTCCTCATTTTGGCACACAAACCCCAGCACTTGGTCTGTTGCCTCAGGGCATGTGCTAGCATTAAGAACATGATGTTGATCATCTAGTCATAAGCAGAGCTATCAGAGCACTCTTGGAGGTGTTGGTATTCACTACAGCCCAAGCTCCCCAGATATGCCATGCCACCATGCAGCAGTTGGAGACTGATCTCTCCAGGTCTTCAGTGGGTCAGGGTAAGCATCAGCAAGTGCTTCTCACTGCTTCTTCTGCTCACATAAACATGTCCATAAGGAGTCAGGACTTTTCTCACGGCCCATCAGGTTTTCTGGGTTTTCCAGTCTTTCCACACCTCTCTGATTCTTCTTTGAGCCTATTCCTAAGTGTCCACATCATGCATCACCAGGTTCATTGAGCATCGTGGCCCACAGGCTGCCCAGCTCAGACTGAGGTTCATACAGACTCTCCATTGCTGGACCTGTGCATCTGATAGCGCAGGATCTGGCCCCTGGTACTGGGGATCAGCCACCTGAGATGTGGGTGTTAAATGATTCCCAACGAAAGTGCACTGCCAGAGTAGCTGAACTGCAAGAGCTCTTCCTCCTGAAGAGGAAAAGAAACAGTATTTCTTAGTCTTTGAGAAGCTTGGTCTTTTGCTGTAAATTTTGCAGAGGCCCCAGACTAGATTAAGAGATTGTGATAATTACGCAAACTGAACAGAAGGCAAATGTTGGTTGATAACTGAGAATTATTGTCAAAATGCCATTTTAACTTGTTCATCAACAGAACAAGCTAAATTATTATTAACAGCTGAGGACTCTGAACTCCACAAATCATCCATTTACTAGAAAACAACTATTTAAATAACTACGCTGACATTTTAATATCACCTTTTATTACTGCTGAAGAAATCATTCACAGCAAAACCCAATACTCAACCTTCCCTAGTCACTATAAAGACTGCAATTATAAAGTGCAACACAAAAGATTTTTCTTAGATGTCACTTGGCAAAAATATGCACTGTTACTGATAATGCAATGATGTGGAAAACTTCTACCTGTGGCCTTGCCTGCATTTGGTCTCTAATGGACTAGGTTTTGCTCCTTTTCCAAAACTTTACTGAGGGACTGCTATGTTGGTTCTAAGTGAAAAACATGGGATTTCTAGAAGAGATAAAGGTGCTGAGTTCATCAAAGCTTCAATTCAGTTCGTAATGTTCTTTATGCCCACTCAGTCTGGCACAAAATACATGGATTTGAATTATTGGGATCAGTTCTGCAATACTGTAATACTAAACCATATGAATTGATAGCTTTGCACCTTTTATGTTTGTAAAGAGTATATCATAAAAATAAGAGGTTGAAAGACTGTTATTAGATCAAATTGCAACAAGATTGTATGTTGATAGAGAACTGTGATAAATGTTTTACCTTTAACTTTGGTTTTTACTGACTCATGAAAATTTTACTCAATCTGTCTGCTAAACACAGGCTGAAGTCACTTAAAAATATTATTTTCTCCATTTGGCAAATGCTGTGAAATATCTGTTTAGGGAGGGAGTAGTTTTTGAGTACAGTTTTGGTACTTAATTCCTGGACACTCTCACCTGTAAGTGAAGAGCACTTAGAGGAAAGTTACCTCAGCTCAGCAACCTGATAGGTTCTCCTCCAGGTTCATAAGGGTGGTTGTGCACTTTGTTCTCTGAATAGGTGGTCCTGAAACAAAATACATGGCTCCTAGGAATGCCCATATGCATTTCTTGGAGGAAGTGTTTGATACAGGGCATCTAACAGGATTGTAGTAGGAAACACTGCTCCACAAAATCTGTCATAAAAGTGATATCCACTGAAGCAGTATAATAATTCATTGCTAGAGAAACATGGGACAAGGACTGTGACATCACAGAATGGGTTTGGGTTGGAAGGGACATTGAAGACACCTCTAAAGCCACATATCAACTGGTTAACTGTGATTTCAGCATGTGCAGGGTTTTACCTGAACCATCTGCACAAGGATGATATTCATCTATAGCAAATAACAAAAGATAAATTCAGGCAGGTGGCAAGATTTGGATTTTTTGCCCTTTCCCTTGCAGAAGAATTAACATGATTCATTTTATCTTGTGGCTTCCTATGTAAGCCCACAGCAGGTTGTGTGTGTAAAGACACCTGTCAAGGCATCTGTACATTGCTCAGGCTCACTAAAGGTACAGACAGTCTGTGGCCTGAAGAGTTCAGCATGACACAGTCATAAAAAGCCAAAGTAAGGGCTTCTGTCAAGATGGAGCCAAACTGTGGGAGGATGTGCTTCAGTCTGAACAGGGGATATGGGCAGGGATTGTGGGCATGTAGCAGATGTGCACCTAAGAGAGGGATGACTGTGTTGTATTAATATTAAATATTTGTTTGCACTGTGCTAGGACCAGAAAGCTGTATCTGGTTATCAGCCCCTGGCGCTGAGTTCTGTCTGAACACAAAGGTAGGCAGCCCCTGTCCCAAAGATTATGCTGTCTAATTATAGTCTGCTGTCCCTGAGGTTTCATGATTTCAGAGTTCAGGCCCCTAAAACCTTGAGATTGGCACAAAAATAATGAAATTGAAAAAAAATAATAATACTGCAACTGGGTTTATTTTTATTTGCCTTCCGGTATCTAAGTCTTTGCAATTCACTTGAGTCATGTTTTCTCCACAGCCCTAACGAATAAAAATGTAGGTCTTGCCTACGTGGGATTATTTTTTTGTCATAATCTAACATGTAAATTTAAAAAGATATTGTTAGCTTGGTATAACTATTTCTTCCAGCTGGTCACTCACAGTGGGACCTAGACTATGTAGCTTAGGCAAAGTTATAATTTAGCTCATCTCCAAAAAGTAGCCCAAACACTACCTTGCAAGGCAGTCACTGTCCCAGGATAGTTATACCACTACAATTTTGTATATACTGGCATGAAATACTGCTGTGGGGATCTTTTGACGAAACAAGGTGCTACTTAAACACCCCAAAAACCTTACATGTCATGGAAAACACATGCCTCCAAGAGCTGAATGCTAAATGTTGAAGCAAAAGGTTTGATGCAAGCCTCAGGAGGGAAAGAAATCTCAGATGTTGGCAGAGCCACTGCTGAAGGCAGAAAATGAGTAGGAAGGAGGACAACGTGAACTGCGATTAAATCCAGCTAGGACAGAAGCCAAACTGTTCTGGGTCACTCACACTTAGCCTATTTATAATTTTAGTACAATACAGAGCATGAACAATATTAAAATAAATAGCATGTGCCTTAATGACCTCCTCTTCTTGTCCCCGTCATGCAAAGAATTCTCTAATTCTCTGCCTACTGACAACCTTGTGTTTAATTGCTTTTACATCCTTCTATGCACCCTACCCTTAACTACAACTCTGTTGAACATAGTGGTATACAAATTTAAATTTTTAGACTTTCTGATCAACTCTGTATCAATACATTTAATTCTGGCAATAGATAGAAATTAAATTGTTATCAGCTGGTAATACGAAATATTGATATTAGCTGACAAAGAATTTACAGCTGTACATTTCTTGTTGGGCTCTAAAACAGAAGAATTTCTAATTCATCATATTTACACTTCATATTCGTCTTTAAGACCAGGAATTTTATTTCCCTTTATGACACCCTGTTCTTCAGTTACAACTGTGCATAAAAGCTGGTTGCTTTTCTTTTTCATCCTTTTAATCCTGTGCCAGTATAACCCAATTTACTGCAGTGGAATGAACCTAGAGGCAGAGCCTGGAAGAGCAAGGGCAGTGTATCTCAGAGAGGAAGTCTAAACTTCTGAGCATGACCAAGAGATCACTGAAGATTTGCTGCTATTAACCCAACACAAAGGACTCACCTTTCCTTGTCGCCTTGTACCAGTTTAGCTCCACATGTGAATACCACACTCCCTTGTTTTTGTTAAGCTGTTGAGGACAGGGGTATTTTTATGAATTTGCTCACATTATGTTCTTCTTTTCAGTGTGACTGCAATGCTTTTCAGGAATTTAGCCTCCAATAACATTGATTCTAGCCCTGGGAAGGCAACATACCCCGTAAGACTGACTAAAAGAGAGTAATGGTTTGCAGCAAACCCCAAGGTCATTTTCTAATAAGCCAGATATTGTTAGATACATGGGTAAACAATAGATATTTACAGTTACTTTTTCAGGTTGCTTATCTAAACCTCACTGAAATCTCCTGGAACCACCTTAATCAGGACAGAAATACTGCAAAAAGCTCTTTGATATTTCTTTTGATGTCAAATACAGCCAATGGAAGCTGGAGGTTTTCTGGAGATTGCATTCAGGCACAGGTCTTAGAGTAGCAGAATGTCAGAAGAAGATAGACTGAAAGCCAAAATCTTCAGGTGTCCTCACCTTGTAGCCAAAGTTTGTTCTACATGTTGCTGCATATGAGAATTTGTCCCTTCAGTCATCTGCCTGCATTATTTCTTCTTCCTGCTTTTATGTGGTTTGTTGTTTTGGTGGTGTTGGGTTTGGGTTTTTTTTGGGGGGGAGGGGAGGGTGTTTGATTGCTGTTTTGTTTGTTAGTTGTTCTTGCTGTTGTTTGTTTATTTGGGGGTTAGTGTTTTTTTATTTATACTTGTTTTACTGATGGGTAAATTTGCTTCTTACAAATATTGCTAAATAAAGCAATGTTTACATGAGAAGAATATTTGGAGTGATGTATAAAGAATCGATGCTCGTGTTCAGAAGTATGTTGAAAAATGTTAAAGCCCTTTGTGTAAAATTTCGGTACCTATTTCTTAGCTGTCGTCCAGAGATGACAGGTGAGCATGTGGATCCCAGCCAGCCCTTGTAAGTGACCTAACACTCTCTATCAATGCCTTCCCTGCAATACTACTCCCACATAGTGAGGATTTATTATACTTTATTAACACTTGTACCGATATGCCTCTAGCATACTTTACTGCTGGGAATGGACCAGAGCTGCACTTGGAAGCACTGTCAGCCTTTAACACAAACTTGCTAAGAAAGGTAAAAAGCTAGACCTTAAGTACCTGTATTCTGAATCTTTTCCCATTTTTTTCTGGGAGTTAAGCTGCAGGATGGCTTAACTTTGCTCATAATTTCGCTGGGCATGTGAAGATGCAAAAAGCAATAGCATTCGTTGTCCAATCATAAAAAATTTACTTTAGTTTAGTATTTTGATTTCACAAGAGCTCAACTGACATGACAGAATTTCACTATAATGGAAGCTTCAAATATTGCAACCTCTGGAAATAACAAAAAGAAGGCAAAATCCAAGCAAATTAAAAGAAATATTCAGTGAGGTTTGAATTTTTCAGTGTCTCAATAGAAAATGAAATGGTTTAAAAAGAATAAAAGAAACTTGAAAACGGACCCTGTCAAAAGCCATCAACTTGCATTGCATGAGAAGTGAGACTGGGTGCTCCTAGTGGGCTCCCCACATGAGAAGTTGAAGGATCTAATAATTTGATTTCTGTAAGAAAAGGTCTTCAATCACATTAGCTGGAACTGAAAGTGCTTGTAGCAATTCCTCTGGCAGCCTTGGAGGAATTCTAAAGCTCTGTTTGAAAAAATTAATAATAATTCCATCCTGCTTGGTTATGAAACTCAAAATTAGGAACCAATATTCCACCTTGTCCTGAGTTATCTAATTTACTGAGCTTTGAAATGCTTCATCTCCCCCACAGCAGTCTCACAAAGGATGTACCTCTTCTTGAACAAGCACTGAGGCTCTCAAACTTGGTCTTTAAGTGTTTTAGTTCGGTTGGGGTTTTTTTCTCCAGATCAGTGAAACTCTGCTAACACATTATTTTTCTAGGCTCTCCATACACATACGGAAGAGAATTTCAGCTTGTATGCTTGAGACTAGGCAACCCTTCTTCCCTAACAGCATTAGACCCACAAGTCTCTACAAGAGGGTGTAACAAGACAGGAATGTGGAGAGCATCCTCCCCATCCACCCGTGAATCTCAGGTGAACCCATTTACCTGTAGGAGGAATAGCTGCCCCTGCAAGACACAGTAAAGCTGGAATGCACACGCTGAGAGTGGCAGCAGGATGGACATCTTAGGCTCTGTACTGGACCCTGCATTTGAGGCTTATAAATCCTCTTCACTGTTTTATGAAGGTTCTTTCCTGTTTAGTGCTGCAGAGATAAAGGAAATTAAATCAGTGTGTATGTTATCAAACAAATAAACAAAAAGGCCAGATTACATCTCCTCATGTATCAGAGTATGATTTCAGCATCAGAACCTCTTATCTTTTATCTGAATTAATCATTCAGGAAGACAGAGGGGTCCTTAACTCAAATAGCCATCATTACATGCTTCAAACATTCTCATGCCTGCCTGCTTTGTGTACCTGAAGAGAACACTCTAACGCTAGATTGGTATCAAGATTTCCCGTAAGATCTGCAAACTTCTATGAAAAAACAGGGCAGGGGCTAAGGGACTTAATGAGAGACACTAAACTCATTCTGTGCTCAGAGAAGGGGAGTCTGAGAGGATGTGCACATTGCCAAATAATTCCACTTGCTATTCAAACACACAGAGAAAAAATGGGCTTAGTGCTTGAAGAAAGGGGCTGAAAAATTGGAAAGCAAAATTGAGCACAGGAAGAACAAAACACAGGCTAGTTTACTCATGACAATGATTTAAATCAGCTTTTAGAATAATGCTGGGGGGAAAGTAATCACAGGAAAAACTAGTGCAAAAAGACCTGTGCTGTAGAACAGAAAGAAGCAGTTGAATGCTACATGCAGCTCTCATTATCTGTGAGGGCTTTCTTATAGGTTTATGTAATTTATTGTGTTGTACGTGACCAGACACGAGTGAAAAGAAAGATTCAACAAAGGACAGTGCACAGTGGTTGACGGGCAGGAAGAAAGTCTGTCAGGACTGCATGGTGGCACAGCATCAGCTCTGTCTGTGCACTGAAATGCAAATGTGTGTCGTTGTTGTTGGCTACAGTGGCAGGGCTGAAATTGGAGGAAGCAGATGCTGTAATCTGATGATGATGTTGTTCTTGCTGAGTCTGAAGAATCACTTCAAGAGCTAGTAATGAGAGTCGCTGAAGCTAGTGTTGATTACAGACTACATCAGAATGTAAAAAGATAAAGGTGATGACACTTCTGAAATGGCGTATTGCAGCCACAATATAAAGAAAGAGGTTGAGCAGTGAAGGAAATTCAGTTTCTAACAGACACTGGATAAAAATGGAGAGTCCAGCTCTTGGAAGAAGGCACCTCATCGTATATTCGTGCATATGAACATTTGACTATTAAGGATCTCCAAAGGGGATGATGAACACAAGACCAAGTGAATCTCTGCATCTATTTGCTCTGCTCTAGGAAGGGGGAATATTAATGCAGTAGAACAAAGTAGGTGGATTAGAAAAGCTGTGAGGATTTGTAATCTCAGGCTCCCTCCAAATGCCATCAAAGTGGACTTTGGGTTAGGAATACTTTTAAATACTTTTAAAATATTTAATACTTTAAAATACTACAAAATGCTTTTAAAAGAATGTCTTCACAAGCGAGAAAAAAGGAGTAATGCAAGAAGGAAGCAAAGGGAAGGTCGGTCGGTGGTTTGAAATGGCTATACATTAGCTGATTTAAACTGAACAGGGGTCCCAGATGGAGGTTGAAGCTGCTTTTAAAAATGTTATTGGGCAAGTTTTACAACCAGAAAAACCCTCATCTCAGTGACACACAAATTTTTCAAACAGATCCAGCTATAACAAAAACATACTCTCAAGGATCAAATGGACAATCTGCTTAATAAGCCCCTGTTTTTCCAGGGACCTAAAATACTGCTGATGTTCCTGATTCTTTTTTCCTGTGACACAGACAGGCACAGTTTTTGTCCATTGCCATAGGCAGGCAAGGTGGAGAGGGAAGAAGGAGGCCATATAAAGTAAAATAGTGAAACCTAACCAAGGGATTATGAGGAGCACCTGCTTTAAAGGGACTCTTGAAGAAGCAGTAAAAAGGCACACAAAGACCACAATGCCACAAGCAGCCACTGGAGGAAACTGAACATTTTGGCATTGGTATCATAGATCATAGAATGGCTCAAAGATCATCTAGTTCCAAACCCCTGCCATGGGCAGGGACACTTTCCACTAGACCCCCATACAATTCTTTTAGCTTTTCCTTGTAGGAGAGGTGCTCCATCCCTCTTATCATCTTGGTGGCCCTCCTTTGACTCACTCCAACAGGTTCATGTCCTTCCTGCTCTGGGGACCCCAGAGCTGGGCGCAGCACTCCTAGTGGGATCTCATCAGAGTAGAGGGCCAGAATCCCTTGACCTGCTGCCCGTGCTGCTTTGAATGCAGTCCAGGATATGGTTAGTATTGCTCCTGCAGTCCAACCTCACGGTGTTCACCCCTGGCCTTTTTTATTTTGTCACTTGGATTATCATTCCCAGCTAGGGCTGTATGTGGGTGCTATTTCCAACAAGAGTCAATTTTCATCTTCTTTAGATGTGAAATATTGTCTCTGCACTGTAATATTTTATCATATCACATATTGGCCAATAGCCATATAATTTCCAGTTCATAAGCACACCATCACCCATCAAACACAAGTGCTGAGGATGTAAAAGAACTTTTGCAAAATTAAAGGGATTCCTAAGTCCTGGCATTACAAGTAACACCTGCTTTACATGATGACTCATGAAATGAAGGATTGTCCTTGATTGTCTACCTCAAGATGATTCAAAATGGTCACAAATGGTCTAATTTGTATTTTGCAACCAACTGAAACTGCAGAAACTCCAGAGCATGCATTCTAGAAGAGCTGACAGCCTAGTTTGTGTCCCTTTAAATGTCACATTACTTCTGACACAATATGTCATGTGTGGTGTGATTTCAGAAAGCAGGCAGCCTCTGAGCCAAGCACACAGCAGATGTTGAAGAGACCAGGTGGCCATAAGAAATGGGTAATTTTAGATCTCTCCAACTAGTTCAGCAGCCAGGCTTCTTCACTGTTTGTGCATCTCCACTCCAAATCTCTCACAACAAAGACAGCAACTTTGATTTCCCAAAGAGCATCCTCAAACACATTTGATTGTCTCTTGATCTTTAGAGTATAGCCACCTGGGTTTATAGCAGAAGGATGGGTGAGAGACTAGCAGGAAGAATAGTACAGCACAAGTACCTCTTTACTAGCTATTTGTCAGGCAAATGCAGTCACAATCAATAACCTACTTCTGCTGTCCTGGTGAAGATGGTTTAGTTATCTCTGTGAACTTCCTACTCCTCATCCTCTGCAATACAAGTAATTTTGATATCGCCTTTTCTCACACCTTCTTGTAGATCACAGGTTCTTGTAGAGCTCAGGGCAACCTACTGCTGTTAAAGCTGAAGATCTGATCACTCCCACTACATCATCATAACATACTAATTTCCTGCTTAATGGAGTTCAGCTCATGTAACTACAGCCATCCAAAAATCAGGTGTTTGCTCACAGCAAGCTCTCCATGCTCCCTCTGTAGTCCAGAGACAGAGATGTTCTTCTAAATTTTCTCCCCATCTATCTCATATGCCTCTTTTAGGAGAATTAAAAAATATACACCTCTGCCCTCCATTGACTACAGAGGAGCCTGGATGATAAGCATAGATTTAAACCCTGATTTTCAGAAACATAATAGAGTAAATCCCACTGCACACCATCTTTCATAACATTAGTTTTCATGTTACACACCTTGTCAGTTTTACGTGCAGAAAAAGCCTCACCTGTAGCTCCTACTGGTGAGGGATCATTGATGGTCACAGCCAAATAAGAACCAACAATTTTGTATTTTAGGTAATGGCCTTTGGATACCTGTGCCAATTCCCTCACCAAATTTTCAGTGAACAGGGAAGCAACTGTTCCCAGAGAATGTTTCCCTCGTTTCCTACTCAGTAAGTGTATGTCAGAGCAGTAGGAAAGACTTCAGGAAGCTGATCAAGTTCTTGATTCTGCAATGCTCAATAAATCTGAGCTGTACATTATGTTGATTTAAGTATCTTCCAGTTGTCAAAGCCCCCTCGATTTTCAAGAAATAGATTGTACGGCACAAAGGTCTAACTACATGTGTGCTAGCAAGAGCAGAGCACCTTTTCACCTATAAATTTAAGCAGATATAAGTTGTTCTTGTCCCTGCCCAACTCTACAGCTATAGAAATATCATTTTACTTTTTCTTGTATCCTGGAGTCAAAGAGTTCATTTTAGGTAATAAATCCTGCATAACGGTAACATAATCCAAGGAAGCAGTGACTGCAGTGATACAGAAAAGGTACTATTTTTCTCAGTCATGATTTAGGTCACAGCTTCATCAGATTGGTTATTGCTATAGCAACCACAGCTTTTGCTTTTGTACAGAGACTTCTAACAGTATTCCACAAGGTAAAAGAAACATTCTGAAACACAGGAGATAAACCAAAGACATAAAGGCATACAGTCCATCAAGGTAAAAAAAACTGAAAGCAATCTACTCTTTCCTTAAAGACTGAACTAACGCCTCATTGCGAAAGAGAAAGAATGAAAGTAAAGAAAATAAATATAACAAGTGTTTCATGGACCCTGGTAGAAGTGAAACCATGGTAAGGCTATTAGAGCTCAGAACACAAAGGACTCTTTCCTCTGGTACAGAAGGTCACAGATTTAGCTCCTGTGAAGGGAAAATCCAAGCATACTTCATTTACTGAGCTACTACACTAGAATAAGCACCTTTAATTATTTTAGTCTCTCTCTCTCTCTGCTTTCCAGACAATGACAAAGCCTTGTGAAGGCAGGGTTTTTTATTTATTACCTAGTCCTGTAGGACGCTTTATTTAACCAGCCTTGCCAACACAATGATTTCCTTTGGAAACTTTGTCCTTTACTACAAATTATGTCCTATTAATTTAAAGAAGCGGGGACAGAAATTAACTTTCTGCCCCTTTTGCCACAAACCTGCTTATAGGCCATTAAAAATATACCAATCCAACTTGTTAAATGTACTTTAAATCAGCTGGTTTAAATTGGCAAAACCCTGCATGTAATGAAAAACTTTTTGAGTTGCCTTTTAGTTGGGCTAATGTATGAAAAATAAGAGAGGACCTAATAATGGCTAATGGTCAGCACTTACATAGCAGAGCACTTTTCATCTCCAGAGTGCTTTTCAATATTAACTAATTAAATTTAACCCATTCCTGCAAGGGGGATGTTATGAATGCTTTATTGATCAGGTAAATGAGGATAAAGGTCTGAATGGTTTAACCCCAAAGCCAGGTAAAATCAGTGACAACCAAGACACTGCACTGACTTACAAGATGTTCTCGGTATCTCAGGTTCATCCCTTTCTCAGGTGGTAACTAGTGATAGACCCCAATGGTTCTGCTGGGCACTTAATGGGACCATACAAGCTTGTTAAAAATTGCTACTGAGAGGTTTCGGTTTCCAGACAATGAGGTCCCAGTCCAGCAAAGAAATCTGAGTACAGTCCTTGGTTAATATTTATCCTGAAAAGTCTGTGCTGAAGACTTAGTACTTGGCATAGTGCTGTCTGTGGTATACAACCCTAACAAAGGACAGAAAGCACATTGCCTCCCAATGGATATCAATGGACGAGTCCTACTCTATAACTTTATACAAAAATGTACTTCTGCAAACAGACTGAGGTTTGGGCTGAAATAACTGTTCCTCACTATTCCATCTCATATAGCCCTACTTCATTCTTTTGGCCAGCTGACATTTGTTCAGATTTCATAATATTTACTTACTCATGTTTCCTTTTTTTACTGTATTTGCTGAACTATATAGCTTTCTTTTTATCTGTAGATACAACCATATGCATTGCTGAAAATTGGTAGATATTATAAATGTACCCACAGCTCTAAAATCTTCCATCTCTTCCCTCAACAAGATAAAAATTAAAATAACTCTATGACAATTTTGCTAATAATTAATAGATATGGACCACATCAGGAAAGTGCTTGAATGCCTGCCCTGCTTTTCTTCGGTATAAGAGTATAGATATGGGTTATGGCTACATCATAGTAAATAAAGCAAACTGGAGAGTGACTCTCATCCCCTCAGCTAACTCCTCCAGGTCCATCAATAAGGACTCCAAAGCCACACTGATCCCCAGCCACGCCCAGACATCAAATAACAAGGTCAGTACCTGGCCTTCAGTGGTCATCTGCAGTTTACTCCTAAGGATACAGCCTGTGTGCCGAAAAACCACCCAGCCCATGAGGTAACATTTCAAAATAATGGAAATCTTAGCATGAGTTTAAACCTGACTGAATGCATTTCAGGCAATAAGCACTGTATGTTGCCAAAGTTGTTCTCAGGCTCCTTGGACAACAGCCTATGAGAGAAGACACACAGGACACCACATTTTTTGTTTGAAGAATCTCTATAAAACAACTGGTTTTCAAAATTCAACAGCACCTGGGAGAGGATACCAGGATAGCTTGGCTCAGCAAGAGAAAATTATATGGAAAGTTTGAAATGCTACACTGAAAGTTTCCTATCAGGGTGGAAATGAGGCCACAACCATTGGGGTAGTCCCACAAGTGCTTCTGAAACCAGCCTGCCCCTAATGACCTTGTATATCATTTGCCCTTCTTCTCCAGAGGCAAAGATCCGTGACAGTAAAGACATCCCTTATGAAGCCTTCATTGTTATGTGATGCACCTCTTTTACGCCTTTCACTTATGTTAGAGGCATTGGCATCAACCTGGGGTTTACCCCTGGTCTGAGAGTAGGTGGTTTGGGGGATTCATTATAAGATACCCCAATGCAGATGCTCCCTTTCTTTCAGCTGAAATGGTTTGCCAGTCCGCTGCTCTGCGTTTGTCTTTCAGCTATCAACCTTTTTGGTGCAAGTATCTGATGTCTGGTTGTACCTATGGTGTGTTAGGTAGGATAAGGCTGTATAAATGCTGGACATTTGAAGGAGGAAAGGGGAACTGAGAAATTACAGGCTGAGCAGTAGAGGTTTTTCCCTCTGCCTGTTAAAAAACATCTTCAAAGCTGACTTTAACAACTGAAATCAGAGGCGGATATGATTCAAAACTATTCTGGGCTTGTTAAACTATTTTTATAAATGCAAAAGCTTTTATTAGCTTAACATACTATTCCAATCCACACGAGTAAAATGAAGCGTGTCTTCGTAATTCTGTCAAGATTATGCACATTTCCCTCCTGACTCAAGACCACACTGATCATAATGGCGTTAATTGATATTCATGTGCATGCCATATTTACTTCTGCAGAGTTCCCGTGTAATTGAGCAATAGTTAATGGGCACTTAGGACTCTATTCACAAGAGATTACAAATGTGTGTGTATTGGGGAGCTTTTCCCTGTGGAGTTTCCATGTGTCTGGATAGGTGCATAATCAGTGCGCCAGTCATCAGACAGAGCAGCTGACACTCGTGGCCCTGGTGAGGGCTGGAGCGAGACAAATTCTCAGGCCCTTCCCAATTTGGACTGGGGGGAGGGATGGGGACTGCGTCAGGGGGAGATGATTATGAGTCAGGGCTGCTCAGCAGAGACAGAGATGGCATCCATGAAGATTCAGGATGAATCGTGGCTCCAACCTTCAATAAACCAGAGCTGTCTCCTTTCTCCCCCTGGGCAAACAAATCTCTCCTTATTTTATCCTTAGGCAACCCTATAGCCTGTGTGCACCTTCCCCACCCTTCCATCACTGGGGCATGTGGCATCCCTCACATCAGCCAAACGACCCATTTCCCCCCATTTCCAGTCTTTAGACATAGCCAGGCGTTCACAGATGTCCTTCCCCAGAAAGCATCAGAATTATCAGAAGCACTGGGACCCTGCAGTGCTCCACTGTGTAACCTTTCAGATGTAGCAATAACACATTCAGGGAGCAGACCTCACTGAGTGGAACCCCAAAGCACTTTACAAATTACAGAGAGAGGAATCACGTTAACTCCCTCCTGATAAGCTGGTTCACAGCCCACTGCAGCATCTACAGCAGCTCTGGACAGGCAGCAGAACTCAGTACATCATCCAGTGACATGGCAGGAGAAAATAAACCAGGCATAGTGTGACTCCTTGGATTGGACAGTGGTTTTGGTGTGTGCATTTGGGCAAGGTTTCAAAGGAGAGTGAGTGTCACTGGGTGGTGACATCCCTGGGATTTTTGAGTTAATGGAATAAGGGAGAGGAATGAATAAACACAAATTTTCTAACAACACTACCACATCAGTGCGTTTAGTGGAAAATAATATAATTTTTCATTTTCATTTTTTATCTTCTTTTCCTCTGCTAATAAGTAGAGTACAGAGCTCGTTCTGCTCAGGCCGCTGGGATTAATAATATAAAACCCTAGAGCTGGTAAGAGGGAAATTGTTATTTCATATTTTAAAGTTCATTTACAATTCTGGTTACAAATGCTACTGATTTTATTGTGTGCTTCTGGACTCTTTCTCTCTTGCAATGCTGCTCCTTAGGTTTAACACCATCACTCTGACCCTGAGACTTACTCTTTCCTTATGAAAGCTGAAAAATTAAAAACTAAAAGATAGAGAAAAAAAAATAAAAATAGAAGCAAATCTGCAAAGTGAAGGAAGACAAGTTGGAAAGTCCACACCACTGGCTTGTGAAATGGACTTCAACAAAAGTCATACGAAATCCCATCACAGTGGCAGTTCTGGAAAAACACAGGGGAGTCTTTCAGGTCATAGTCCCTGTCATAATTTCATGAAGTTTAAAAGCTGACATGCTCTTGTAATTTTTTTCTCTTACAAAACACACCTGGGTCATTCCTTGTCAAAAGAAGTACAGTATTGCCCAAAAATATGAGTTATGCTTGTCTGACAAGCTTCTTGTGCCTTGTCACTTAAACATCATTCCAATAGAGAGTCTAGAAGCTGCATCTGGAGACAACATCTGTGTCAGTGCTCTGTTGGGCTGCCTGCAATGTAACTGCCCTCAGCAAAGGTGTCCCCTCTAGGGAGGGAGTTCAGAGTTTCTGGGACTGGTATAAATTTCTGTATATTTTAATAAAATCACCTTTCCCATTGGTCAGGTAACAGTAAAGCTGTTTCCACCCTAGAAAAACATTTAAAAAAGTTATCCTTAGGTTTCAGAATTGCATGGAATGGTATGAAAGAAAGACCTACTGTTGTGTATTAGGGGAAATGTAAAAATATTTGCTGTCAGAGTTAAAATACAAGAGAGCTTACATTAGGCATCTCTTACACATGGATTTCACTGATGTAGGTATACAGTTATCACATGGCATTCACGTGATGATCAATCATCTCCAGGTGGAACAGCTCCAGCAAATGAGAATGAATATGGGAACCTTTCCTTGTATTTGTCATGTAAGAAATAAATCTCTATTGCCGAAAAGAACAGTAACAGCATTTCTTCCTAGTCCGGATAGTGTTGTCTTTGTCACATCCATCATGATGCTAAATGCAGGACCAATAATTATAGAACTTTTCCAGTCCAAGATGTGATTGAAAATGAGACCACTGACTTCGCATATCAAAATCTTGACTGGATGCGATATTGTTACAGCACAGAAATATTTAGGGATCATCCAACAAAGGCTGGCAATTGTTGTTTGTTTCATCCTGAGACAGATATTTTGGGTTCAATGTAGGCTGTGGTCCAACATCTTTCTCTGCTTTCAAATATTTCTACCTTCACTTCTGTTTGAATGTTTTACCCTCCGAGGCAGAAAGCGTTCTATGACAGGTTTTTCTCTATCCACTCTTTTGGAAAACTTTCTGTGGAAGACTGAAATATTTTCTGGATATTATGGATTCAATGGGATTTACAGCTTTCCATTTATGAATTAGATATGGCAGCACTTGGGAATACAATGCATACAGTCTCATCATGGAGGTATCCATAAGTCCAGTTATTACACTGTGCTAAATTATAGAGTTCCTTCATTATTATCTCCAGTAGAGAATTTGATTCTTTTATAAAATTATCTCCCAGACTGGTAAATGACAGTTTCCAACCTTATTAAGAGTTCTCAGAGCAAATGGTACATCTATTCTGGGTCAAGCCCAAACGGACAGAGACGTGCTGTACAACCTTGGTAATTATTAGAATGGAAAAGGCATTCGTGGGTTAGGTGATGACCTTTAGCTGTGACAAAAGTGAGGTGTTCATGGCACATCTTTGCAATACAAATTAGTCACATCACTTGGCAGAGTGTTTCTCAACAAACTGGAACAGATCGGATTTTTTTATTGCGGACCAGGTTTTGGAGAATCTCATGGGCACGTGGTTTTCCTCTCAGCAGTGAGAGGAGGTGACAGTAGTTTTCAGGATCCAGCTCATGCCCATTGAAACTAACCAAAGTTTTTCCACTGGCATGGAGAGAAGAGGGAGCGAGGCCTGAAAGCCCTGCATTTCAGCAGGACAAACCAAGCACTTCCCTGGCAGTGCTGAGCCCAAGCTTCCAGGAGAAACACAGCATCCAGAGCCAGTGACAGGCTGATAGCATCCACCCCCTCCCCCGTTTGCTTCCAGGGTTTGCAGTCACCAGCACTTTCTTGAATCTTAACTCTTCCCTCATCAAAATATAAAATTTCCTTTGGAGGAACTACATTTTTTACTGGGCCAGACAAACAGTTTGGGCAATAATTCCAAAATGAAATATTTCACAATGACTAATCTGAATTTTTTTGTCTTGATGAGAGAAAAATTGTATTGATTCTTGTTTTGCTTTGGCATTATACTGAAATACTGTTCAGTGCAATGTGTATACAACTATCAGATTTTAAATGCGATAATCTTCTTGACATGGTCCAAAGGAATTGAATAGTTTTATTCCTCCAAATGAAGATTACAGAATGATTTTCCACTAAATATTTCAAATACGTATGGAGGGATCCACAACCAAAACAAATTATAAAATCTTTTAACCAAAGCAAAATTAAAAGTACTGAAGTTGCCCAGAAAGGTGTAATTTTACTTGTTGGAAAACTTTAAATATATTTGCCAGAGGTTTCCATGTTTTTGTACAGAACCCAAACTCAGACACTTACTACAATGAGAGATGTGAAAAGTTTTTCCATATCAAAGCCTGCCACAGACTGAAATCAATCTGAACAGCAACAACAAAAATGTCATTGCTTATTAAGATTGAGAGAAGAAAAACTCATAAATTATTTTTTCCCTTTAAAAAGAAAATATCTGTGGACATTTTGCTGAGAAGATCTCACATTTACATGCCTCAACTGAGGCTTTGAAAACTGTCAGAAAAGACTGATTTATGGGAAAACCTTTCACATTTGTGAAAATGTTCCAGCCAATGAAGGTAAAAGACTCTGCAGAAGGAAAAATTAAAGTTTGGATGTGCTCAGTGGACACTCATTAAACTTTGGCAGCTGAATTTGTCAAAACTCTTGACTGTCTTCCTGAGCAGTGAATATACGCCAACCCAAAACAAAACCTCTCTCACAAACCAGCAATAAAACTCTGAATGCATATCAAAATACAGCCAATGTTTGCTATTTTCAGTGGAGATGCCCATATCCCCAATTATTTTGGTCACCCCATGATCACAGTACCTCTCCAGGCTGCATCACACCCCCTGCCATCCCTCTGCAGCCAGGAATAGCAATACCATGACAACAATGGACCTCACTAGAGCTATCCCATAGTGTTCCTGATTGTGTGGGAAAAAGAAACAAAACAGTCTCTGGTCCCTCTCTCCCCTACATTTGCACCAATCTTCGAAATGGATTAGACACAGGCTAGATGGTGAATTAACTATCTCTTTTTCTCCCCTGTACTGCCACTCACTAAACCAAAATTCTTGCATTTAGCTCAGTATGCTTCTGAAGAAGTTCCTTACAGTGTCATGCTTATAACCACAGAATCACAGAATATGGTGAGTTGGAAGGGACCCATAAAGACCATCAAGTCCAACTCTTATAATCTTAGAGTATAATGACAAAATTTGTGATTCAACCACATCCTGGAGCTTCTGTGTAACTGCGTGCAGGGTTAATGGAGCTGTTCTGCAGAAGCCAATGCAGCTGCAGGGAACTTCCAGTACATTACAGAAGCATTAGTTCAAGAAAAAACAGGGGAAAAGAGCACATGACCCATTAACTGCACAGCCAGCAAGGTGTGTTTCACTATCTGCTCCAGAGAAAGGGTGTTAATATCAGTTTGTTCCATCCTCAGAAGGCATGAAGGGAGACACTGTGTTTGGAAAGCACATGTGTGCCCTGGATATTGACTGTGCCATACAAAGGTGCTAAACTATCCTTTCTCAGGGGAAAGTTCAAATTGTAAACTGGAGGTTTATAACTTGTATGACTGTGGAGTGTTGCAACTTAGCACCATATAAAGTCACAAAGGGTTGAATGGTGTAACCCCCTCCTGGTTTGAATACAATTACAAAGCTGATGGAATTGAATGAGTTGTGTAAGTTACCATGAATATAGCATCTAAAGCACTTTTTCTGTACTGCTACCCACCCATCTATAAATATTTCTAGATATATATAATGCAACTAACAATAAAAAATGCATCTAATGCTCTTTCTTTGTATAACTGTCCATAAACCTGCCCAAAGAAAGAGAGAATATATGTGTATATATGTTACATTTATTCATTTTGTTTTAAAACAACTTTTTGAACAGTCCCTAGGAGTCTTCAGATTTCAGATAAGTAGACTGTGTGACAATAACAAACATTAAACTACTGTTTAAACCAACTTTAACAAAGTTGGTTAAAAGTAATTCCAAAGCCATCATATTTCTAATTAAGTTTGAAAGTGATGCATAACAAAAGGACTCAGAGAAACTTTAATTTCATATTCCAAACTAGTTAGTCCAATTTGTTTGCTTTGAATCGCTCGTTTCAATAAGGTGAAAACTTGTGTTAATCCTCCATTCATCAGTTGCCTGGGTGCGTGTGAAATGAGTCATGTGGACAAAATAAACCACTGCTAGCCGCAATATTCTATTGTCCTTTAAGCTTCCTCAAGGGGCCTCTTCACAGGTACCAAAAAGCCACTTTAGACACTTCACATATTTTTGAAGATCCTCCCTTTTTTCACATCGCACATTACTCACTCATTGAAGAATAGCCGAAAACAGGCATAAAATGAAGGAAGCTGAAGTAGGCCAAACTCATTTTCTACACAGAGAGAGATAATTGGCACTGCAGTAATTTTGAGGAACTGAATTAAATGAATAAATTGTGACATGGGAAAAACTGAAAAGGACAACAGTTTCCTGGCTTGCACATAATAGTTACTCTGGACAGCATTTTTCTTGGAGACCAATTGATAAAACAGGACAAAAATGTTTTTCCCATTAATTGCTTTCAAACATTGTCCTGCTAAATGCCCAATTAAAAGGTAGAAGTGTGAGCTTCTTTTTTGCTTATAATGACCACATATTGGGGGGAAAAAAATCAGTAGCAACGTCTTAGCATTTTCTTTTGTGGATGTGGAATAAAAAGATCAATGGAAAAAGGTTCTTAGCTTACCTTGAACTAAAACAGCCTCAAAGTCTGGAGATCAGCATGGGGGTGAGCATGGGGTGGTGGGTAGTGGGACACATACAGTATCACTGCACTATGCTGAAACTATCATTTACACTAAAAAACTTAATTTCATAAATAAGTAAAATGCATAAAACATAAATTCATAGATTATTTTGAATGGATTGTAAATGGGGTTATTTCTTGTCCAAGAAAGAAATAGTTATGTATATAAACTTTATACCAAAATTTCCCCTCATTTGATTTTTAAAAAGCACTTGTAAAGACATGGTTCTCTGACACTTCGAGAAAATTCTGATGAGTCACATACACAAAAGGCAATGGAGTCAAAGTTATCTCTGAGATAACTCCACTGAATTAAAAGGGGTTAATTCATCACCCTCTTATTAATTATATTAGTTGAGCTCTTAGAGAGTTGTCACTGTGAGTCAATACTAAAAACATTCATTACTTTTTGCAATGCTATTTTTAACAGCAGATTTCTAGATGGGACTAGCCTAAATCTAGCAAAAACATTTTAAAAGCGACATCTTCATAACAAAGTAGCTTTTATCTGTCCATACATCTTACCTGTGCATCAGTAATGCCTATATGTTTCACAGAGCTTTATAATTTCTTCCAGACCACCATGCATACTTATCACTATCCTTACATTAAAAACACTCTAAAGATGAAATGGTTGTACAGTTTAGTTACAGAACAGCTGACATGGCCCTGCACTGGCTAGTAATGCATAGGGAATCTGTTTGGTTAAATTTAGTGATAAATTCTGCTTCATATGAAAACAATCTCCAATTTTCAGGTTGTTAGGAACTCTCTAGAACAGAAGATATGTTTGGTGTTCCAAAACAAAGCATCACTGCTAGGCAGGGATCTCATTTGCACCAATCTGTGTCCAGACTCTACCTAGAGCTGTCTCTGGACTACACCTCAGATAAGCCATTGATGTATGAATCTAAATATACTTATGCTCTTGCAGAGAAAGTCCAAAGAGAGGTAAAGTGGAGGGCCAGTCCCTTCCTGACAAAGGGAAGTCAGGGGCAAGAACTCAAGTGATAAGAGCTCCACATTTTACAAACTGACTAACAGTTTAAAATCTCAAAATCCAGCTGAAGGGAAGGATGGCAGGAGACACATGTTGTCCTGGGTACTGCAGGAGGCTGCTGCACCCCCAGCAGAGATCTCCTGTGCATGTGTTACACTTGGATGGACAAGCCATGCAGTCCATCCCCAAGGTCAGCATGTCAAAGAACCATCCATGACCCTTTTGTAACCATTTCTAGGCCAAAAGAGAAAGTTTCTGAAGATATCCTGATTGTAGTGATCCCTCATCATGGCTGGGCTTCGCGAACGAAGATTTGGGAAGGCTCTATCCACATTTGTTACAGGCACGCTGGTGGCTTACGAGGCCAATACGTGACAGACATATCCGATTGCAAAAGGCACAGCAGAAAGACTCCTTAGATGGTGTATTCTGCAATATACGGTTCTTTCTGCGTTGCCTTTTCTCCTCGAGAGTGATCCTGCGTGTGTTCTCAAAGGAGACAGCTGCGTTATAGATGGCGTGTCTCCAGGCCTCCCGATTGGAGGCCAGAGTAGACCAGTTATGGTGATCAATATGGCCAAGGCTGAGATGTTGTTTCAGGGAGTCCTTGTATCTTTTCTTCGGGGCTCCTCTCATGCGGCAGCCAGTGGCAAGTTCACCATAAGTGATCCCTACATGTCAGGTTTTATGTTGACTCTTTTTTTTCTTGGCAGCCTAAGTGAAATTTTCTGCCTTTATCATAGAAAAGAGACTGGTCCCTCTGGGGCGGCAGATTTCTCTTCATCCTCGTTGCCTGAGGCACTGATTAAGTGAAGTGCTTAAGCACCTGGGTGACTATAAGCACATGAACCATTGCACTGAGTCAGTTAAAGGTAGTCAAGTGCAGAAAAAGACCTTGCTATGGGAAAGTTGCTGCGCAGAGCTGTCTATTAACAGAAACACAAACCAAAAATCGCAGTAGGGCACCTCTGTGCATGTTTTCACTATTTACAGGGATTTAAAGAGCTCTGTGAAACAGACCCTGATCACAAATTTTAAACTATTAGCTTTAAAATTTGAGCTAGAATCATTCTCTTTTGTTTCAAGACATCATGATTTATATTCAGCATCTGCTTCCATAAAGTTCCATCTTTTAGTTTGAAAAGTGAGACATCGCTCTTATGCACAAGGGGGAACACAGATATGATTATTAAATATTGTAAAAAATAGTCCTAAAGAAAGCTGGGTGAAGAGTTTTTAAAATTTGCATACAGTTTATGTGTTGACTCACTGTAGCACATATCTTGTTGGGAACAGAGCGTGAGAAAAGTATCACAACAAAATGCCACAGAAGTTCCATCCTGCAGCAGCCATCCTTACCTGCAAATGAAATGGTTATTTCATTAAAAAAACCCACAATCTCTTTAAAAAGATCTATTTAAAGCATTATGTTACCTGAATCCTCAAGAGTTACTTAGGGGGCTGTCTGTGTTGGAGGTAAAACTCTGCTTTGCCTCCCCTCCTTACTGCTCTGAATGAATGGCAAAGCCTCTCTTTGTTGCTGCAAGAGGACTTGGCACCGAAGTTATCCTAAATTATTTGTGCAGGGACAAACTGGAGCTGCAATGCAGTGCCAATGCTGTGCCTCTGTGTAGAGTCCTGTCCCACACCTCTCTACCTGCAGATTTGCAGTGCAGATTTGGCTAGTGTCAAGAACAGTGACCACCTCAGGGCAAAGACCATCTCTTTCTATAATTTTGGAAAGTGTTTATCAAATCAGAAATATTCATCTAGTCCAAATCTGTGTTTATAGTGAAAGAAATGGAAGAAAATTATCATCATCTCCAAAACCCTGTTCCTCCATACACTGCTCATCACATGCCTGTTACATCTCTGGGTCCAAGTCTCTGTGGTTACATTCTAGTCCAGTGGGACAGTACCACTTAAGGAGTGAATATGCAATAGAAACTCTGGGATTACCTGCTTTCCTTAGGTGTCCTTATCCTAGAAGGCAGCAGGTCTGCTCCATCCTGACTGAAATGGATGGCAGACAGCCCTATGGTGATACACAGGAATTCCCTCAAGAACCCATTAAAATAAAATTATAAGTTTTATGAAAGCATCTATATACCCTGTGGTGCATGTGCAAGTTTGCCCTCCCTTTTGCCTCCTATCCCATAGTGAAATGACAACTCAGATTATTTTGAGTGTCTTCTGGAATAGACAAGGAAAATCCTACAGTTGTCTGCTAAAGCCGCTGACAGGGTGGCCTGAGGGACACTCAAATCATGAGGGAACTCCAGAAGAGGACAAGGAGAACCATGAGCATGACACTTCAAGCAACCAGTCCCTGGCAGTGGTGGCTGGCAGAAACTTCAGAAAAGGTGCTGCAGAAAGGAGACCTTCCCCTGCCACATCTCACAACACCTCCGTATAGCTCCTTTTCCCAAACATCTTTCTTTTCTTCACCATAGCTTGAGATCACTGCTTGTGTCAGGTTCGATGATTATCACCTCTTTTAAGAATTAGCTGGTACACGTCCTTTAGATCAACAGATAGTAACTCATACATTTTGTCAGTCTCTTTAGATTCATCTAAATAGTACAAGATGTGTTACTTTAGTACAAGACTGTGCATTATGTTACACCATGCGGAGAGGTAAAAATTCCTCTGTTTTTCTAACTTGATCTTCCTCTGCTTCTGTGTCCAGGACTGCACTCGTGCTTTTCTTCCAGCATCTGCGTGTCCATCAATTTTCTGTTGATTGTCAACTATTCACTGCCTGGTACAACTCATATTCTTCTATCACCTTCAAAATGAGACTTTTTTCCCCTAGATTTTCAGTCTTTCAAGATGGGTCCTAAGCCCAGATATATAGTCAACTTATCATTTCCTTAATGTCAGTCCTTGAACAGGTGACCCAGAGAAGCCGTTGGATGCCCCATCCCTGGAAGTGTTCAAGGCCAGGTTGGACGGGGCTCTGAGCAATCTGGTCTAGTGAGTGGCATCCCTGTCCGTGGCAGGGCGACTGGAACTAGATGATCCTTAAGGTCCCATCCAGCACAAACCATTCTATAATTCTATAAGTCAAGCCTATATAAAATGGCACCCTGCTATAGACTCTGAGAATTATGTGCTAGAGATTTGGTTCTAATATTCTTATTGGGAATATTGATATTTCTGCCCAAAAATCCAGGTCATTTTTACTGCATGTGTCTTGCATGAGATGATCTGCATTAAAAAGTAATGTACATTTTCTATTTTTGAAACACTGTAATGATACTGACTTTAAATTTTTTAATATTGAGTTTCTGAAAATGGTGCTTCACATGCTTTGCTCTCGACCACACACAAACACATTTTGAGTGGATGTCTCTTTTAAGTAAAAATCTATTACGCATAAAAAGAGTAAAAGTCCAGTAACAACTTATCATTAAGGTCTTCTGTGTCATCGGGTCCATTACACATTAATGATTCCTCCAGAAAGAAATGAAGAAGCATGAATTTACATATACATTGTATATCAATAAAATCATAGCAGATATTAAAATTATTGCATGTCCTTTACAGTATCCTGTTGGATATTATAGCTTCTATGGGAATATAAATGAGATAATTTGTGTCCCCCAAGCAATTTAAACAATATGATTTTTTTATGTCCCTGCTACTTTAAATGGAATTAGTGAAGGCAGTATGTTATCCTCAGTCACTATCCATCAGAAATTACGCTAAAATTGATTAAAGTATTACTTATCCTAAGTACTGTTGACCTATTTTCTTTCAAACCTGTCACATATACATATAAGATTAAATATACAGTAGGAATCATGCAAAGATACAGGATGAAAAACTTGGAATTCAGAACAAAATATAGCAGCTGATTGCTTCCAGAACAGTAACTTTCTGAGTGTTCAGGAGCTATTCATAGGAGGCAATTTTAACATGGGCCTGGATAGTGAAGATTTTTCTTAGGGATTCATATATCTAATTTTATCCTTCATATAATTTTTTCTTCATTCTCCTGTTTTCTGTGCTCTACTGTTTCCTGCCATCACTCTTTGTAACTACAAGCCATGATCTGCAGCAGGGTTCACAACCATGGTAGGCTGCCAAAATGAAGGAGCAACATAACCAGACCTGGTCATAAATATTTTTTCATTTTTCCATTGATCCACCCATTGCCTGTTCACATCCACTCTCAGAATTACACATCAGGTAATTCCTGCATGGAGTGACAGCATAACCTGCCATTCTCGTTTCAAGACAGGGTCCTTAAATCCAGAAGCATAGACATTTATGAAAATCTTGTTGTGTGTAAATAGCATTTTGGAAGGGGGCACTCACAAAATCTAAAAAAGGCAAAATAATTTTTTTTAAATAAAAAAGAAATGGAGGAGAAGACGGGCAATTTTAAAATATTTTCCAGTTTAGCCTACCATTACAATCCTGAACTTAGTTTTTTTAATATTTTGTAGTCTGTTGATTCCCATATAACCCAAAGTTCTCTGCTGTTTCTGTCAGAATGAGACATAACCTTGAGGTCTGACCGCTGGGCTTGGATTTCTGGCAGGGATCAGCCCTTGCACACAGTGATTCATTAAGCTTGTAGGTTAGCATAGCACCTGCATACACATTTGGAATCCTGGAATCATAGAAAGGTTTGGGTTGGAAGGAACCTGAGAGATCATCTAGCTCCAACCTCCCCTGCCGTGGAAAGGGACACTTTCCTCTAGACCAAGGTGCTCAAAGCCCCATCCAGCCTGACCTTCTAGGGTTGGGGCAGGCACAACTTTTCTGGGCAAGTTGTTCCAGTGCCTGAGCACCCTCAGAATGAAGAGGGAAGACAGAAGACTGTGTGGCTTCCAACCACTTGAGCTTTCAAAGAAAGTCTAAATAAAATTTGGGCTACATTCAGAAAATCTGATAAGAACTTTTCCCTGAGGAATGCTTTAAAATTAGCAGGTTTGTCTTATCTCCTGTGATACTCACGATCATCTCTGTTGTGATTCACTGGGTCTTTCTTAGAAATAACCTGATTTCCTGTACAGATTATCTTTCAAAACTAAGGCCTAATTTTGGTATGTGCATTAAGCAAAAGGTGATTAATAAACCCCTCAGTTCTGTACTCATGAGGCTGCACCTGGAAAACCGTGACCAGTTTTAGAGCCCTCAGTACAAGCAGGATTCACCCAAACAGGTGGAAGGCTGAGGCACTTTACAGACAAGAGAGACTGAAGTTGGTTTAGCCTGAAAAGAAAAAGCTAAGAGGGAAAGTAATTGCTAGCTTTAATTACCTAATGAGGAGTTGTGGAGAAGATGTAGCCAAGCTCTTTTCAGAGCTATGGCTAGCAATCTTGAAACATATCCTACAATATTACACCAAGCACCTCAAAATGAAAATATTTCAAATTATTAATTTACTTTAGTTATATTTATACAAACTAACCAAGATCAAAAATTAGAAATTAATCAAGCATTTAAACTGAAAGTTTAAAATCAATTTAAACTTTTCATTCTACTTCAGAACTTATGAGTATTTTTACAGGACCATCTCCAGTTTTTCAACACACAAATGTATGGTCATACATAGACTCCACCAGCTCAATGAGTCAATTCTGAACCCTAATGCTATCAAAAGTAAGCAGTCACAGAGCTCTGTGCTGTCTGTTGTTATGCATTTTGGGTGAAACACTTTGAAAATATATTTATTGATGTGGATCTTGGATGTTCATGTTTATAACAGACATTTTGGTGGAACATGGTGCACTGTTCTCTCAATATCTCAACTGCATTAAGACAATCTTAAAAATGTGGATATAGATATTGGTAGTGCCTTCTATATTGGGCTGAAAATTTCTAATATTGCCCACAAAATTCTTCCATATACGTGTACTTCAATTTCTGTATTTTCTTGCTGTAGCCCACTTATGATGGCCAGCAGATCCCACTATACATGTTTTACCTGAACAGGCCATTTAAAAGAATCCAAATGACTAAAACAAAATGTTTGCCAGTGAAACAATGAGGTAAAATCAAATATAATTTCTCTTCTGCTGCAAAAACTTACATATATTTCTTTTTCTCTCTTACTGTTTTCAACTGTCAATTCAACAAGACTTTGTTGGTTTGACAGGCTACCCAAGCACTGCCAAACATGCAAGAAAGCCTGCCTGGGTACCTGGCAGACATGATCATCTGTAGCTTTTGAGAGCAGGTTGGACAAACATCTGTCAGAAATGACGCAGTTAGACATGATCATGCCTTAGGGAAGGGAGATGGACCAAATTACCTCTTGTGGTCCTTTTCAGCCTTTTATTTGATGATTTCACTGCCTTGGGCTAAGGTGACACATTGGGTCTGATCTTGGGCCTGGAATGTCCAAAAATTTTACATCGGTTACATGTGGGTACATAACAGCATACCTTTCTGGCCACCACTTCTTTATTCATCTGTCTTTCTTTTATCTAAGGGCTATACACAAGCTCACACACTTCTCAGAGTTTTTATTAAACTATTATTAAACCATTCAAACTGAAAACATAATGAAAAAGTATGAATATTAGGGACCGAAAATAACCTTTGGCATTCCACCCATTTTGCAGTCTGTACTTTCCCTGCTGGGGTTTGCTGTCAGGAAGACGGCACTGAGGATTTTGATATATTTTCTAATCTGCAGTGCTGTGTAGGTGTTGCAACGTTTGTGAGGTTTCCTGGCTGGTTCTTACTGTTTGTTTTGCAGAGCCAGAGGTTTGTATTCTGAGATACTGGGAGACAGAAGACTGCAGTTGGGTGAAGGGAACATATTTGTCAAGGGGACTCTGTAAATGCTGCTTCTGCCCTCTTTTGGAAGAATTCATGCATCTCTAACATCTGAGTTCTTTAGATGTTCAGCGTCAGGAGTAGAACCCCGGATTTGATGCCGTGGGAACATCTCTCCCATTTCTTTATGGTCCCCATCACTGTTATTGCTGATTTGGGGGACTGCAGTAGATTTCATTTACACTGGTTTCTTAGGGATTTCAGCTACTGCCAACACAGAGTTGCCACGAAATATCACAACTTCACACAGGGCCGTATCGCAAGCTGGCTAAAGAAAAGGTTAAAATACAATAAAATGTTACTATAATGTAAAGTAATGTAAAGTAAAATAAAGTAAAATAAAATAAATATTTTTTACAAAAACCAAAATATATTCTGTTTATTTCAGTTTGTGAATTACCCCTTCATGGGCCTAATAGAAAGAAGAAACCTGTATCACAAATTATCCAGGCTATCATTCTGAGGCTGGATTATTCTGTCATCTCTCTTTCCTTTAAAATTACTGTCCTAGGAGGAAAAGGAGATTTACCATTCAAACTCATACAAACATTGCAGCACAATCAACTGCTTTAGATTAAAGTCATAAAAGACCACTTTTACATCCTGCTCTGAAGGGAAATATAAATTTTCTTTTTAAGAAACAAATAAATGTAGATTCATTTGCACAAGTAAGTTCTGATCCAACTCCTGATTAAGTACGTAATTGATATTGAGTTCAGCTATCCTTTGCTTCAGTAATCTTTATTGTGTGTACTTATTTCTGTACTTGAGTCTTTAAATATGCCCAGTTCGTGTCTGGTAAGCCCTAAAACAGAAATATAGCAAGACAAGAGGATTCTAAATGTAACATAGCTGCCAATATCAATAGGTCCAATTCCTGTCTATGTTGAACGATTATTGTATGTTTATCACTCTCCGTTTTCCCTTCATTTTTTTTTCTGATCACTGGAGAACTCACATCTATTTCTGGTTTGATGTTTTTAAGTGTTTGCAAAGCACTTTTTGAGAATAATTTATAGCCTACAAGTTCTCCCTCACTTGCTCCCTACAAGTATTCACCAGACATTCTCCAGGCTGAATTGGATGAGTAACCTAAGACATGTGGAATTATTTCTGCTCCCTGGCAAGACAATTTCCATTATTTAAAAAGAGGTAATAAAAAATGATTACCAAGTGACATGCTCTGCCACCACTTGTAAATATTCATTCCTGGCTCATATCCATGAATTCTGCAGAATACACAGTGATTTCATGATCATGTGAGCAACCATCTGAAGATTCTCTAAAACCCTGGATCGCAAGGAGCAGAGGAGTGAAGTGATTATATTTATGTGCGCTTTTTTTCCCCCATTCGTCAACAAGCTCTGCCTTTTAAAGTGTGATAAAAAGATACACAGATGCTTATTTTTTTGTATTCCCTCACATTCTAAAGAACTCACTAGAAAGGCACCTGCATAAAACAATATCACAAAGAATGGTCAATAACGACTGAAAATAGTGTTAGTACAGGTGTTGTATGAACATCTTTGATCTTGAAAGCTCTGCTTCTTTTAAAAGCTTTAGGAAGAATGAATGTGTTTAAGTCAAAGAAAGAGCCTACGAGTATTGTTTTCTAAAGTAGACAGGAAGAAAAATCACTGACTTTACTCAAATACCTGCTACACTACAGCAAGAATAAAGGCTGAAAAGAAGCTAAAGCTTTTTATATATATATAGAAATATGAGTGGATTAATTCAGCTAGAACTGGCTCTCCAACAGTAAAAAGTGTCATACATTATTCATAATCCTCTGATGAGCTACTTCTAGGCAGCCTCAGATATGCAATTTCTAGCATAAACCTCATATAGATATCTTTCTCTAGGTTCATATCTGTTAATTTTCTAGTAGTTTGCATTGTAGGATAGCAAATGTGATTGAAATGCTGACTCTGTTCCTGAGGTTGTAGTGAGATCTACAGAGGATCTGTAAATTTGCAAAGATATTTGGGTTCACATGGAGTCCTCACGGAGACAGTGCCGTAGCCAGGAACTAGATATGTTCATTACCTGGAAGTAACAAGACAAAACAGGTGTGAAATACCTGCCTGAATTGTATCAAAAGTCGTATGGTGACTTAAGAGCACACAGCCTCAAAAGTTAGAAGGCTACTGGATGACCCAAACTGTAGGTGTGTGTCCAGGAGGAGCCCTATTTTCTAAAAGATGAGCCCTTAGGAGGTGCCTCAGTCAGGCAGCCAAACACTCCCGGAAATCCAGCTGCCTGTTTCCTCATTTTGAGGTAATAACGGGGTGTTTAGTACATTATTTTTGCTGGTAAGTCATCCATAAGACCATGGTGCAACCAGTCAAGGCACAAGTACAGTGCAGCACAGTGGGTTTATTCGCTTGTATCTGGTTCCTTTCCAAACCCCCACTATTGCCTTGATTGAATTAGCTCACCCTTACGAGCAGAAGAGAATATCAGAAGTTAAAAGAGAGAAATAGTGTAGCCAGTTCAGGGTTAGAGCCTAGGGGATCAACAATAACCTGTAGCTCCACAACACATCATATCTGAAGGTTCGTTTGCAGATGGAAGTTACTATCTCCCTTGAAGAATGAACTCGGTTTAATTCTTACATCTCTTGACAGCAGCCTTGGCCAGAGAATAAAGGCAGAGGCCTTCTCCTGAGCTATTTGATCCTTGATTTCCGTAGCTGAGATGAGGGACTAAACCCCAACCTCAGACCAGTGAGCTGAGAAGGTTTTTTATTCACTTTGGTCAGACGAGACCATAATCTAATTCCTAAAATGCAGAGGAGTTGAAAATGAAAGGTAGATATAAAGGACAGCTTTCCTGAGACTTCCCTGTAGTGAAACATAAGATAAGGACTTCATACATTAAGTTGTTGCTAAAAATGTGGATATCTGTGCTTTCTTCAGAAAGCAAAAAATAAACAAGTAAATGACACTGGTTACAGTCCAGCCCACGTCAAGAATGATTGTCAGAGTTTCACAAGAGAGGTGATGTTATCAACCAGGGATAATGTTTATTAGAAAAAAAAATAAACAGACTGGTTTGATTCCCTGCCATAATGGAACAGTGGAGTGTGCAGAATGCCTCTTGCTGAGAAGTGCCAGCAAAGTACCGAGCGATATTAGTGGAAAATGGAATTCAGCTTTTCAGCTGAATTCAGCCACTACTGAAGTAATTTGGGTCCAAAGAGAAAGGGAGGAGATGGGTGTTGTGCAGGCTACTAAAGATCCCTATTTAACAAGCCAACTGTATAGTGACAATTGCATTTAAAAGAATTTATTTTTATGATTATGTCAGTACTTCTAAAGGGTGAAGTTACAGCTTCACTACAGCTTAGAACAAAGTTCTAAATTTCTAACAGAGACAATAACACAATAGAAGTAAAGGAAGGACTTTGTATCTCTGACGCTTGTTTCAGAAAGAAAGGCAGGTCAGAAAACAAGAAATCAATTAATTAAGATTTAACATTAACTAGAACTTTCATCTAATTGTTTTTGTTGCCTTCAGAGCTGACATTTCAGACGTGCATTCCTCTCTGCAGTTCAAGGAACTCTGCTGTGAGTTTCCTTTAGAACACTCTATTCTTTAGGATCCCAAGAATAACCCTGCTCCATTGTCACACTAATTCCCAACAATGAGTTCCTCAGCCGCAATAGCTGGAGAAAGGTTTTACTATACCAAATTTTCACAAAACCAAAGTGGCTAAAAGCTACTGTAACTCCACATTCCCTGAGGTGCCTTGTGAAAACATTCAGAAGCTTAGCACTGTACTTAGCTGGGGGTTTTATAAGTTTTGTCTACTCAGCCCATGTCTGCATTAAAAAAAACATTCAGCATCTCGGGATTACAAGAGCAACAATTAAAGCAAAGCCTAAAAGCTGACCTCTCTTCAAAACCTTGAGCTATTGCTGTGCAGGAAACTATTTTATACTTAGGTGCCAATCTTTGCATAAGCCTTAAGCTTCCCATAAGCAAACAAAGACTAAAGAAACATTCGTCTCCACCAAACATCAGTGGCAAACATAAACATAGGGGGGTTTTGTGTATCTGGTGAAAAGATGGTTTGGGAATGGAACCATAATTCACTCTAATTGCCAGATCTGACTTCTGCTCTTTCAGAACAAAAAGATAAATTTGAAGCTTCGCAATCTCTTTGGTCAACTCACCTACACCAGACATCAGACACTCTCATTTTCACATACTCTTGTGATAAGTTTAATTTGAAAGTGCCCTTTAATGTCCTGGAAGAAAAAAGCAAAGTGAAGAAATATCTCTGACACCTCAGTGCTAGGTCTCCTAAAGCAAATGATATAACAACTAAAGCTGAAAATAAATCCTGGCCATCAGCATTTCAAATCTCATATTCATATGAGATAAATTGATTTTTGTTTGAAATCGCAGCATAAAGCAGTCACCAAGTGCTTTAGTAAAAAAAGTATCTTTTACTGAAAAGATGGAAAACTCATACAAAATATTTTCAGTGAGCTATAAGGATCAGGGATAGAGTCTGCTGAGTTGCATATGTCAGATTTGGAGAGCTACAAATGGGTCAGGTGACTGCGTGAAGATACTGGGAAGGGAGAGTGTAAACTGGAACATGTTTTTCAGGTTAATACAACAGTGATTATCCTCATAGTTTAAAGAGGTCTCCAACCAATGGTAAAGTTGGGTTGAGTTTGACAATTAAACCTGAATTCTTCCTCTGCCAATAAGAAATTAAGACCACTGTGTTTCAACATCTTTAAATAAGCCATTTTACTTACATATCTTGCATTTTCTGGTTTTGATGCCTGTAGAGATTCAGTCATTCACAGAGATTGAATTTAGCTGTGTTAACTCAGAGAAGGAAGCCCTTTCATGGGACACATTCTGTCCAGGAGGCGGATCTGCAGCCATTCTTGTGCTCCTTGGAAGAAGTCCGATGGAGTCAACTCCCTGAAACCAGTGATTGCTGCATGTTGAGAGGCTGTGTAATGCCATACACTGGCATGCACTGTAAAACAAAGGAGTTACGGAAACCACAGATAGAAAATCAAAGGAAAATCCACTCTATCCCTGTCTATTCTGACTTAACTTGCCTGAAGAAGACATAGGCATAGATCAGACAAAACAGGTGCTTCGGCCACGATATTTATCATTAAACTACTTCATAAAAAAAAAAAAAAAAGAGATTGAGAAGAATTAATTGGATTTAGATGTGATTTCGTTTGTGTACTGCAAGTGGCCCTGGATTATAAGCAAGGCACATTCGCAGACAATAAACTATCCCTGATGGACTGTTGGAGGAAAGTCTGCTTTCCAAAGTCAGGGAACAAAAATAATTAGCATTAGATAGCACTTTCAGTTAGCAAAACACTTGTAGGGTCAGTACAGCAATACCAAGTGAAGGAGGCAAAATGTTTTGAAGGATCACTTAAAAAGTGTAGTGCTATCGTGCAGTATTCCCACTCTTGTGACCTGGGTCATGATCTGGTGGAGGGTGTCCCTGCCATGGACAGGGGGGTTGAAACTAGATGATTTTTAAGGTCCTTTGCAACCCAAGCCACCTTATGATTCTATGATCACTTCATTGGGAAAGTACTGCTCAAAAAGACTGTCAAAAAGACTTTTCTACGGCAAAACTAGTATGTTGGATATCTGGCAAAATATCTCATTTCGTTTCAGTTTTCTGATGCTTGCCCCCTGAATTGTTGTTGCAAGGGGTTTCTAGTCATGTCAGCCACACCGTCAGGAAAGGAAGGGAAGATATTATAAGTAACAACTTACAGATATGAAGTCACACTGGCCAGAGTAGGAAAACAGTCCTCTAACATGCAGTTTATGTCATATGTACTTAAGTACATTTAGTCTGGACACATGGTGGTTATTCTGCAAATCACTCACGTCAAATACCTGAGCTGGGGGATAAACTAGTGGGCAAAGGCCACCCACAGGAATTTCCCTCAAGGCTACAGGTTATTATATAAAACACCTATTTAGATATCTTTTATAGCCAAGGAAAAGGAAACATCCTCAAAGGTCAATTAATCCCCCTTCCTTGAAGAAGTGAAGGATCCTGAATGTCGCTGGAAGTACCTGTCCCTCCCCACTAGCCAGTGAGGAAGCCAGATAATCCAGCCAAGATGCCTAATTTGTGCATAGATATAGTCAAATCTAAGCATGTTAGTTAAAGTTATTGAAAACTAGGGTTTTTTTGAGCAATGCTCACACTCTGTCTTTAGCCTGCAAGGTGCTGCTAGAAAAATAATCACAAAAATACTTTTTTTTTCTTCTTTAGCTCTTATGCCCAATTAGGAAAAATAAAGTTCTTTAATGATGACAAGGTCTCACAGTTCTCATGAAAAAAAATATTAAAATTAACCCTGTATCTTTCTTTCCATATTTTGTTCTCTCCACCTCATTCATGATAAATGCTTGTCTTTATTAGAGCATCTTTGACACTAAGTAATTCACAGCTTTCCTAATGCTTCTACTTTAAACCAGCTTTAACTGCTGCTACAAGATGGTTTGATGTAAGCACCTGCTGCTTTCAAATTGATGCAGGATGAAGGAAGAGGCAAGGATGCTCCCATGACTGCGCTCACTCCAGAAGAATGACCAATAAGAGATTTCTTGTTTCTCCCCAAGGATTTTGCCCTGTTCCCTCTGTTCTTCTTGTGTAAAAAGGGAGATAGAGCAGAAGGTAAAGCAGAAATGGTCATCAGCTACCTGGGGTTTCAGAGCATAGGTAACATTTGTTATTTATTAATTGAATTACAGTATTTCTACCGCAAAAGCTTCAGTATGAAAAACGTAATATAATCATTTAAAAAAAAATTGAAGAAAAGACTGTCTTTTCCAAACATGTTAAAGCATATGGAAGTAGTCTGGCAAATCAAGCAAAAAGATAGCTAATGGGCCAACAGGATATCAATATCTTTCTCTGACAAGGGAACAAGTGTAAAGGTAGGCAGTAAATGTGAGAAAATCAAGGGGAAGGAGGAGAAAACACTCAAATGAAAGAAACAACGAAGTATGCAAATAAGGTTGTTTCCACCCTCCCACTCTCCCTTTCAGAGAAACAGCCTCTCATTTTTTTAGGAAGAAGTTACAAGAACTATAAGCAATCCTTTGAATGCAAAATAGTATGTTCCTGTGCTGGTCTACTGCCTTTCACGTACCTAAACTGACAAAGGTTGTAGCACCAAAAAATGTGAGTATTAATATTTTATAGACAGATGGCTGGAGCTTTTTAATGAGCAAGTACATAAGTAGACTGCAACTCCAGGCATGCTAAATTTAATCTTAGGGGTAGAATCTCCAGAAAAATTTGAACACCATTTAAAACTGGCTAATGTCAAACAATGCATTTGGTACGTTCACAAAATCTGCCAAACCAAAATGAAATATCCAGACGGTGGGATCCACTTACATATTAGCTCTGAGTTACCCTCAGAGCACGTGCCCGTGCTGCTCATAATGATGGAGTCTCCTAAGATGGCACTGGCAAAGTGGCTGTGTTGAAGTGGCACAACACTCCCACTCTGTAGCTCTGCACAAAGTCATGGTCCCTGAACCTGAGCATGATATCAAGCAGATACAACTTTGCTATGGCCAGGCAGCAAGAAAGCATCTCTAGACAAAGGTGCAAAATGTTGTCTCACAGCCTCTGCGATGTTAATTTGAGGGTCTCTGCAGGTGTCCACTGTAAAGTGTGAGGATGACATATAGACTGAGACTGGATGCCACTCTTCAGCTGGCTAACACAACCCAAACGTGCTGGTCATCACTTCTGCCCAGATGTGTGGAATCAGACACTGTGTGCTCTGAGACTTGTCAGATCGAAAATGTACCTTCCTATAACAAAGAAGAAAGGCAAGGCCTCTCACTTCACCTTACCAGATAAAGCCACCAGACTTGAAGTAGTGGAAACACCACTGTAGCACTCCAGTCAAAGAATATGGAGCTCAGAGGAGATGCTCAGCTATATAACAGTACAGGTCTGGGCCACTGATCTCATCTGACCAAAGGACATGTGAGCAGAACATCCACAGAAAAACATGTCTGGATGTGTTAGAGAAATTAAGATGTTCCTGAAACTGTCACACTTTAGTTCCTAAAGATTCCCTCCAATACCTTTGATTTACCCAGAAATCTAACAGTGAGTATACTATCAAAGGACATATTTAATGGATAACCTGTAATATTTGTGGCTCAAATCCATACATCAACTTCATTTGCACCTGAGTTTAGAAACAAAATGTTGTAATCAATCAACTTTTAAGCTGTTTCTCCCCTGTTGTATTCAGGACACATTCTGGACGATGAAACCACAAATAAGATGTAATTTGGAAAGCAAATGCCTATGTGAATATTTACCTATATACAGCTGTTTACAAGCATCTCTTGTTTTAGGACAGCCACAGTTTCTGGCTGTCTAACATAGCATCTTCATGAACCAGGCCAGAAATATTCCTACTCTCTGCCTCACTCTTCCATTGTTAAGTAAAAAAAAATATGTTGACTCCAGAAGTGCCCTCCATATGGTATAGATTGCAGCACTGCTTCAAAACTGGCCAGCTTGCAGTGGAGACATAAGAATCGGTATCTGTCTACAACCATCTTTGTCAGTGTACCCATACGATGACATCCATCTTACATAACTTAAGGTATCTAAAAATTAAGCATCTGATATATGCCAGGCTTCTTCAATAGCAGTGAATGAATTTCTTCGGGTGTGAAGCTCCAACTGTGACTCACTCACTGACCATCAATTTAAAATTAAGGAATATTTTCATCCTGTCATCTTATTTAGTTCTGATATTTTTAATAGTGTTATAATTATTTTGGCTAATGATGGTGAACTTGTTTACGATTGAACCCATTTAGTCTCTAGGTACTGTGAAATTATAATGCTGGATGTCATTGCTAAGGGAGCCCATTACAAAGAAGATGATAAGTCAATTTATCATTGGCTCTTAACTCAAATTTCGGGGAGTTTGTTCAATTCTCCTCAGTATTTTTTTTACCAAACAAGTCTAGAAGTTGGAAACAAAACAAACAGATAAACAAACAAAAACAAGCAGAAAAAAGACCATCAGCTCCAGCTGTGTTTTCTTAATAATAAGATGCTGCTTGTGCCATCCATTTGGGTGTGCAGATGGCAAAAATCTCAGACATCTCCATAAAATTAACAGCACAAACATTCAATGTGATCACAAAACCCAGTGACTTAGTGACATAAACATCTCAGGTCTGTGGGAATTCCAGAGATGTTGGAATGTTGGGAGTAGGGGACAAGGGGAGTGTGAGGGTACATTCGGAAAATAGGGGCCTACTACAGACAACATTGCAGCTGTATAGTATGTAGAAGATTTCTTGCACAATGGCTACAGTATTATTTTTTAATAAACAGTTAAAAGAGAATGAGTGTCTCTGTAGCACAGGTAAGTAATTAAAATTCTTAACTGCACAGTCAAACACATACAGCAGCACATTGCCAACTACAGACAAAAGTAGGGCTGTACAAGTCTGAACATGCACCTATTTATTAAATCTTATTTAAAACACTGAAATAAGTGCAATGTCTGATGAAATATTTAGGGTGTTTAAAGGTGCCACAGCTGACAGACAGCTTTTTTTTTTCCCCCTACTGGCACAAGATTATTCTGTTTGGGTTTTTTTCTCTCTTTTCTTTCAAATAAAAAAAAAACCAGGGTAAATTATTTGAACAGCATCTAAGTAAAAGGTAGGCTTTACATGTCTCTAGTTTCAGCATGGGGTTTTCTAAAAGAAGTGCTGCTGATTAATTGAATAACTTTTTGTTTCGCTGGATTTTAATCCATAGAATTTCCTTTGTAACTCTAAAGACACAGTGTTTGCATATAATACGACATTGTGCCATTTAATATCACTGCATAGCTGTGCAATTGGCCCCAAGTATAATATAAGCCCAGACAATCTATTCTTTTGAAGCGAATGTCCTGGTAGTGATTCTGGCAAAGCGCAAAAAAAAAGGACATTGTATTATAAATTCTTTGAAATATAGAGGTCTCACCATCCCCCATCTCTCCTTCAAGCAATAGCAACTGTTAACACTACTGCTAACAGTCCTGAACCTTCACATAACCTGGCCCCAGCAGAACAGCTCCACCAATAAAATTTTGGTAAGTCTTCCACAGCCTCCTTTGCAAAGTACACTATTCTCCTTGGATGGCACAACCTCCCAACACAGGCGCACTCTTCCAAAGAGCCATCCATTCATTACTGACTTATTGTGACTAAGAGGTGAGCTGAACACTGTACAAATTGCTTTTTTCTGCCTTCACCTCTTAACAGGCTCCTGTCCCTTGGCCAGCCTGGACCTTGTGAGCTCCACCCAGCATGTCACTCTTTTTTTGACTTTGTGTGAAGCTCCAAGAACCCAGAGGTCATTATCACACACCAGATAATACTGTTTTCTGCTTTGGTAAGTGTTGTTTCTTTTACATTGATCACTCGCTATTTCATGCCTCTATACTTCCATAGAGCTTCCTGTCAATGGTGATGGTTGTCTTGGTGCCTATTCGTGCAAAATATATACCCCTGAGAGCAATGAACATTATTTACATGCATGTACACAACCTTCTATTTGCTCTTTCTTGCTGGCTGACAAACCTATTACAAATTATTCTTGTAATGTAACACATTACATTTGAATGTCATGGTTTCAGTGACTCCATAATAATGACTCAAGTGCCCTCCTCAGTTTTCTGGTTGCTCTGCCCATTTTGCAGGCTATTAAGCATGTGTGTAGTGCAAATCATCCAAGAAAGCACACAGCATCTCTTAGGTCACTTTGAGTCTCTTCCCGTTTACTGAAATGTGAGTGGTCAGCTTTCTCACCCAAGCACATCCTGAGCAGCAGGTCCCACCAGCAGGAAAGGTAGGGAAGGGAAAGAACCTCAGCAAGCTCTGTCAGGTCATGCCACAGACATTGCTGTTGGGAGCTGGTCTTATTTTGAGGACACAGAAAAAAAGATGAGGAGAGAGCAAGTCAAAGTGGAGCAGTAGGATGGGGGTCAGGAAAGAGACAGGAATTTAAGGAATGGTGAAAAGCAAGCCAAGGTAGAAAAAAGCGGGAAAAATAAAAATGGGAAAAGATGGTGGTAATTCCCATTCAAATAGCCCTGCCAAACACTGTTCTAGAGCTTCTTCCATGACTGGCTTGTCTGGATGCAGAGGTAGACATCACAACACACAGGGAAAGCCTTAGAAGAATATACGGCTGAGCTGAACAACCACTTCAAATGCTATAATAGAGTAAATGTCTGAGGGAACTATTCCCTCAGCTAAAAGGGGTTCATTTCTACTCTGAGTTCCATCTATGGGAGCTGTAGACATCAACACAAACAACCTGAAAGATGCTGTGTTGAAGGCCCTCAGGGGTACCATGTGTGTCACCAGCAGCAGCACCTTGGCAGACCAGCCACTGAACTGACATCCAGAAACGGTGATCCTGTTTCACTCCTGACACACGGAACCACACGTGGGCATTGCTAGTCCAGGAAGCCCTATCCACTGAATTTGCTTCCATCTTCCTTCTTAAGTCAGTGCTTTTAAAGTCTCAATGAGCTTCTTGACAACCTTGCTCCTATCCCTTCTGGACTGAATGGGAGGATCTGCCTTGACTGCAGCAAGTATTGGGGCAGATCTTTACAGAACACTGGAAAGATTTTCTCAATTACTAATGAACAGCCTAAAAGACCACAAAAGATGAGCTTCTCTTTTTCTCTTTGCACACTCTGTGAATGTATCATCAACCTTACAGATGTCATCCTACGATGAGTAAGTAATTTATAAGTTATCCAGTTGATGATTTCATCCTGGTGTACTATAATTTTGCAGTTTTCTCATGACTGTTCATCCTTCAGATTAAAACATATCTGTTTATTCTTGGATTGTTCTGATGGTTCTATTGGGTTATTTTGTTCCTTTGTGACTAGTCATAAAAGTCACACGATCTGTGCAGTTTCAAATTCCAGACTGGATAAATGCAAAAGTATCCACATCTTCGATTTTATAACAGCTTTTATAGTTGGCTTTTCACAAAAATTGTGAGAATTGTCCACTTTGGACAGCAAATTAATTTATTTCAAAATTGATTGATTATAACTAATTGCTGTAACAGCTGTTGCCCAAAAAGCACCAGATATGTACTATGTTTTGTGCTTTAATAGACTAATGAAAATTTCAGATTTTATAAAGAAAATGTGAGGCTGGTCGAAAGGAAAGGGAAGGGGAGAAGGGATTGTGAATGTGCCACTGATCCCAAATTTACAGTAGTTGTCACTGTACCTGATGCTTTCTGCCTTCTTGTTTGCTTTGCAATGGGCAGAACAGTTACCAATGCAAACTTAGCAGGGTATTTGGAAGGAATATGGGATGTCTTATTCGTGAAAGAATAAAAAATTGGATGGACAATATGTCTGTAATTATTCATATTGTAGTAGTAAGAAGAGACCCTACTCAGAGAACCATGCCATGGTAGGTGATATGTGTATTTATTGAAAAATCTCAACGGTCTTTCCTCTAAAAATCTCACCATTTAAGCATGGGATGAAAACAACAGGTGGATATAACGAAGAGGGAAATAAAGCAGTCGGGATAACAGCATATTTATCGTCTTCAGTGGAATAAGTAGCAGCACACCAGCTGCTGGGCTATTGTCAGATGTTTTCCAGCCACCACAGAAAAAGTGAGTTTTGAGGAGGGGTTTGAAGGAGAATAGATTAGCAGCCTTATGGCATTATTATGAGGAGTTATGCATATGCATAAGGAGTAGCTCTGAGAAAGTAAGGAGGCTCTTGGACTAACAAGCGACAAGAGAGGCATCATGGGGCTGCCACAATGTAGTGCATATTGAACCTGCTTTCATATGTAAACAGACAGCATGCTGCAGTCTCACAGGATCTCTGTTGCCTTTTATTCAGCATCCCAGTGCTGCATGTAGTGGTGGCTGCTATGCCAGTGATACATTAAATACATTCAGTTAAATAAATATAATTTTAAATGTCTCAGCATTTGAATACTGAACACAGTTATAGTGTGATGAAGAACAAGGAAGAAAATGGTAACTATGGTATTTTAGGACTATTGGAAATAATGACTAATTTGCTACTAACACCAGTGGAAGATAGATTTCACTCTAAGCATTTTGGAACCTTTAAGCTTCAGGGCATAAGCACGCATGTAGTGTGACTTAGAAAAGGTTTTCCTTGTTGATAGGTTATCTTACAGGTAACTTTTGCAAGATTTCCACTTTTCTCTTGTGCAGGAACATACAAAGCACAGCATTGACTCCCTGCAGTGAGCCTCATGCTTCCAAATAATTTATTGACATAGCTCCCTCTGAACATAGTAGCTTAGGAAAACAATTTGGAATAAGCTACACAAGAGTCAAGTGAAACTTTCTTCATTTTCCAGATGTATCTGATTTTTTTTTCTGTCAATCCCTTGCATCAATAATATTAGGAAAATTAGGTGTTTTTTTGATGACAACGTTTACTTTAGGACAGTGAATATGCTTCCACATGAAACACATGGGCCATGTCAGTACATGTCCATGTACTGCACATAACCTTTTCGTTTGAATTGTACATGTGTTAGGAACATATTCGCTGGGGCTACACTGGATGCTGAACACTAATATTTGCACAGGAGGTTCTGTTCCTGCATTTATTCCTCAGTGGGCAGGCTCCTGCCTTCCTTTGAAGGCATTTATAGGAGTATGGTTCAAACAAAATGTGCTGCAGACTGAAATCACCTAGTGCAAAATAATATATGGAGGTTATTTGCTCGACTGTGTGAGCCTGAGACCAAAGCATATTGCTGCAGGAAACCATGGGGACTACACTGTATTTTCATTAGGTACTTAGGATTTAAATGATTTGAAAACTGCATTTCAAGTAGAGAGAAAATTTGCTGAATGGCCTCTTCACCTACCTTGGGAAATCTGTGAGCTTTCCAGTATTTCAGATATTTCCACAAGCAAATAGGCACTTCTAGAATATCTTTTACGATTTATCATCAGCAGGGCTCTGTATGGAAGGCCACTGGAGTGCCTTGGCATTCTGCAAACACCCTGAACAATTTAGAAATGTTATTTTGCCTTCTTATCAATAGATGGAATACATTACAAAGCCCAGCCCTGATAGAGAGCTCCTGCTCTCACAAATAGTGGACCTAGCACAAAAAAAAGTGAAAGATTTTTAACTCTTCCAGCTCCCTTGTCACACGCCACACCAAGTTACTTCAGGACTGCCACAGGCAGGTGAAAATCCACAAGGAGAGACATACAACACGGTGCAAGCACCAACTGACCCCACGAAACATGTGTGGCTGAGCAGCCTGTTCGAGGAAGGGCTGCTTGTCCTGGGGGTGCCACTCAGGAGAGGGATGCACAGCAGGGAGGGAGGGCAGGAGTCTGGCCTTTGCACCACCAAGCACACAGACTTGAAACCAGAATGCAACAGGGATCAACCTGTGTCATTTGGGGGATATTTTCTGGGCTTTTGTTTTGTTCCAGCTGATCTGACTCCTGCTGTGTTTCCTAGCAGTTAAGACACTTTTTCAAGCAGTTTGATTCAGTTTTGTGGGCATCTTTCACCTTACTTTTACTTCCAAAACAGAGTAGGCTGCATTTACCTCTCTGATACAACTTCCAGAGCGGCTGATGTATTGAACAACAGGGTGAGATATGAAAGGCCAGGGGATTAGGCATTTTGCATTATGTTTAGGAATGCTATTTAATTTTCCTCCAACACATTTTGAGTCAAAGTCCTATAGAATGTTTGAGAAAGAAAACTGAAATTCAGTGTGGACAAAACCGGTTCACCTCAGTGTTTTGCACTGCTTTGTGGTTTTGGTTTTTTTCTCTTTAATAACTGATAGTGCCATGGACAGTATCAGTGGTGTAGCCTTATCAGCTTCTATGTCTTAAAAAACAGGGTGGATTTTCAGAGGATGGGTAGGAAACCAGCTACTGTTGTCTTTCAGTGGACATCTTACCTCTCCAAATAGCCTTATAAAATATGCCCCTATAAGTGGAAAACCTGTCAGGGAGGCATGCACGTTCTGCAGTCTCCTACACTCAGTTTTATGCCCCTTTTTTATACAATTCCAGACTGGCTAAGGCCAGAGGCAGCCCTGTGTAAACGCTGCAGAGCCGTGTGGCTACAGTTGCAGGCATGGGCACCACTTCCACGCAACTGAAGGGCAAAGTAGGAAAGAAAAAAACAACCTCCTTGAACCCCCTTTGTGAAATCCATACCAGGTACAGCAGATCTTGGTTTGCACAGAAAAGTCCTTTTGTTGCTCCTCTGCCATGACCTCTGTCTGTTTGTCTGCCTGTCCATCCAGAGACTGAAAGCACCAGCTCTTCCTCAAAAGCCTAGAAAGTGCCTGTAACATTGTGGGCAATACCACAAACAAACACGAGGAAAGACAAAGTCTTATAAGATGTTAATAGGAATGTGAAGGCAAATAGTCTTGCAAAATGCAGGAGACCAGACTCAATTATTCAAAGAGTCTTTCCTGGACCTTGTTGTTTATCATTCCATGATAAGGGATATATTTATCTTTTAAATTCTTACTAGTCAAACAGAAGAGCTTTGCTTTCCCAGAGGAACAATTTCCCTCCTTCCCAAGCTGAACACCTCTGCCTTCCCTCCCACCCTCCCCTCTTCCCGATACACACAGCTCCTGGTGCATGGAAAGAGCAGTGGGACATGTCAAGTACATTTTTTCTCCTTAAAGCACGTGTACCTGGGAGGTCACAATCTTTACAAAGTCAAAGTTTTGTGTGTTTGAGAGCTTTGCCCTACTACCATGTAATTGAAATCAAGCTTTTAAAAGCTCACGACAATGTGTTTGTTCTTTAACCTCACCCAGCGAAAAGAGAGGGCTTTGCTGAGAGAACCCATTGTTAAGCTCCTACACTTAAGTGATAAGGCACTGATACAACCAGTAGCAAAGAAAGAAACTAATAATAATAATAAAAGAAAATATTCACGTGTCTTCCTTCCCCACTACATTAATGCCCTGCCCAGATTAATTTTCTGAGTTCTTAACAAATGAGGCACAGCATCTTTAATCATATAAAAATATTGTTATGAGACTTATTTAATAACTGGGAGATGTAATGAGTTCTCACATCAGAAAATGGAGGGTTTCGTGCATTTGAAAGTCTGCTCATTATCCATTCCTACATCTTAATGATAGATGTATCTATTACTCAAAAAAGTAGAGGATCTATTCAGAAATATTTGAAACTAAATGATGGAACAATATATGCTTAAACCATCTTACATCATCACCAAGCATATGGGACACTTATGTTGTATGTGAAAACCTCTGAGCACGTGGGGAGGCAGCACAAAGACTGAAATGGAACAGGGCTGAGGTGTTGTTTCTCTGACCCTGAGGAGATGACGTGCAGGTTGTGAGAGTGTGTACAGCAATCAAAGCAATCACATCCTTTCCCGTCGAGGAACTAGGAGCCCATGAGTGAATTCTGCAGGTGTTTGGATTCTGATTATTTTTTTTTTTTTTATTCATGTCAAAGACTACTCACAAAAGATTTGTTTCCTCAGTAGAAGGTTTGCAGAAGCATGATCCAGCTTTAACAAGTCACACCTCTGGCTTGCCACACAATTTATAAACCCAGAGCTTTCCTTCGTCATGAAAACACCTTGCAAGGATTCAACCATTTCCACCCTGACTAGCTTGCTGATGTGAGAGTTTTCCTTTCGTTACATCACGGTGTCTCCATGAAAAAGGACCAGGATTTCAGTAAGTGGTTTCTATTGGCCTCGACCTTCAATAACACAAAAAGATGCCTGAGATCCATCAGTGAAAACCGTAGAATGATGGTATCTATGAAGACAAGAAGTTTCCAAGGGCACTAATTGAATTCAACCGGCAAACTTCTCTAAATGGAAAATTGCTAGTAGCCAAAAGATTTTTCCTGGGAAACCACCCAAAGATAGAACTTTGAGCTGACTTCATCAAAGGAGATTCTCAACTGTGAAAAATGATAACGCCCCCATGGCAAGTACTGCCTCAAAATCAAATAAGGCTTGGAACAGTAGTAACTATAAGGGGAGTTTGTTGTGATGCAGCAAATATCCGTGTGCAGTATCTGCAAAGAAACACTATGAGATAGTCTTTAAAGCAGGAAATTTCCACCCTAGTGTAAAGTCCTTCCAAAGAAGCAGAGAGCGATATGGACCAGGATGTTTTCACTGAATGGTAAGCCAAGCCACTTGGAATACGACAAAAGTCTATTAAAAAATACGTTCCTTTTAGCAGAGATAATTTATAAAAAAGAAAGAGAAAACCTAGAAAACAAAGCTATTCCCAGTAGCCTGACCAATTTTTACAGCTGAAAGCTGTCCATGTCCCTACGTAATGGCTAGTTATGCTAGTACAGTGTTGTGTTTTGCCTTCTGAGCAAGTGGGTAAGAAAATTTACACAGCCAAAGAGATATGCAGGGAGGCCTTTTTGATTCACTATTTTATTTGCTGCTTTATCACAGTGGCTGTATAAAAGCAAACAAAATTCTCTAGTTCCTGCAAGGCTGCCATCAAACTCCCCAGCACAGAAAACAGGTGTGCACAGTGAGCACCGATGCAGTTTTGAGCTGCAATCACTTTTAAGCAACAATCACTTCATACCACCTGTCTCAGTGTTATCAGGGATTTTAGTTGCATTGTGGCCTAATGGTAAATAATTCAGCAGAAACTGAGACTCACATATAAACACAGACAAAGACAGAAAAGTAAAATATAAAAGATCAGAGGGAAGATCCATCTCTAGATTTGAAAGGTCATCAGTAAAACCCTATTTATAGGCTTTTCTGACCAGCTGAAGCTCTGTCCCTGGAGGTAAAAGCTGTCTGAAATGTCCCCATGTGGGCAGAGCAAACAGAGCCATTCTAACGAGTTAGGAAAGGTTAGCTCAGGGATGAGTATGAGTGAAAAATATTTGGCTAGACTCCTGGTACAAACTCCCACGCAATGCTTTGAAAATCTACCCCTCTGTGTCCTTAGCATTGGTTTTCAAAGTACAGCAGCCTAGAGACAGATGTGCCATTATTGTTTATGGTTCAAAGGCAGAGAACTCGTTTGGTGGGGAAATAAAATCCATACTAATAGAGCAAGTACCAAAAAATGTTCTAAGAGGGAATAAGCATGTTCTAAGGTGTTTTAACAATCTTCTGGCTCCTAGCCCAGAACTCAGTTGGAACAGTTGTATTCATCTCCAGGCCACCACTCTTTGAACTTATGGAAACCTATGGTTATATTTAGCTAGTTAAAAGATATATGGCCAGCGCATTGTAACCCTTTTGTCAATGACTCCCCATTACAAGTTTTAATTTTATTGCTTTTTAACCACAGTTGCTTAATTCATGGGTTCAGCTGAGAGGGACGGAAGGCAGTTGATGGATGGTGTGACAATGGCACTCCTGGCTGATGTTAAGGTGCTCATCATCTTAGGAGGAAAAGCCAGTTTGCACCACTCTGCTCAATGGGTGATCTCAAAGTGACACGTGCTCCGAACCAGCCCTCTCTGTGCTTATGGGACTATTAATAGATCTGCTGTTAACAAGACAATTTGCAGACAGAACATCCCCTTAGATAGACAGTGTACACAGGGCATTGTTGCCAGCAGATTTTAGAGCATAAGAATGAAATTTAGTAGTCTTTAATACTGTACAGGTGCTCATTTGTACAAGGGGGGAAATAAAATCACTAAAAAAAAACAGCAACAAAAAAGGAAGTTGTTCAGTAACCCACACCTAAAACTTTTCAGTTATAATGAGTTTCGTATTCTTTTGGTTATAAGGGGATCAATCAGGAGAATGTAAAATCTTAATGAAGAGAGAATAAAGCAGAATATTCAGAATATTCATAGACCTGACATTGTCTTCCTGTGTGATTGTAAAGATCAAGTCTGCAGATAATGTGCCAAAAGGTCAAGCAATTAAAACCACCACCAAAGCTCCAGTCTACTAATAGGTCTGGTAAAAAGAAAAGTTTGTGTGAGAAGTTTTAAAAGTATCACAGCTGGTCCACTGGGTAGCCCGGGTTTCCAGCAACCCCAAAATAGCACTACAGATAACGGGTAACAACGAGGGCTTAGAGGATAAGAGGCAACTTTTCTCAGTTTAACCTCCCAGTTTCCAGTGCCAGTCCTGAACAGGTGATTCCACCTAGATTACTTGTGGTCTGCAGCCACCACCAAGGACTAGAATGGCATCATGAAGGGTGAAATGAAGATGTGAGGTTGAACACACCACAGAATTGAGTGGCCTGATTACTTCCATCCTCCCTATTTTGAGTGCAAGTACATGGGATCAGAGAGTCACATAGAAGCAGATGCCAAGTCCACAGATCACAACACAATTACTTGCCCAAGTCATTCAGCCAATGGGATTTTCCTGCAATTCCTTAACACTGTGCATAAAAGCAAACTGAGGACATCAAAAAACACATGCACAAAGTCAGAGCAAATTTGCGTTCTAATGCAACATTTAATTGTTATAAAAAAATGATTTTTAAAGTCCAAAGAAAGTGAGAAGAAGAAGAGGAGAAACACAGATATTAATGATGCCACATCACATGTGGAGCAAAGCAGCTGAGGCTGGAAGTTTGAAGTGATTTCAAATAGATGTAATTGGAGGCTGTCATCACAAAAGGTCTTCCTTTCCTTCCTTCCTTTCCTTCCTTCCTTCCTTCCCCTCTTACTTCCCTCCCACTGAGTGCTCCCATAAAGCCAGGACCATCATCCATTCAGGCAAGTGATAAGATGAATGAGCTACCTAAAATCAACTAGAGGAGCAGGGCAATTTTCAACCCTCTCTGGGGTTTGCATAGGTATGATGGGCACAATGGAGGCAGCAGAAATTTATATTTGGAGAAAGGAAAAGACAAAACTGCACCTTTCAGCAGCTGCCTGCACAGAGTTTTGCTTACAGCAGTCAGGAAACCACAGCTTGTCTTCCTTAGACCTACACACCCAAGAGGTAGGAGTGTGGTGTGAAGGGAACTTGTGCTGTAATTCTCTTCGGTGTCTTACTGCTACTGCTCAGTGAGGACAGGCAAGCTCTCCATCACCACACATTGCCCGCCTTGAGAGCTGAGCTCCTCAAAACACTCACGAAAATAGTTATAAATAGGAGTTGTAAGCAGTCCTTCAGCTCAGTGCCTAAGTAACAAAACAGTCAGACACATGTGAGGACTGTGCTAACATCATGTTAAACTTCACATTCCCTGTTTCACTCAAAACCAAGAGGGTCGTCAGCTGTTGGCTCAGCAGCTGCAACTGCACCTGGCTATAAGGGTTCCTGAGCTATGACTGCCTTGAGGAAGCTTGGAGGCATCCAGATTTCCTTAGGCTCTGGAGAAAGCTAGTGAGATGCGTGAACAACCTCTGCAATCAAACCAGATGGGAATGTGTATCAAAGAATATAGCAACATACGAACATTTTGAAAGGGTATCAATACATTTACTGCTTTCTATTTTCATATGTTTAATAAGTTAACTGAAAGCATTCCTAGAACTGCTTGAAAACATTTTTGAGGGTGTACTAAATGCTTGCTCACTAACAGTTTTCTGCTGCTCTTTCTAAGGCCTCTCAGCAGCAGGTATTAACAGCTGTAATAGGGATTTCACATGCAACAACCTTGAGAATTAATCCCATGCACAACCCACAGTTCAGACTGTACTCATCAGAAAGACAATTTGAGGTGCAGGGAAAAGCAGACAGTGAAGGCATTGTATGTATTTTGTCGTCCTCATACCCCTTGACTGTTGTGTGTACTTACTAAAAATTAGATTCCAAAACTCATGAGTGCTAATTAGTCTTTTCCTGCAATGCAGCACAGCATATGGCAAATCTATCCATCTCTCCAAATCTGTCACTGGTAGGCAGCTGAGACCTGTCCTTTGAACCTTCAGCGTTTTTCTCTAATTCTTCTCCCATCCTTATTCCCTTCTTGCTTCTCTGGTCCCAGCTCATCTTCCTGACCTTTCTTCTCCATGCTGAGACAAGGACCAAGCATGGTATAACAGCCAATTCCATGTAACAAGCTATTCTTTAAGTAATCATTAAAGAAAGTGTCCCAGCAGGAATAGAAAAAAATAATAGTATCACATCTATCTGTCTACATATATATTCATCTCTCAGGCTAGGAAAACAGGTAAATATTTTAGTCCTCATATTTTCAGGAGCTGCCAACAGTGTGCTATGACATTGGAAGACAGCCTGAATCTCCTCATTTGGAGATATGCAGCAAAAATATGCCCTTACTGGAAAACTTTCCTTTTCTGGTGGATTATTTAAAACATTTCCATAAAAATGTACCACATAATCCAAACGGGAGCAATGTTTCCCTCCTCACACATCAGACTAACACATACAAGCAATTCAGTTCTTCTCCTTTCCCCCCGCCAGCATGGTGTAAGTGGTAGCCAAATCTCTTCCTCACTAAATATCCTGGAAAAATGTAAAGGGATGTTAAGATCTGTGCAGTTCAATTTAAAATAGGAATATTCCTATGAGCTCTAAGCTTCGGTTTAACTATCTGAAAGAACAACTTCAGCAGGGATATGTTCTCCAATATCATTCAGAATAAATCTGCCTATTTGACAACAGGCCTTTAATGGGGAGCTGTGACAGAGTAGGTATTCAAAGGAGATGGGATTTGGAGTAATCACATCAGCATCTTGTGGTGAGGAAAAACCTTTGGTCTCACCTGGATTATGCACACAGCCTATGAAAGCAGAAACCGCTTCATGATTTTGTAGCCTAAAAGCAATTTTAAAAAAACATAACAAAGGGCTGTAACAACTCTATCCAAGTTAAACCAATGAAATTTGCTGTTACCACACACTGCTGAGCCCTAGGGAAAGCACCTCAAGAACCTGGGATTTGAGTCCGAGACAATTAAAAAGAGGTTTATTCATCAGAAGTCTGGAAGCACAGGGTGGGATTCAGCTGCCTAAACATAAGTGTCTAGTGCCATTTTTGATGCCTTAGGGGATCGCATCTGGCCCCCAGCTGCTGCTCCAGAAGGGAGTAGGTCTTTCATAGATCATGTGTCATATCTACCAGTGTGTGGATGCCTCAGTTGGCCTCAGGCACAGAAAATGACGCTACATGCTTATGTTTTGGCACCTGAATCAGTCCCGTGCTGTCTATAAGCAATTTCCGATTCTCTATTTTAAGTGTTTATCCTTTTTTTGTTGTTGTTTTTCCCAGTCTTCATTAAATTGTGGAAATTAATTGTCTCATTCCAAGTACCCTTTCTTCTGCGAGGGCTATCTTGGTGCAGAAGGCTGCCAGGAGTGACGCTTCACCCCTTCCTGAGCCCAGAAGGAGCTGAGTGCTCCACTCTCCCATGGGCTTTGGTGGGAGCTGAGGCAGCTCTGTGCATCACTGCAGCCCTTTACCTGTATCTGGACAGATGCAGAGGAATAATTCCCAAATGAATCACACACAGGCAGCACAGGACAATGCAGCTTCCAATGCCATGGGGCTTTCACAAGGGACAAAATTTTATTTCTGTCTGTGTTAGCTCCAGTTTGGGCATCTGCCGGTGACTGACTTTCCATTTGTAAGAGGCATTCCTTTCTCACCTTTGTTATCAGACTCTCACCTCTTTGAGACAAGAGTGATGATGACTAATCCTCTGTAGGCGTTTGAGCCATCACCTTGATCTCCTGAAAACCTTACTTTCAAGATACAGATGCACACTGTGGGGACATGGTTGCTATTGCAGCATGAGCACAGGGATGTCCCTGCTGCTCCCAGAAAGCGACAGCTTTTGCTAGAGACAATTAGGTAGGCACACAGAACAGTAAAAGGGTGGTATGGTGAAGATCTTCATCACTTCATTCAACCTATTTATGTAGCAGGAATTGTTTTCCAACAGGGACTTTATTTAATTAGAATAGTTATTCTGCCTGTGAAGCAGATATAAGAATGGTGAAGGTACTTATTGTTATATAACAAGACTTATGAGAAGCAGCTGAGGAAGCTGGGAGCATTTAACCTGGAGAAGAGGAGGCTCAGGGGGAATCTTATAGCTCTCTACAACTACATGAAGGGAGGTTTTAGCGAGGTGGGGATTGGTTTCTTCTTCCAAGTAACAAGGACAGGAGGAAATGGCCTCAAGTTGCAACAGGGGATGTTTAGATTGGATATTAGGAAAAATTTCTCCACTGAAAGGGTGGAACAAGTTGCCCAGGGAAGTGATGAAGTCACCGTCCCTGGAGGTATTTAAAAGATGTGTAGATGTGGCACTGAGGGACATAGTTTAGTGGTGGACTTGGCAGTGCTGGGTTAGCAATTGGATTCAATAACCTTAGAGATCTTCCTTCAACCTAAGCAATTCTACTGTTCTATGATTCTGTGACCCAGAGTGGCTTTTCATAGAGTGTTTCCACTACAAATAGCTACAGGATAGTGAGTGCCTACTCTGGTCTGTTAGTTAATCACAGAAAAAAATCACATCAGTCTCTACTACAAATAGCACATCTTCAAAAGCAAACCCTAACAACATCAGTAAGTTTTCATAACCTGTTTCAGTATAGTGGTGCAAGAACAGCTTTGTAACACCACCTACAAATGCCAGTGAAGGATCCTGACACATTGATTTGCCAAGACCGAAACACAGCAGCATCCACAGGTGCTTATTTTGCCTTTTTGTACTTCATCAGCGTCGTGCAACTGTTGGCTCAGTCAGCAAATATGTCAGGTCTTGGAATAACAGCTACTTGTGTAACTTAGGTACCCTGCCAAAAGGTAAGTGTTTTAAAGACTAAAATTGTAAAGTATTACGGACATAAAGCCTGTGATAGCAAAGGTGACTCCTCAGCATTATGCTCCATAGCAACATATTTTATCAAGGCCAGGAAAAGTCAGCTTTATCATCACCACTGTCATCACTCTTAAATATTGCATCCTAGGCAATTTCTTTTTGGATTTAGACAGATGTTTTCCCAAGTTCTAATTTTTGCTCTTTTAATCTCTAGTAAACACAGGCTTCTCAATTAACATTTATGAGTTGCCCTCACACGGCTCACCCTGTGCAAAAAAAGCACACAATACTCCCCGACTCTGCCCTGGGAAGCACTGTGTGCACATTGGTATGGAAGCATGAATGCAGGGACAGATCAGGAAACAGGTGGGAAGCCTGGGTAAAGCCAAACAGAAGGCTGACAACATGGTCAAGGGCCAAGAGAACATGACTCAGAGGGAGAGGCTAAAGGAGTTGGGTTTGTTTAGTCTGGCAAAGAGGATAAGGGGCAATATAATAGTAGTTGACATCTACTTGACAGGGACTTACAAAAATGACGGAGCCAAACTCCTTTCAATGGTCCTAGACAACAAGGAACAATGGCCACAGGCTGAATCTTGGCATGTTCAAGTTGGACATTATGGAAATAGTGCACTTGAAGGGAAGTGCAGCATGAGAACAGGTGCCTGGAAAGGTAATGAAAACTATGTCCTCAGTGGTTTTTAGGACTCTGTTAAAGTCATGGTTGAACTCATCCCCAGCTGGCAACAGTCCCACCTCTTATGGGAGGCTGGATGAGAGACCCCCAGAGCTTCCTCCCGACCATCATTTCTGTTTCCTGTTTCATCTCTTTAAGTCTGCGGGGACTTGTGCCTTAAAAGTGCAATTTGCACTTCATATTTTCTCATGTTTTAAGTGAGCCTCTGAGCCCTTGAGATTTAAAATAAGGTCAGTGCTACTTCTTCTTTTAGGTGGGGTGTGCCTTGCACGACTCTCCATGAAATGGCATGTTCAGAGCACGTCTTCCAGAGGTGAGCTTTGCTGTGAGGGTGGACTTGTGATCGTGTATAAATGAGCTGTCTTGCTGGATGTCATTATTAGCACTAGGAGGCTTCTGATATGCCCAGAAATGGAACTTTAGGTGTCTGCTGCTTTCAATCAACTGCATCTTAGGTAGCAGAAGTGCAATGTTCTTGGGTTTCAGTTTTTTGATTTAGGCAACTAATCGAACATAGCTTGTTCAGCTTTGTGTGACTGAGCAAATAATTTAATATGAGCCCTTAGAAGTGAATCAGTATGTGATAGTTCAGCTGGTCCCTCTATCTATGCCATATGGTCTGGGAATTTTGCCTTGAAGAAGGTATAGCCCGATACCTGATCTGAACTCCACTTCTCAGGTGGTTTGAAGCTGTCTGAAAGATCAGTCATTGGGTTTTACCTATATGTCCTCCTTGGGGGTTGATGCGTGTTGGAAGCACATGTTGGAGCTTCCTGGTTCATCTTTGAAAGGAATCTATGTGGCACATAGGAAAACCACTCTGGTAACTCCAGCAACGATGAGTAAGTTACAGCAACCATAATATTTATCTCAAATCCACATCAGACTTCACTTCCAAAGCCAGTCTCCAGACATGTACTATATTCATGGCAAGGGTGTTTTCAAAGAAAGGAGCATAAGAACAGAGCGCACCTAAAGCATTTAAGTAATACACAGTATTATGTAACATACCAAGCATTATATGATGATGTGGTATTTTACTAGTAGTAGTTAGCACAGAAAGACAAACTTCATTATTTTTAATAATAAATCTTTATAGTTTGCTGTAGCATCAAAATGTACATAAGAATAACCATAGAGTATTAAACCAGTCTAGCTCAGTATCCTGTCTCTGATGGTCATTCTCTCCTAGTCATTCTGAGTTATAGTCTCCTTGAAATGGCTTAATAGGCACCAGAGCATATATTCTTCACAGATTTATTAAATTCTCTTACAATTTATACTTTTGGCTTCCACAAATTTCACTGTCAAGGTGCACCAAAATTTAATCATATTTCCTAAAAAAAACCCTCTTTCTTTTTGTGTGTCAAGCTTCCTCTTCATAGTTTCACTGCATTCCCCCTAATTCTTGCATTATGAGACATTGTGAAGTAGTCACAGAGGAGTGCTGTGATGACTACAATGAAGTGCTCAAGATGAGTAATTTTGAGTAATCTGTCCTTTGATTACATGATATTAAAGCAGAAGGAAAACCAGGCCCTGCAAATAATTTATATCATCTTGCTGGTAGCTTTGATTTTCTGAAGATATTTTACAACTGGATACAGGCTAATAATGAAAT